>NC_080043.1:1249020-1560650 GCF_012489685.1 Lotus japonicus
GTAATAAACACACAAAAAACCGAATCTATGCATTTTTTTATAATTAATTTCACTTGCATATATGCAATAATATGAGAGATTCTACCATACACAAATCAAATAAAATATACGCGCACTCATATACTATTTGTAATTTGTTAAATTTAATTCACGACAACTTATGATAATAGGGATGCTAAAATGAGGTGGTATATCCTGCCCCACTTAAAGTGTGGTGTGTCAAGTTGGAAAACACAATAAATGAAGAGTAGAAAAGTTAAAACAATAAATTTTTTAAAAAAATTAGTATTAGTTTAGCATAAATGAGTTTAGATAGATAGATAAATAAAAATTCACAAACTAATTTGGAATTAGAACCCAAATAATCTCTAGCTGGTTAATTTATTTACTCAAAAGATTTTTTTTTAAAAAAATGATAATCCAGTGCCAGCCTATATATCATACCCTCAACATGCCATCTGCAGGCAAACTAAAATAGCGGATTGTAAAAAAATGACGAGCTAAATTGGTTGGTACGATGAGCTCCTTCTGTTTCAATCGTCATCTCTAATAATAGAAATTATTATTTATTTTAGAGTTTGTGATATATTTCCTTATGATTTTTATAAATCTTATCACACATATAGAAGGCTGATTTGATAGTTTAGGGTTGTGGTTGAATTTTAGGTAGCTAAGTTTAATTAGTTAATTAGTACAAGAGGAAGTACCTGATGGCCATGAGCGTCGCCAAATAGAAGACTGATTTGATCTGTTGTATACGCGGGAGAAATGCAGCTTGTCATTATGGTCAGCAAGTAAGCACAGCTGCTACTCTGATCATTCTGCAATTTGTGGTTAACTAAGATGCAATAAGAAATCTGAGTAATTATAATAGTAATGTATCTATATATGTTCTTTCAGTAAAAAATATTGGTTAACTAATTCATATATAGTGACTAATCTTATTAGGTAAATTATAAGGGTTGGTTTTTGATTTTGGATTAATGGAAGCACTTGAATATTTCAAAAAATAAAAAATAAAGCTAAGAGGATGTGAAGTTTCTTGCCTGTTGTAATTGTTGGGTACGGTTCACCTTGAGGGTTTTGTTTAGTTCAGGCCGAGGGACTATTGCTGGCTTTGCTTGTGAGAAGGCAACAATGATGCAAAATGTGAAGATTAAAGTCAGAGTTTTCATGGTTTAAATGTTGTGACCTGCACAGCAATGCAACCTTTTTTTCTTCTGTGAGGAAAGCAATAATCTGGTTTTAGATTGCTGCATTTTATAATTCTAGCATGGCAAGCATATATATATTCTCACAAAAAATGATTCTATTCAAATCATAAATATTCACATCATAATAAAACTTAGTCACCAACTCTTTCAACAAGAAATTTTTTTAATATACAAAACTCGAATAAGAATTACTTAAGGGAAATTAACTATCTTCAACATGCTAGCTTGTTTGTTAAATATAAAATTCAGCTTCAGTTAGAAAAATTGAGCTTTCTTTAGTGTGTTTGGCTTGCTTTTTTAGTTATTTAATTAAATTAAATGAAGTTTGTCATTTAAAAACCTTATAGTTGAAGTACGATTAACCATCCTTGTCATTTAAATAAAAATAGTTTTGTCTCAAAATTAGTTTATGTGTAAAATTTCTAGAAAATAAATAATTTGATTTAATCTGAACCATTCATGATTAAATCTAACGGTCGTGATTTATTCTCATTTTCCCACATAAGATCACCTTTCTCATAAGATACATCCCCATATATATATATATATATATATATATATATACCTAAATTAGATAATTTTCGAATTAGAGTTGAAATCATTTCATTTTTTAAAAAATAAATGCACGTCTTCCAGAACCTAGCTCAATTGCTTCATGAAAGAACCAAAGGTTGAATGCAGTTCCTCGCTTTGCTCAAAGATCATCAGTGCATTGTTGATCACTGACACCATGATTGGGTCCATTTTACTTATTGCTAACTTTTATAAATTTTTATTCTGTTCAAACTGAATAAATAACATGATTTGATGCATTTTTTTTGAAAATATAATGTTTACCTTCCTCTGAATGACTTTTGGAATTATAAAGAAGCACGCACGTACATATCATAAGGTATCACACTTCACTCACAATTTTTAGTATTGCTATGCTTTTCATTATATTTTTTTTGCAACACTGCAAGCTAGCATAAGATTTATTTATTCAATTTTTCTTCTGTAAAACATTTTCATTTTATTCAATTTTTCTTCTGTAAGCTTCCACATCATTTAAAATATATATGCCAAGTAGGATTAATACTTTTTTTATTATAAGCAATGACGGATCCAGAAATTTAATGTAGTGAGGGCAAAATATACATATAAATTCACAATAAAAAAATTAACATATACTTTTACCAAAGGGGACACAAGTGAGAGCATTTTTTACCAAAGGGGTCATCAGAAATCACATACTTTTACTACTCAAGTAAGAACATTTAGCAATGTGGGACACAAGTGATGATATTTAGCAATGTGGAACATAAGTGAGGGTCTTTTTTTTTTTTATCAAAGGAGCCAAAAAAAAACCACATACTTTTACCCCTCAATTTTTTTTCTAATATTTTTTCTAAAATTAAGTGAGGGCATTTGCCCTCATACCATTGTACTTGGATCTGTCCCTGATTATAAGCCAAAGAATTATATTCAAAACTAACACAAGGGGTGCTAGACTCAAATATAAAATGGAGAATAAAAAAGTACAAGAAATAAACCCAGATGATTACATAAAATAACCCAATTAGGATTTTAACGGAGGGGCCAATATTGCTAACGGAGATAACAATTTAAGACTCAATTTGCTATTTTAATTCGTTTAGGACCAAAAATGCACTTTGTTAATTCGTGTGAGACCAAAAGTGCAATTAAGCCTTTAATCTAACAGGTAGTAACTCCCAAACTTGATTTTTTTACATTAAAAAGATAAATGACATCTTCCAAGGATTGATTCATGGACTTCCCCATCCAACCCATATGTTCCCTACTTCTTGCCACTTGAACTATCATTACAATTATTACAAAAGTTCAAAAGAAATTCTAGCAAAAAATGTTTAAGTTGCTTTCCACATGAATCATGAATGTATTTAATTAAGTTTTAAAAACACAATTGATAAAGATTTGTTCTGAAATATATGACTCATCGCGCTTGTCAAATGTCAATTTAAAAGACAAAAGGATTTAAGTTATAAATTGTACCCAATCATTCAGATAGATAAAGGACACTACTTGGAAAAATAAGTATAATGAACAAAAGTAAAGGTTATATTAGTCATTCAGGGTGAAATATCATCAATTGGTCGTTGTAGTATAGTGGTAAGTATTCCCGCCTGTCACGCGGGTGACCCGGGTTCGATCCCCGGCAACGGCGTTTTTTAAATCTTTTTCACGTTTTTATTATATTGGGCTTTTTTATTTTTTGGGTCAAATTTCTATTAGGCTTTACAATAATTTTATGGAATAAACCGGCCCAAATAACTTTTTTGGAAATTTGTTGGGCTCTTCTGTAGTGTGTAAACCCTAAACTCAATATTTTTTTATGAAAGAATTAGAGCATTTAAATAATAATGAAAACGTGAAAAAAAAAAGCAATTCTAAACAATCAAAAGCAGCATGTGAAGAAAACTTATTCAATTGGTTGATTACTTGAAGAATGGTGGATCCCAGTGGAGAAGCATACAACAACGCCAACCAATGTGAAACGTGACACGAGCGCTGCACATGGCAATAATATTCTTCTATGCTTTCCCACTTGTCTATCTGGTCCCTCTTAGTTTCAAGACTATTACACATTTTTTCTCTTTTGTTTCTTGAAGATTATTCACTTCAACTTCCTTCAAAATGGTCCACCCTTACTAACAAACATGCTAGAGTGCAGTCAGACATAAGATACTTTACACTCACATAAATATTATTGGCGTGTTTATGAGAGAAAAAATTCTTATTTATCTATTTATGAAGCATAATATTGGCGTGTGCTATTTCAGTGACTCGCGGCGTATATTTATCTCATGTTGCTTTTGAGGCAAATTACTTGCAGCTCCATAACTTTTGACAATCTCATTCTCTTAGTGAGTCCTATGTGGGACGTTTTATTTTTCAATTTGTCTTGTTTTCGCTACAACTTTTATTTCTGCTGAGTTGTCTTTTGTTCATCGCTCTAGAAATGCAGCGGCTAATTTCCTTGCGAAAATTTCTTTATAAATGTCAAATTGGGTTTTAATAGAGGAAGACCGGTACCCTGGTAGTGGTTTGACTCCTTTCGTATATTATGATGTATTGAGCACTGACATGTTCCCTGATTTATCGATTTTGAACTTACTGTAAATAAATTATTTTCTCCATTATATTTTTATACCTACTTAGTGATTTTTAAACAAAATAAAATCTTCATGAAATTAGTTATACTTTTCTCAATTATCATTTGAATAATCCAAATATTAGCAAATAAAAATTACAAATTCATACAAAAAAAATTAACAAAATAATAGAATTCTTTAATCTTCTCTAAACATAAATAGGAATGAAGGTAGTATATTTTAAATACCAAAAAAAAAGAAGGTAGTATATTTTGTAATAATTAATTCCATTTCAAACATTTATAAGGTTACACTACTGAAAATTTAATCATTTTTATTATTATTCAAGTTTTCTCTGCATAAAATGATATTTTAGTTTAGACACTATTTTTTTAAGCCTCTCTCTTGATTCTTGAGTAATTTAGATGAATCCAACAAAGTGAGTGAAGCTCTGGATGCAGACAAATGAAGATAAAGTATATTATCAATAATTTAATATGGTCTCAACTCTCATATACTGACATTGCCACATTAGAGAGAGAGAGCCATGGTGGCTTTTAGCCTTTTACAGTGTGAATTTGAGAAATGTGAACTCACATGTCTGCCCAAGGACTTTTCTAAAGGAAAGGTTGGTTCTGTTTCATTCTGTCTCTTATTCTGCAAATATGGTTGTAAATTTCTTAGAGAATAATAGAAAGAAAAAAAACCATTTGGGACAGTGTGGTGGATTCTCTTACTGTTAATTTTCTGTGACATTGGAGATGTTGGATGTTATGTTGACAATGTCTTTGAGTAATCCATCCCAGACATCATTGTGTTTTGTAACAAATCCTTGTCCTAGATATTTGTGCAAGCCAAGGTTGTGGCAACTTCAAGCTACACCCCCATCTTCAATTATATTGAATGCAGATGAAAGTGGGAAATTTTCCAGAAACCTTCATGGCTCAAACCTTGTATCAGGAAAGGGTGAAGAATCTGGTGCTCCTTTTCTCACTCAGGGAAGCAGTGTTGGTATAATTGGAGGGTTTTCTGTTGATGCCACCCTCAACTTCATAAGCAAACTTGTGGAGTTGAGTTCAGAAGATGGAAGAAGAACAAGTTCCAATATTCCTTTTGTGCTTTGTTCTGATCCTGTGTTGAACAAGGAGCTTCTTTCCTATGAAAGGAGTTGTTTTGTTGCAAGTAAAGGGGAAAGTTTGAAACCTGATTGTTATTCTCAGATTGTGCAGAGTCTTAGAAGCAAGAGGGCTTTTCTTGAGAATTCTGGGGCTGGTTGCATAGTCATGCCTTGTAATGTGTCACATTCTTGGTATGAACAAGTATCCAAGGGTTGTTCTGTCACATTTCTTCACATGGCTGAGTGTGTTGCCAAGGAGCTCAAGGAAGCAAAGTTAAAGCCACTTGAAGCTGGTAGCCCTTTGCGGATTGGAGTGCTCGCAACAAATGCAACTCTTGCAGCAGGTTTCTATAAGGAGAAGCTTCAGAATGAAGTAAGTTCAGAGTACCAGGTTTCTAAATGTTAACAGCATATCTTATTAGTGTAGGACATGCTTAGGAGTAAGTATATGCTATAGGAAACTTCAGAACCAAATAAGTTCTTCATGAATATGAACATAGCTTGTGTTTGGCTTCCTTTTGGAACCTTAGAATCAATTCTCATCGGGCGAAATCACTTTTGGATGATTAAATGGATGTTCAGGAATCATCTCGAAGAATTGATTCCGATAATAAATTTTGCGGAGAATTCAGAGTAGCAGCTACCTTGTTCTGTGTACACAATCAATTGTGAAAACTTTCAACTGGATTTTAAAAAATTACCCTGCAGAAATCACTTTTTTCATAAATGTACCCAAACTTTAAATATCTTCATTTTCAACTCACTTCTACCATAATTAGTTTTACCAAAATCTATTCTGACAATATTGATCCAAACACTATTAGTGTGTGACAGCACAAGAGAACAAGGAGCACTGAGAAATGCACATTACAGTATTGCTTGTTCAGTGCACCTTTAGAATGCATTATGTGATGCATAGCTTTATAAGCTACTTTTCAAAGTCAGTTGCCTTCTTGGTTTCTTATTAGTATCAAATAAGTGCAGCATATTCGATAGTGTTTCCACAGATTTGTAAGTATTAAATTTCGTAACTGTAACAAAATGTGAAGGCTGAAGGCAGTTCATTTTCACTTGCATATAATATAGGAAGCTACAATTTATAATGTGAAATGTGGTTGATGGAAGTGATTGCCTGAGACTAAGTAAGGGGGAACTTCAAATATTGTCAAATGTGAGATTCCTAACTCAATATTTTAGCAATTCGTAACTTCTAGTTTATTATCTATGTACATTGCTGGGAACTCTATGCTTATAATGAGTGTAATTTGTTTATATTGTTTGTGGTTCTTAATTTTATTTGACATGTGCTAACAGTATTTTCTCATATGCCAAAACAAAACACCAGAGTCATGTTTTCTTTCTCATGGTTCATGAAGATCCAATTTCATATTCTGTTAGTTTCTTATTTATGAACATGGAGCAGATTGTCAAATATGTACTTCATAGGCACTAGTTATTTTGCACTTTTTCTGCAATGCTTATAGAAGAAAGACCATGTTGAAGTGTGTTGACAAGCTATACAAATTTAGATAGTTGTTAATCTTATTTACTTATCTTCAGGGATTTGAGGTTGTACTACCTGATAGAGCAACCATGGAGCATACAGTAATACCTGCAACTGAAGCTTTGGACAGAAAGGACAGGGAAGGGGCATGCAATCTATTGAGAATTGCACTTCAAGTTCTTCTGGTGAGGGCAGTTAATACTGTTATCCTTGCTTCTGACGAGATGCGGGGTCTCTTGCCCCATGACGATCCTCTTCTCAAGAAATGTATTGATCCGTTAGACGCCTTAGCCCGATCAACTATCAACTGGGTAAGATCCTCTGGAGATAATACATGAACAACAATAGAAAGCAACTGTTGTATTTCATTGTGTCAATATTCTTTTTATCTCATTGATATTATGCATTTCATTTATAATACTCTTGATTTTACCAATATTGTAATCAAGCCAAAATGTATGTTTAGTATCAGAGCATGTATTCCTTCTGTGTTCGCAAATCAAGTTTATTTTACCTTAAAGAACTTAACCCTAATTTTAGTTCTAATAAGGTCATTGCTTGTGAATGTATTATCATCTATTGAAATTTGAATAGTTCTTGATATCAGATATGGCAGGAAATAATGGAATACCATGTCAACATCTGGTCCAAGTCCAACAGTTGCTTCCCGTTTATGATTTTACTTTCTTTGGAACTTTCTTTGTGCTGAACTAATGCTATTTTCATTACTTGGGCCATAACAGGAAGGAACATTGTCATTAATGTCTTAAGCGCTAACACATAATAGTGACATATTTGTCATGCTTTATACAAAGATATCTACTAATATCTACACGAAATGTTGAAACATTTACAAAAAAAGGGGGTCAGAATGGTAGTGAAGTAAAGTCCTTGACTCCTGCATCTTTCTCCTTAATAGAAATAACCAAGTTTTGGGGTAGCACTTCACTTGTCAAGTTTGCTAAGCGAGCTATGGTGCAGGGACAAATCTTAAATCCAATCAGCATAGATGCCACTGATTTTTCGCAGGTCATTTTTCTTGAACATGAACTTCACAGCATATGGTTCATTCTTGCGCAAAGAGCTAGCTTCCACTGTGTTGGTCGAGGCATTTGTAGCAGCAGCAGAAGTTTGCATTACCCTGTATTCTGCATAAGAGTATCGATCATGTTTCCCTTGTTCTGCATTGGCAAAAATTGAAGTCAGAATTAACTTACAAGTTACACAGATTTATTGATAATCTCTATTGAGTCCAAAAGTGTCATACTAAATATTTTACAAGTTAGCATCTAACACACCAATTCTGTTCTCAACCATGAAAAACAAATTTCAGTTTTACTTCATTCTAAAAGGAAAACAAACGCAGCTTGTTTTTATCAGATCACACAATTCAAAGCATGGCAACCTTAGAACTATACATTAGTATGTTTGGACCATCCTACTATTCGTCAGAATCAATTCAAAAACACAACAGCTACTCACACAAGCTTCTCATCATAATTGATTTTAACTTTGGAACCAATTGTAGAAGAATTTACATACATGCATTTTATTACTTCTTACAAGTGATTATGACGCTCACTACCGCATAACCAAACACGCTATAACTTGGTGACTGCTCTCAGTAAGGATTTCAGCATAGTTTGACTCATGACTAGACTAGCCTCACAACAGCAGTGTTTTGGGTCTAATCATCTTTTTCACCTAAGACCATGTCTATACTAATTCAATTATAAACATTTTTAATTCCCAAGAACCCCTTGGGATGTCAATCTAGCTAAATTTGCAGGTGTAAAAGGCTCAAATAGCTAAGCTTGTTGTAAAATCAAAATCAGATCAAATAACATAACACAATTTCATGGCATCAACATTAAATCTAATGCCAACTTGCCAAGACATTATTACAACAATCCCCCTATGCTTGTAGTAAAATCAACATCAGATAAAACAACAGAACACAATTTCATGGCATCAACAATGACTCAAATGCCTCAAGTTTTCATTTTTATGCAATAGAAATAATACCCATTTGGCCATTTCGTTCAGATAACCAAAATAAACAGGAAAAAACTGCAAATGAAAGAAAAACAAAAAACAAAGAAGCAAAGAAGAATCAACAATCAATAGTATACCTTGTGGTGGATGACGAGAAACCTCGCGGACCCAGTTTGGATAATCAACATTTCTGGCGGTTGAAGAATGACGGAAACGACAGGAGTGACCATAGGTGCAGTGTTTGTTCCGAGAGAACATTCTGCAAAGTTGGGGGTTTGGTGGTTGAATGTTGTTGAGTCTGTTGAGTTCAGCAATGCCGTGTGCGAAGTTGCATTTGGACCCAAAACCGCACATACCATGTTGCTGGAATCTTCTGCAGAGCTGAGTTTTCTTGAAGCTGCTATGATGATGATGATGATGGTGGTGGTGGTGGTTAAGGGGTGGTGGTGGTAGTGCCAGTTTGGGTTTCTTGAAATGTGGTTGTTCTTGTGGTTCCATCATCATCATCATCATGTTTGTGTAGGAACTCATGATCAAAATGAAAATGAAAATGGTCTTGTTTTCTTGCTATGAGAGTGAGTGAGTGAGTGAGTTTCAGTGACTAGTGAGTGTTGTATGCAATGCAAGCAAGCACACAGAGAAAAGAAGAGAATATGAAGAGTCAAATCAAATCAAGAATGGGGATTGGAGAAGCAGAAAAGGACAGAGACTTTTGTGTATTAAGGCCTTTGGGCTTCAATGTTGGACCCTAGTACACAAAACTTGTTGGATTTTGTCTTTTTCTTCAAAAATTCTCAAAGTCTAAATGAAAATGGTTAAGCATTGGATTACCAAAGAACGAGCACTAATTTACTCATAAGACAACAAAGAAGAGTTTGAACTCGCAAACGATTGCGTGAGAAGATAATAATGTCTTCCCACATTTATAAGTAGGGGAAGCAGGGAAAACTTCTAGAATCCTCTCCCCGATCAGCTCAGATTTCCTCCTTCAATGAATCAGAGATTTTAAGTACTTATGCACCCTATCTACGTCTTATAAGTCGAGAATCTGCAAGAATGAGGTCATAATTGAGATAAGAAAAGTCTATATGAGAGCCGACACTTGAATTGGTACTTCAATCCTCTTCCTCATAATTGATTATTACTTATGGTAATACATCATTTACGTAAAGGGAATGTCTCACAGATTGTAAAGGATTTAGATTGTAAAGGGGTCAGAGAGCGGATAAAGTAAACCGGATTGGTTAGATATCACAAGGTTATCCAAAAATAATAATCATTTCGGAAGTCTTACATTAAGACTTCCTAGAGACTTGGTGTCATAAGTATAACGACCATGTCTATAAATATATGTTTAGTTGTTCATTTGCGTAAGCATTACTCATTTTGCTAACTCATTAATTGCAACTTTGGTCCTTGACGTTTACCAATTCCACGATTTTAGTCCCCCACCTAATTTAATTACACAGATGGTCCCTGACTTTGCTGGCAGTCTGCAACGTTGGTCCTACCGTTTGTTTGTTAATTGAGGAGATTTACGTGGATGGTCACTTAGCTGATGTGGAAGTTGAATTGGAGAAAGAAAGAGACCAGCAACTGATTCAACCTTCTTCCTCGCCTCTAGGGACTCGTTCGTTCTTTATCTCTTCCATTTTCGCTAAATCTCAAGCTTCGAAACATCTTCCTCACAGTGCTCTGTTTTTTAAGGAGGAAGAGGGTAGAAGATGACCGTTGCAGGTCTCACGTGCAACTCATGTGCTTCCCTCTCTCTTCGGTCCTTCTTTCTCTCTCCAATTGGACATCCACGTAAGCCTCCTCCGTTAACAAATAAACGACATGACCAACATTGCAGACGGGCAGCAAAGTCAGGGACCATCCGTGTAATTAAATTAGGTGAGGGACTAAAATTGTGGAATTGGTAAACGTCAGGGACCAAAGTTGCAATTAAGCCATTCTTTTATGACTTGAGATTCTCTCTCTTTTCTCTCATATGAACTTGAGCTTCAAAATCTCTTTATAAATACCCCCATTGTGTCACCGTGGCTTCAATGGTAAGAAGAACCTTTCAAAGTCGTGCACCACCATCAAAGAAAAAAACAAACTTTCAATTCAAGAACAATATCAAATATTTGTGTAAAAAAATTGATCTCTACGACTAAAGATATTCGTTATCGAAGGTAGTTCACCCAACTGCACATTCAAAACTTGAACTTGAGATAACTAAGATTGTTGGATCAACATTTTTCAATTGATCCAAGATTGGTGATAAATAGTAAGGTCTTATCTAAAAGTAACTAAAAAAGATCAACTTATTATTCGGATGAGATGACTCTAGAAGAAATGAAATAGCTAGAAGAGGATTGAAGAGAAATACCACACTACACTTGTTTTGATGGCCATATACACAACATAATTGAGGAAGAAATTTATTTTGATGCCATAACAAAATTCCTCCATCTTATGAGAGAAGAATGTGAAGAGAAGGAACTTTCTCTTCTTTACTCTTATTTCTTTGTCTCATTCTCACCACAGTAAAATTATTTTTTAAATCAACGTTTCTCCATTTCTTTCTACACATCCAAACTTACAAATTTTAACATTTCTTTCTTTCATATTTTTTATTCATTTGAATAAATCTTGAATTCTCAAACCAGTTGATCTTAAACTGGTTGGGAATTTCCCAGCAGTTTAAGGGTTGATCTATTTCAAAGCTTTAAAAAGAGACCTTAATGACCAACTTATGAGCCTAATCGAGCACTATCCTTAATGGAGAAAGGGAGAAATGGAGAAAGAATGGAAGAAATGGAGAAAGAATGAATGAAGAATTGTGTGAAAATGTTGGCTATTTATAGAATCCGAAATTGCCATAGAAATTAACGGATTATCATAGGAATTTAACGGTCAAATTAGTGTGTAACATGTGCTTTAATTGGGAATTGAGAGTTTGGGAAAGTGAAAGTTTTTGATTGTGCATCAGTTGCAGTCAAAGTGGCCGGCATCGCACTTTCAAAGTGGGCAGGTAACTCATAAGTGCGAAATTTACTCAATTTTCCTTGTTGATTTTAACACTTATCCATTCTAAATGTGAAAAATATCTCTCAAATTATCCCTCAATAGGTTAAAATAGTAGATAATTAGCTTTTATATAGATCCTATAGGAAATATGATTGTGATAAGTATTAAGTCCTTTGTTTTTGTTTGTAGTAGAAAGATCAAAAGGATCCAAGCAAAGGAAGATCATAGCCCAAATTGAAGATTTTAGCTTAAGCCAAAATTCTAGCTTAAGCTAAAGAAGAGTTAAAGAAGAGATAATAAAGTTGACATCATGGATGGTTTAAGCCCAAATATTCATGAGATTGAAGCACAGACGTTGTGTGTGATGATTGAGATTTTGACTTAAGTCATATTTGTTTGTGCTTAAGCTAAAAATAGTTACCTAGCTTTGAAGAAACCTTTTGGCTTAAGCTAGAAGTGGTTGAGCTTAAGCCTAAAAGTTGCAGAATTTTATTATAAACGCCACGTTCAGATCTATTTTCAGAACGAGAGAGACCCATTCACGAAAATCAGAGATAATCACTTGGGAAAAAAGGGGAACTTGAAGAAATAAAGGGCTCTGTACCTTCCGTCGAGTTGGGGACACGCCGATGACGGCACGAGCCATCTTTTTCTTCTCTTTTCCTTCTAGTAAGCTTTAAAGCTTCCATGGAAATGGATAGTTAAACTTCTGTGTGTTGGGATTAGATGTAATATTTTAATTTCTATATATTCATCTTGATTTTCATGTATAAGTTCATGCTCTTTGTGATGATTTCAATGTGTTATCTTGGTCTTAATGCTAGTTTTAGAATGATCAACTAGAACTTTATCTTGGATTTGATAGCTTAAGTGGGAACTTTGTTCTTGAATCTGAAATAGATAATCTCATCTATTGAATATAAGATCTAGGAATAGGGTTAGTTCAATAGTCAAATAACACCCTAGTTTAATGATACTTGCTTTCTTAATTATTCAAGGAATTGATGATTAGTTAGTGAGTTGATGATCTTTTTCATGAGGGAACTACGAAGAAGTTAAGACATGGTGTGATGAAATCAAACATTGAGCATGACTTATATGTGAGATCATAGAATTCTTAAAGGTTAACTGATGAACTCCGATTCTAACCGTTTTCCCAACTTGTTTACAACCCGTTTTTGTTACTGCTTTCCTTTAATTTTATAACGTTTGATAAACAATCAACTGATCTTTGATGAACTCATTGCTTAAGTAATTTTACTAAAGAACGACATTTGTATTAGCAATTCCCCGTGAATACGACAAAACCTTTTACTATACTACAATTGAGTCTTGGGAGATTCAAAAGTTGTTAGTTTCAACAGCAGGTATGATTCTCCTCTCTCTCCCTTCTCCTCTTTTCTTATTTCAGTTGCATCCTTGCATTGTTCTATGCTTGTTCCATCTCAGGTATGGTTCATTCTTTCTTGTCACAAATTTTCCTCTTCTTCTAGTTTCCGGGTCTTGCCCCCTCCCGCTCCCCATTGTAAAAATCAAATCTTTTTCTGGTTTTCTTTTCTCTCATTCATGTTTATGGCTACATAATACTTCTGATGATGTCTTCTTTTTTCTTATTTCCGTTGCAGTTGCTCTGACTGTGTTCACGTATGGTTCAATTCTTTCGTGGTAATTGTATGGGTTCAATTCTTATTTCATTTTGCACTGCTTACCCTCTTGTCATAGTGTTTTTTTTTTCCTCATGTTTGTAATTATTATTTTTGTCCTGTTTGCACTGGTAATTTACTTTTGATTCTGGGTATTAGGTTTTGATAACAGAAATCGGCTTCTGGGCTCATAATAAATGGATTTAGGAGCTGAAATGGTGTGAATATGTCATTGGCAACATCCAGAGGAATGACTTAATGAGGATTATTTATGCGATTCAGTTGGTGAGAGAGACAAGACTCTTTGTGTTGGATAAAGGAAGGAATTGGGAATTATACAATGAGTTATGCGTATGAAGAACTTATGAATTTTGACAGATGACCATGTGTTCAGTTATTCGTGGAGTGCATTGGTACTGTCGAATGTCATTGCTTTGGGGTGGCGAGTCCTCCTTGATCGGGTTCAGACGAGAGTTAATCTGCTAAAACGAGATGTTCCCATTCCTTCTGTTGCTTGTCCCTTCTGTTCGCAGGAGGAGGATCAAGTCGATAGATCACCTCTTCTTCTTTTGTCTGCTCGCGTGGCAAGTGTGGGTTGCGGTGGTTAAATGGCTAGGGTGGATTGTTGTTTTTCCGAGATCTGCGAAGGAACACATACAACAATCTCTTGGGGGCTGGCCGACGAAGACCCGCAAGGGACTTTTGGTGGTGTGCGGCCAGCAACAATTTGGCCGCTATGGATTGGAAGGAATTGTAAGGTTTTTAGGGAAGAGGAGGCACAATTTGATGGTATTCTTGAACAACTTAAATTCAAATCTAGCCAATTTCTTGTTTTGAAGTTTTGTATGTTCATGCGAATTTTGCAAGTTCTAGAACCTTGAATCACAACTTTTTCGCTTGTGGTTCATGTTTGTTACGGGTTAGTGTACCCCTTGTACCATCTTAATAAAATTGCTTATAGAAAAACATATAGGGTAGAGTACCATGCGAATAATAATTCTTAATAAATATTTTACAAAGTATGAACAACAAGTCTAGCACATATGATAAATAGTCGAGTTTTTTACGTAAATAGTCCAGTATTCAATATCTGAGAGAGACTTACATATTTAACGTGCTATAAATATGCTTAATTTAATATGATTGCTAAACTTCTGAGAAATTAAACGGTCACAAAGTGTATAATATCATACTCAACGTATAATTATATTTTAAAATATGTGATGATATGTGTTACAATGAAATAATTGAATGGAATAACCAAATAATGTTTTCTTTAAAAAGCCAGGCTTGAACTTAAGGCCCTTGATTTTAAATCATGTTTTCTTTTATTATTCTTAGTTTCTTACGATTACCATTTACCATCACTATTACCACCCCTACCTTAATCATAAAGGTGGAGAACCAAGATTTTACCACACAAATGTGGGGAACACAGATCCAAGTACATTAACAAAGGAGCAAGATTTTAACATGTTGATTCGATCAACGGAAATTCAAATATACTAGTATTTTTTTATGAACCGAATAACAGAGCTAGAAAGGTCAAACTCGTATGGTTATATCGGCATCGGGACCTTTTTGATGTTTTGGAGGATCTTAACTACACTCCAGCTTGGAATGAGTTGTTTTTATCCCTTGGCCGCCAAAAAAGGATTAGCCCTTGGCAACCAGTGGTTAGTAATCCTCTAACATTTTGTTATGTGGGTTTATTTTATTCTACTTGTCTATTCACATATTCTTATATCACCCCTCATCATGGTTTTTTTTATCTCCCTAACCATTTTCAACATATTGATTTGATTATAATAAAAATGGCTGAGAAAATTCCGTTTTCTTGGAGACCAAGACTTAAGGGAGGGGAAAAATACTATGAATTGTGCACTTTAAGAAGAATCACTTATCGTTTGTTTGACACTATGGTCATGTACAATCCTGGAGCTATTGATACACATATTGGCAAGGTTATCAGACTTTATGAAGGGAATAACCGAGTTAGAAAGGTCAAATTAGTGTGGTTGTATCGGCCGCGAGATCTTCGCGATGTTTGGGATGACCTGAACCACACCCCCGCATGGAATGAACTCTTCTTGTCACTTGGGCGTCAAGAACAGATTACCTACTAACCAGACTTTATGAAGGGGATATTATTTCTTTTTCAAGTCCCCAATTTTAGCTTTGTCCGAAAAGCCAAAAACAAAAAGAATATGAAGCCCATACAAAGTTTACATAATCAACATCATACAACTGTGAGGTAAGCGTAGAAGTATTCACTTTTAAAAAACAATAAATGATATTATAGAAATTATTTAAAAAAATATTTAGATAGGATGAAGTAAAAATAATTTTAAATATATAAATTTAATTAAAAGGAGAAAAATCCATTTACTCCATTTTTAATAATATTTTATAAACTATATATTTAATAAATTTAACTTTGAATGAAAATTTGCATGTGAAATTAATAACTATCTTTTTACAAGAGGAAGGCATCATTCTAGTAATTTGCTTGTGAATAGAAAATATATTATTCAACATATTATAACTAGGGTTTTGATTTATTTACATTTTTATTTTTCTTCCATCTATTTTTTTTTTTTTTGAAATTTTCTTCCATCTCATTTACATTAACTTTATCTTTATATTTTTCTCTTTGTCTTTAAACACATATATAGATAGTAAAAATGTATTATATGTTTGTTATGTAAGCATACATTTTAAATGTGTTTTATAAACATGCATTTTGTTATTCTTGAATTAGAATACCTAGACTCTATGAGAAATCTAGAAGTGTCTAAATATTTTGAATTTCTATTTATAAGTATGATAAATATATGTAAAAAAATAACTTACTTATTATTGATATATTTTTATTAAATAATTATTAAAAATTATAATTTTTAATAAAATATTTACAGTATACATTTATTAAAAAATAAACAAAAAGTATTACGCTGAATCACATCTCTATGCCAGAACTGAGCCACATCCTACAATCTTGTCACCACCTTAACTATATATAAAGAGAATAGAATAGAATGACAAGTTAATTATTTAGGGCTAAAGAAAACCCCAAACACCCACTACTACCAGCCACACCGAGATAGCACAACAACCACCATCTGAAACACTATGGAATAGTAGATTACTCCATGCAAAAATTCACATCTCAAGTTTCGCATCGCCATTTTCCGATCACACAGAGTGTGAGCACTTTTTAGGCCCAATGTCCATGCCGCCGAAATAAATCCCTGATGAGAAACCCGATGCGGAAGAAGAGGAAGGGAAGTGTGGGTTCTGCCTCTTCATGAAAGGCGGTGGTTGCAGGACGCATACGTTAGTTGGGAGAATTGCGTGCAAGAGGCCGAGAACAACAAGGAGGACCTCATCGAGAAGTGAACTCAGGTGATGGTAGTGCTGAAAAAGTGTATGGATGCTCATGATGATTACTACGAACCCACTCTCAAGGCTGAGAAAGAACAAGCACTCGCTGAATTGGAGGATGAAAAGCAGAGAGAGACTGAGGTAGAGGTAGGAGAGAGAGGGATAATCTCAATTTTAATTCAAATTATGTATAGTTTATTAATTGTATTAGCATTGTGATGATAGGTAATTTATCTCTGTTCATTCAATTTTTTGTTTATGGTTGGAATTTGCACGAATTTCTATTCTCTAAGAGCATCTCCAATGCAAGGTTCTTAGTTCTTATTTTTAAGTTAAGAACTAAGAACTGAGTTCTTAACCACTGGAGGGGATGACGTGGAGTTATTAGTTCTTAAAAATAAGAACTAGGTTCTTATATAAGAAGTTTTACTTTTTGAGTTCATAGCATAAAAAATTAATTTTTTTCTCTCAAATTCATTTAATTTAAGTGTTGAATTAGCATTTAAATTTAAATTTAAATTATATGAAAATAAAAAATATTAATATAATGGTATTGTGAGACCAGATGAATAGTGCTAAGAACTAAAAACTCATGGTTGGAACAAAATTTGCAAAGAGTTTCTTAAGCACAAGTGGCAGTACGAACCCACATAAATAATGCTTAGAACTAAGAATTAAGAAAAGTGATATACGAATACCTTTTTAGTTTGTGTGTATGATCAATTGCAACATTGATGATTTAGGTTGAGTTCAATTAATGTGCTGTAATGAGTTAATGTTGAGTGTTTCTGAAAATATTCAGTTACCTAATGTTACTGATGGAGTACAGGGATAAGTCTACTGCTTGATGCTTTTGTTATTACTCCCTCCGTTTCAAAATAACTGACATTATTTTTAGCTGAATTTTATTCCTAATTATCTGCCACTTTACAAAGTTCAAGAGAACATTAATTTTATTTTACCAATTGTACCCTTCATTTATTGGTGGTAGGAAACTTGAAAAGTTAGAATTAATAAGAGAGATAAAGGGTATAATAGGAAGTTACATAATAATTTTAATAAAACAAGAACATTAATTGCTATTTCTTAATACTTGTGCAACAACCTTAAAATGTCAGTTCTATAGGAACAAAGAGAGTACTTTATAACTAAAAATTAAACTCGTGCATTACATGAGTATTTTTTAAGTTGTGTTGTTCATTATTGTTTTTTTAAAAGGTTAAAAAGTTATTAAACGGATGAAAATGTGGAATATATAGATATATCAAATGTAATTACATAGAGGAAATGTGTTAAAAACTTCATTGTACACAACATTTTTTATATATTGTGCATATGTATCATCTTTCTCAACAATAAGTATTTTCAATCCCTTTGGTGATGTTACTCTTGGCAACACAACATATAGTTGAATGTGACAGAATACATGTCTTGACAAATATAATTGCACATAGTTCAATGATTGACCTTGACTTTTGTTGATTATCATTGCATAACAAACTTTTATTAGAAATTAAGATAAAATTCCACATGGAATCATTTTTTGTCAGAACTACCTACATGTGAGTTAACAACTTAATTGCTCCAATAGATTTGCTATTTAACTCTTTCAATTGTAAAAAAAAGAATAACTATATCTTCATACCTCAAAAATGAGGTGAGGAGAGGTAGAGGAAGAGAGAGATAGGAAGAAAGGAGAGACACAGTAAATATGTGATAGGTGATTTGATTGATAGAAAAAAGAGAAATAGATAGAAATGAAGGTGAAAAAGAAGTGAAGAGGTGTGTATATAACATAACTCAAAAAAGACTCTAAAATAATACCCTATTATGATGTGATTTTTTAAGTGATGAGAAGGTTTATGTTTTTTTTGGTACATCAGAAAATAAAACAAAGCAAGGAAAGGAACTACATGCCTAACAAGTCCCTAGCCAAGATGGGACAAAGCTGAGGAGGCGGAGCCTCAGGACAAATGTAAGTACACTGGAGTCTAGACCCCACGTCAGCAAGATAATCAGCAGCTTCATTAGCATAATCATATTCTCTTCTTTTCTCTGTGTGCTTGCATTGCATTTCATACAACTTGTCCATTAGCAGCTACATAAGAGGCATTGGACGGAGCAAAATTTATGTTATGTTTTCGTAAAAAGATATCACATTTTTTAATAACTTACTCTATGTTATCCTCATAATCACTCTCATCAAAATCAAGTTCAATACTCATTGAAAAAAGCGAGAAACCAAGTTCTCTCATGTCCTTTACACTTTGTTTGGTAGGATAGAGAGAGATAGAGAAGAGAGAGTAGAGAAGAGAGAAGTTGAATAGAGAGAAATAGGTGAGAAATAGAGTAGATTATATGAGTTGTTTAGTATGGTAGAGATAAAGAAGAGAAAAATAAGAAATAATTAGATGGAGGAGAGAGAAAAAAATTAACTTTTGAATAAAAAAACATTGTTTTAACCAAAAAGTAAATTTTAGTGGGCCAGCAGCACATAGTGGTGGTTCTAAACCGCCACTAAAGTGCATAGAACAAGAAAAAAAAATAAAAAAGGAGCTTGCACCCAATCTCTTCGCAAAACGCGAAGACCATGAAAAGGGGGAAAAAGACACCCTCTATCTCTCTCTTGTCTACAGTATATGTTCACCAAACAAAGGTGATTCATCATTCTCTCCTCAATCTCTCTCTCTTGCATCTCTCTCTTCTATCTCCACTCAAACAATCAAAGCATAAAGGCTGAATAACTGATACCTTCAAAGCACTCTCCTATCACATCTAGACCGACACAGCAAAGTATGGTTCGTCAACTACATTGTGGGATAGAACCAAGGTTGGAAAAAATATTAGAGTAACATAATATAATTGCAGAAACTTTAGCTATCAGCACTCAGTTATTATCATTATCAGCAAATCTTCCTTCCCTTTTGCAAAATTTAATAAAAAAAAAAGGCATCTGTTGCTACCCAGGATCGAACTGGGGACCTTTTGCGTGTAAAGCAAACGTGATAACCACTACACCATAGCAACTTTGTTGTCAATACTTCTTGCGCAGTTTTATTTATACCTATTTAACTTTTCACATTTGCAAAAATTTGAAATTATCACTTCCTAAATCCTAATGGATAATAAAATAAAACTACAAATAAATTTATAAATCCTTATATGAAATTCTGAGAAGTAAGATATATATGTTACACTATAGTTTTATTCTTTGCAACTATGTGGTAAGAAACACATTATGTAGCTTTTTCAAATTGTTTCACATTATGTAGTCTTACTTGGGTGGGGTAGGTATGATTTGCATGACAAACAAATTGATGAACTCGCAATAGTTTGTACAAGCTATTGAAATCTTAAAAGTTCCTTCCTATTAGGATATCACTTGATGAAAAATTAGAATCTGGTCTTTCCTTAAAATTCATTTTCAAAATGATGAATCCAATACATAAATGTTGACGGTGTATCTCCTATGTTTTATCTATGTTTTCATGTCAAATAGGTTTCGCATTCGCACCACCACTAAGCTATTTACTTGATCAAGGCGAGTTTGCAGATGGAATCCTTCTCCACAATGATTTAAGTGAGCCAACTATTGGAGAGGAACTTGCTGGTCTCGGTATGCTATTTGATAACAAATTGAGAAGTGATAAAGAGCAAGATTCATCTTTTGCAGCCAAGCCTCCAAGTGCTGACTCTGTACATGTTTTGCTTACGCGCGCAAGCATTGAATGCTGATGATCGCACCCTTCTACTAGATTGCTTGTACACACAAGATGAGAAGGTCATTTTTCTACTCAACTATGTATATATTGTAATAACAAGTTACTAACTTCCCCTGTTTCTTATATGATGCTTGTGATGACTGGTGTAGCTACTTTAATCCTCTTGCAGGTTATTGCAAAATCAAATTCACAGTTGAACCCAACAAATGTCCTCAAACTCCTACACTCTCTCAGATCCATGGCTGAGTCTAGGTAACACTTGGCAGTAATAATTTATCAGGGCGTGGAATTTTTTATTTATTTGTTTAAAGTCTTACGGATAGAGTTCTATGAGTGCATGATTTGCCACATCTTGATTTTAATTTTCTAAAATGCAATTTGAAAAGGGTTATTTGAGACTTATAATCAGAGTAGTCAATAGTGCACTATAGCGGTGTAGCAGCTCCCTGCCGCTATTGAGATGAAATAGCGTCGCACCTCACTATAGCGGCCATAGCGGTGCGTATCACAGCCGAACGCAGGGAATCACAGCCCTATATGGACGATGGGGACATAATGACCCTCAGAATATATGAAAGCACTCTCTTCTTCAATCGCATTTCAAACTCTTCCCTCTCACTTCATCGACACACTCTTCCCTCTCACTTGAAGTCTCCTCTCCGGCGACCACCCCCAATTGTTGCTACTAGCTAGGAATTCTTATTTCAATGTTGATGTTTTGTACTTTAAGAGCCTTAGAGGCTAGAACTTCTTTTTACCTTGCTTTCGAGTGTTTTTTAGTTGTATTTTATTGTTCAAGACTATAACTTTTATTGCTATTATGAATGTTATGAATTTTAGGTAATACTTATCAATTGAACAGATAGAAATAAAAATAAGGCTGCTAAATATCTTTGCTAGAGTAGCATCAA
Source organism: Lotus japonicus (assembly GCF_012489685.1). Lineage (NCBI taxonomy): Eukaryota > Viridiplantae > Streptophyta > Magnoliopsida > Fabales > Fabaceae > Lotus > Lotus japonicus. The sequence goes on from NC_080043.1 coordinate 1,270,639, forward strand.
ATATCAACCTTCCCCATCTACAGTTTCTTGAAAAGCAACCCAACCTATAATCTTAAATGAAATTGATGCTTTTATCCTGCATCAAATTTTTTGTTGACATCAAAACAACTTTTTACCTGTCATATTCTGCATCAACTCCTGATGAAATAAAGGTATTCTCTATTTCCATGTTAGGGGTGCAATTCTGACATGTGTACTTCCATGGCTCAAGTGTCTACTTCTACAGCATGCAAGTGGGATAATGTCCCAGGAATATTCATTACATACTTTGAACTCTTTGTATCAGGTTCGATCTGTTATATCATTCATGAGAGCCTATCTGAATATCACATTTGCAACCTGTGCCTTCTAACATATTGTTTTTGTATTTCATATCTGATATTGAAAGTCATTTTGGCATCAATTTAACTGCAACATGATTGACCTTATGCATGTATATGCTACAATGTGACTAGGCATCCTCAGTGGCATTTTAGCGAATTAGTGGGGTTGTCAACCGTAGAGATAATCTATACTGTTGGTATTCAGTAAGAATACTACAGAACAATTTTGTACATGAAAAATATGAAAAGCCCTTTAAAAATCCTACCTCATTCTTTTTTTAATTCGACCAATAAGAAATTCACTCGATAAGGAAATGTATCGGAAAGAGAGTGTTACTAAAATTTCTCTTACATATATTTTGATGACTGCATTCTAGCTTTGTAAATCATCACTATTAAGTAACACATAAGCTCCGTGCATCCATTACTATAGTACTTTTGTTAATTGAATCTGTTGTTTGATTTTGTAGCTGGTTGAATCGAGAGTTTCCACATTAAAATCTGCCATTCATCTGTCAAGTTGCTTAGACGTTCTTTACCCAACGGTGAGGATTTTTCTTGGCCCTGTTTAAGGATTAGAAGAATTTGGGCCAGTTAGTTATTCATGGTTTCATTTGAACAGGTTGTTGATGAAGGTCAAACAGTGCCGGTAATCTATGAGGATAATGATGATAGTGAAGAAGAAGATTCAGAAGCCTTGGATACTGACCAAAATAGCATTTGATTTAATCCAAGGGAAGTATCTTCAAGCATCCGTGAAGAAGACCGAGAGATCCAAGGTAGTCAGAGGTGATTACACCTATCTGCTCACTGAATTGGTGGCACATACACCATTTCAATTTTGAACAAGTTATTTGAATTCTCAATCTTATTAACTAATGAGATGTACTGGACTGGTACCTTAATTTATTTTGTTGTAGCTCGTAAATTAACCATGGAAGGGGGATTTTTTTGACAATTGTTCAAGGCTATATGTAGCACATATTGAAACGATATAGCAGAAACGGTAGGTAATAGTACAACTAATTACCGCATTATCAGAATTGATGCTGTGGAAAGCTGTAAACCAATTTAATAAACACAAACTGCAGGGAAAACTAAAGAAAAACTGGTAATCTATGCGTTTGTTAGTCACGCTAAGAAGAAGATAATTTTTGTGTTTAGATTAAAAATGTGCACATAATCCAAACAAGCTAGTTCTATAAGCTAGGTCAAAATGATGTTTATTGGCGTTTTTGACCACCACTAAACATAATTTTTCCACTAAAGAACTAAAATCAAGCTCGTTTACAAAATCAAAGACTAATTAAGATTATTTTTAGTATGATGTATTATTTTATTTTTCCTTTCCAAAATATTTTGTTTAATGGATGTAAGCCCAAGCCCATAATATAGTAAAATAAAGTGTATAGATGCATGTTTTCCTTTTTTAAAATATGGTGAAAATTGAGCAAAAGTTCAACCAAATTTTAGGGTTTACATTAGTAGAACAACTCGTAGACACTACTTCTACCAATTGGTGCTTTCATCGACTTTTTCCCATGTCTTCTATAACAAATTCGATAACCCCTGATGAGATGCTTTCTACCATGGTTGTGGAGTTGTCTGCAATGTTTAGAAGACATGATCAGCTCCCCTTCCTGATAGAAGTCACGCACAACAATCTTATTAATGTAATCACAAGCTTGATTGACAAGGTAAATAACCTCACCATCCAACAACCCTAATTAAATACCTCTTCAACCCCTCCTTTTTTTTTCCGGCCATATACTTCATATCAACCACCACATTATACTTCACATCCAACCCCTAACCCCTGAGTTACAACCGAATTGTTCTGATGGATCTAACCCACTAGAGTGAGTGTTTCAAACTGACTAGTATTTTCACATGTTGCAGACCCCACATCCACAAATATTGAGTTAGTTACTTTTTACATGAATGAGAAGACATTTATGGTACAAGTAAATGTTTAACAACCAACAATTATCCACATGAAGTTCTTTCACTAGAGTCTGTACTCTTAATTTGGGTCATCTAATTACGAGAGACCCCGACGAATGTTTTTTAAGTCAATCATATTTTTGAAATATGATAAAAATTGAGCAAAAGCTAAGCTAAGTTTTTCTTCTTCTTACAATTCTTAGGTTTTATAGTAGTAGAAAAACCGGTAGAAAATATTTCTAGCAATTTGTCTGAACACCCCCTGGTTTAAAAACCTAATTGACTCCTTTACAAGTTTAAATGGTACCTATCAAATTTATTGTTAGAAAGAATTCAAATAGTAACTCAAAAGGATTGATATCATTTTTTGTCTTATATAAGTATCATTTATGAAAGACAATTTCACTTAACCTGTAATATTCACATTTTAGTGAGGTTACCTCTTATTCCTGATGATTTTGAAATCAGATCTTACTTAGAGAAAATGAAAGCATATAATACTCAAATCAACTCAGTGTTATCAAATATCTGCCATGGCGCCGTCATGGTAGTTTCTCACGGCGATTTTTTAACTTTCCGTTATGGCCAATATCTCGCCATATGATGGTCATATTCCGCCACATCTCGCGCATTATTTGTCATGTATGGTGGGATTTCGGCTTTCCGTCATGACCCGCCATCCGCAATTAACAACAATGATCAACCACACATTTGCGCCCATTATGGTTGTAGTTTTAAGAAATTATTTTCATAAAAAAATTGAAAGATCTAATATAAAATTTGAAGAGATTAATTTGGTGCAAAAATGTTAAAGATTAATTTTTTCAATATATGTGACTAGGTTTTTGTCGGAATTGAATAGAAGAAGAAAATGCAGGTGAGGTGAATAATAGGTTTCAGGTAGAAGAAGAGAGATTCATGCAGTAACTTATGTTCTTGTTTCTGATGAACCAAAAACCGAGACAAACCACAAAGACAATAAACAAGGTTTCGATCGGTTTGTGTTCTGTTCTTGAAGGGAAAGGGTTTGTTTGAACGAGGGTTTGTGGAGACAAAGAAAAATGTCTCTGACAAGTGTGAAAATGTCGGAAGAAGTTTGGTTAACCTGCGTCACTCATGCATTGTCCACCGAAACCGAAGAGATTATGGGTCTTCTTCTCGGTGACATCCAGGTTTGTTCTTTTGATTTTCCCTAATTTCTTTGCTACTATTGATGGATGTTTTTTTATGAATGATTATTGATTATTGATTGGAATTGAATTGGATGCAGCATTCGAAAAATGGGAGTGTGACTGCATTGATATGGGGTGCATCTCCTCAGACAAGGTCTGATCGCAGAAAGGATCGAGTTGAAACTAACCCTGAACAGTTGGCTGCTGCTTCTGCCCTAGCTGATATATCCTTTTTCTTCTTCTTTTTGTAAATTATCATTTTGATTCTGCTCAAAAATATTGGGTCGGTTTCAAAATTCAATTTTGAGTAATAGTCTTTTTCATAAAATTAAGGACTAAATTAATAGTAACGAAAGCGGTAATTTTCATGTTTGGGGCATTGTTTTGGAAGGACTGAAATGATGGACCACTCCATCTTCTTATTATTATTGTTAGCTATGTGTGTATAGATCTAACTAGGTTGCTCATTTCAAAATGGTTGCTTTTGTTATGCCATTAACTTCGTAGCACAGAATGACCGCGACCACGGGAAGAACAACGAGGGTCATTGGTTGGTACCATTCCCATCCGCATATTACAGTTCTGCCTTCGCATGTTGGTATGTTTTCGGTAACCCCCTTTTTCTCTCTCTTTACCTATCTGTTTTTGTTTGTCCTGTTGAAGTCAGGCACTTGAATTGGAGTTGCCTGTAGTTTTTGTTTTCATTAAAACATCATTCGATGTTTCCGTTTGTGTTAAGTCGGTCATACTTTGGAGTTATGGTGTATTACCCGGGGTTGTTAATGGCTGATAGCGTAGCGTAGCGGTAAGCCCAGAAAACACTATTTCAAGCGCTATTGCGGCACTATAGCGGGAAATAGCGGTGAATAATGGAGTAGCAGTGAACCCCCAGTGCGCTAGTGCTATTGCGCCGCTATAGCGAGCTATTAACAAGCCCGGTGTTACCATTTGTTAAATGGAAGGTGCAAGTATGGTTTTATATGTAGTAATTTATAGCTAAGAGAGGAAATTGTTGGTGTGACGTGACTACGGGAAAAGAGGAAGTTTGTAACTATTATTAATTATTGGGATATTATGGTGACTGGGAGACCCTTGATGTATTGCTTCAGTTTCTAGCTGTTGAAGTCAACAATGTTTACATGTTTAATATTTGAAAAGAAGGCATGTGTGATGTGTGTGATTATATGAATCAAAGATGTTGCTAGAGAGGATCAGCTGATGCAAATATTATTTCCCATGAGAAATTCTATGGGAAGACTAAGTATGTTTTTCAATACTAGTGTATTTATTCATTGAAATGGACAGTACCTGTGAATGTGACCGAATGATGATACTTATACAGTTACGCATTGTTACATTTATATCTCCTCACAGTCCTCTCCACAAACCACTGATAATACCTAGGGCACCACTCTAACTTTTTTTCGGAATGGTTCAACTTGAGTGCGTGCCTCATATAGTATGTGCAACTGTCGATTTCCTTATATCTGCTATCCTTCAATTTTCTTTTTGCTGCTTCGGAAAATTGCTATCATTCACTTTTTGTGAGTAAGGTAGGATATTATAACATTTACTGATGTCAGACACCTCAAATGTATTGGGGCTTGATTGTTGAGTTTCAATCATGTCACATTTGTTAGAAGAATAATATCAAACCATGAACATGTCTTTATTCAAAAGCTTAAGCTTTTTGAATAGTTTATTCATGAAGGCTTAATTGCAACTTTGGTCCCCGACGTTTACCAATGCCACGATTTTGGTCCCCCACCTAATTTAATTACATGGATGGTCCCCGACGTTGTAGGCCGTGTGCAACGTTAGTCCTACCGTTTATTTCTTAATGGAGGAGGCTTACGTGTACGTCCATTTGGAGAGAGAAATGAGGTATGAGGAGAAAGAGAAGCACGTGAGTATCACGTGACCCTTATCTGAACCCATTATACCCAAACCCCTGACCTCCCTGGAACGAAGAAGGTAACGCGATTTAGATCCCTAGGGTTTCAAATTTGGGGATAATGAGTTCATATAAGGTTCACGTGATACTCACGTGCTCCCCTCTCTCCTCAAATCTCCTTTTTCTCTCCAACTAGACGTCCACGTAAGCCTCCTCCATTAAGAAATAAACGGTAGGACTAATGTTGCACGCAGCCTACAACGTCGGGGACCATCCATGTAATTAAATTAGGTGGGGGACCAAAATCGTAGCATTGGTAAACATCGGGGACCAAAGTTGTAATTAAGCCATTCATGAAATATTAAATCGTAATTTTTAGCTGGAAATTTAGGTTGCAAATAATTTTTTAAATGATGGCATGTCTTTTCTAAATCAATTTTCCCTGCCTATGATTTTCACCAGTCTTCTTGTTTTGTACTTGCTTTTGTATTCCTTCTCATGTTGCTTCTTTCTTATCTTAATGTCAGCTTTTTTCTTTTTCTATTTCTGCCAGTTTTGTTTAATTCAGAACAACAACATACAATAAGTGTACTTACTATTTTGTAGATGTGCGGACTCAGGGAATGTATCAACTTCTTGATTCTGGGTTTATCGGGTTGATTTTTTCCTGTTACAGTGAAGATGCAAACAAGGTTTTTCTTGATTGAATGATCATTGTGTAAAACCATGTGTTCTGTATTCCTGTCAAATTTGACCTGAAATAGCTTTGGTCTGTATTCAGGTCGGAAGAATTCAAGTAATTGCTTTCCAGTCATCTGATGGGAAGCAGAATCACATGTCAAGACCTATACCTCTGTCCCCTGTAAATAGAAGCGCTGTTATTGACATAGATTCGTCACCGAGTTCCTCAGAGAATGTATCGAGAAGATCTGGTTACTTCAAGGCAGAGAGCCCGGATCAGGACACTGGTGATTCAAGAAGTGCTGGTGCTAGTAAAGTATACTTTATCGTAAATCAAATAGATTTAACATCTGTTATGTTGCATTATGTGATTGAAGAATAGGCAATATTTTGAAAATGAAAAATGTAGAATACAGTTAGATGCAGAATTACAGAACATGATGCAGCTTATAGAATATGTGGGACCAGGAAGTTTCTTTGTTAAAGTACAATTCTTTTATTTTCTACTTTTCTGTATTAATTTTAAACAAGCCTCTTGGATGTCGCTGCTGACAGTTTTTTAATGTGAAATTATTCATGTTAAAATACTTATATGATCATATGGCGGATATGAATTTTTCAACATGACTGTATGTCTTTTTTCAGCATCCAAATGTTTGTATTTTTTAGTGTCCACTGTCCAGTGATAGTGAGTTCATATCATGGTGAAGTCAAGTTACTTGAACCAACTAGCTTTAGAATCTCATGTTCTTTTCTCCATTAAAAAGCAGAAGTAGGATATAACACCCTTGCCTGGTTCCAATTTGCATTTTTTTAGGGAAGTTCTACGTAGAGACCAGGGGATTCTTTCTGATTACACTGGCTTTTGCATACAATTTTTTGTGATACGGTGAGGGGTGGGTGTAAGCTGAAATACTTAGGTTCATCTTATGGAGATGAATTCAGTCTCTTAATAATGTCCTACCAATAAAATTTTACTTGCATGTTTTTTTGTACAGGATGAATTACTTCCTCTTACGATTTTTTTTTTTAATAATTCATGTAATTATAAATTTTTGCTAGGGTGGAGGGAGATCTTCAGACTTGGGGAATTTCTTCGCTAATGCTGATGCCAGCTATCTAGGGGGAGAAAAGGGTGGAGGAAACTACCTTCTCAACAATTCGGACAGCAAAGAAATTGATATTGATCCCATGGATATGTCAGAAAGTATGCAGGAAGCTATGCATCGTTCAAATTTGGACATGAGGTATGGAATATAGATGAGCATGTAATTGACCGCTTTGTATATTTGTTTATCAACTGATAATTTAGGCCTATTTTTAGGATTTCGATCCCATCATGTCTCCTTGCAACATAAGGGAACATGGTGGCTGTTTTTCTAAATCTCAAGTGACTAGATAATAAAGGTCTCCATAACTGCAAGATAAACGGAAATAATTGAGGAAGAATAAGGGAAGAGACATTTTTTATTGTAAACTAGGTTTGAATCCTACTAGGGGAGATTTTATTGTAAACATTTTTACCTTTGGATATCTGAACCTTTCCTTAGCACATATGCACCAAGCCAACAAGTGTGTATGACATGTCTTTAACATGGTACACCAAAATTTTTATATGAAGAAATATATGCAGGAGAAGGAGATGGAGATAGACATTCTGTAGAGGTTTCTCCAATATGCTTGTTAGTTAGACTTTGAATGATAAATCAATGTCATAACTATAGATCAACTGTTTAAATATATGAAATGATATCACATTTTTCATTCTTCATTATATCATGTTTGGTCAATATAGTTTCTCAATCTTCGGTTTGAAAATAACTTTGATTTGATGGCAGTGGTGCAGAGTATGTAAGAAGAGAAATTCCCCTTTATGTTTTACCTTCCTTATCTCTTATCAACCTTGATTCACCACTAGCATCATATATGGATCTGCAACATGTAATATTTGAAGAGGAGCGGACTGCATATAATCAAGCCATATCGCAAAATATGAGGTGATTATTTGATAAACTATCTGCTTATTCTGAATACATTTTGTTCATTTCAATGCTTATTCCATTCGTTTGTACTTTGCAGGGATGAGAAAGTGCATCCACTCACTTTCATACACCATACTTCAACTTATCAGGCTTCATTATGCAAGTTGATTGAATATTGGTCAGAGCAAAATGTTTATTTGTTTTATTCCTCCACTTTTTATTGCTATCATTTTGTTCAATAAACAATTACTATTTTATGATACAGTTTAAGTCCTGCAATTACTGCACTTCAAGATCGACTGAGAGAGAATGAAGTTCGGGTAATATATCAATTTATTTAATTTTATTCTTAATATATAATCCTGGACCATATGTTAGTTTCCATTTTACCTAATCATATACTTTTTTTTACTATGATTCAATCAACTACCCAATTGGGATTTAGAAGTTACTTGTTCACATATACTATTCAACATTAGTTCAATAGCTTTAACTATTTATTGACTTATTGCACATGTGGTTGTTGATATTGTAGTTAGCAATTATGAGTGAAGAAGCCAAGAGTCTAGAGGCTGAAGCTTATAGAGGGAGTGAAGCAAGTTTAAGTTCTCCCCGTCGAGTTGCATCACCTGTACATCAAGTTGCATCTCCTGTTCATCGGGGAAGTTTGTCTCCTGCTTCGAGGAATGTAGCTAGTCCTGGTAGCCGAAGCAGAAGAGGGTATTAAGCAATATAAATGATGATGATTTTGCTAAAATGGAATGTTTAATTCATCTTGATGTTGTAATGTTGTTGCCTCGGCAATGTGTGCTACCATGAAAATGGGGCTATAATGAAGTATTTTGCTAGTGGGTCTATGGGTGCAAGTACGAGCATATAGGTACTTAGAGAGTTAGAGGGTACTGGCTGGGGCAAGCGTTCAAGTTACTATCTATTGGGTATGGTGGCAGGTTCATGTATTTTTATTTTTATTTTGATAATTAGGAGGGCCAACGACCCAAAACTACAAACTACACTACTCTAGTCATTGTCATTGTCATTCCTAATGCATGTATGGGGACAAATACTATAGTACCCTAACTCAACCCTAGTAATTGTCATTCCTAATGCAGGTAGAGGAAGAAGAAAAAGGGACAAGGAAAATGGAAGCAATGAGAAAACTTACATGAGAGATGAAATAATACTTGTAGAAGGAGATAACTCGAACTAAGACATGAGGAAGGGAAGTCGCTCCACCCACCCACAATGGGGTGCGACTGAAATTCTTTCTGCTCTGCTAGTGTGATGGTTGTTCACACAAGTTCTTGCCTAATTTAAAAGTTCAAATCTACATAAAAAAATGTCAAATTTGTGGCAACTCAATAAAATAACTAAAAGATAGTCTTTGAGAATTTTCAAATATTCCTCAAACATCCCTTAAAAAAACTTAAGTTGGCGAGAGTGTCTTAGAAGCCTCTCATTCTTCTACCTTACCTTTCTTTTCACGTAAGGTCTCAGTCAAGGCAACAAACCGCACATTACCCCGAGTTCATTTCAATTAAAGTTCAACACATACTATTTTTTTTCAAGAGGATAATATTAACAATAGAAAAAGGGGTTTATTTACTGTACACAAAGAAATTCTTGTGTAAAGTTGCACTTGTTATCACAAGTTTACTAGCAGGTCACCCTTTTATAATTTAAAAAGAGGTTAAAAAAAAAAGTCTTAATTCGGCATCAGCATCCTTAGTCTTCTTCTTTCATCACAAGTTTCCTTGCTTCTTTATTTTCTGATTCAAGCTTTGTGCTTTTTTCGTTCTTTGTTGTCTGATTGAAGCTTCTTGCTTCTGGCTTCCATGACGTTTGCTTCTCTTCTCGATTCAGCGTCGTTGCTTCTTGCTTCTTTCTTCGTTGTGTTTCACAATTCTCTTTTGGTTGAAGTATTACTTCTGGCTTCCTCGTTTCTGCTTGCGTGATTTCCTGTTTCTGCAAATTGGGATTTTTCTTCTGTGAAGATGGGGTTATACCAGTTGCAGTTCGAGGAGGAACACAAAGCTTATAATGTTGGTCTGCACCATGTGAAAGCTAACTAAGTTGCAATATGTTTTGATTTGTGTTTTTTATGATTCTGAGGATATTTTCACCTCAGTTTAGATTTTCTACCAGTGAACTTTAATGGGTTAAACCAACTTTGCCATTCTCATTGCTGCTGTTACTCAAAAAAAAAAAAGGTTTTAGACTTGCATCCATGGCTAAATTATTACAATTTTCCATTGGAGATGAGTATCATTGTCATGTTGTATTCTTTTCTAGACTTGGGAGTAATGGAGTCACCTCCTCGTTTGTACCGTTCATTTGATTTTATCCTACTTATCATCAATTTCTATTTAGAAAAAAAAATGTTGATGATGAATACATTTTCTTTTCTGGATTTTTATTGTTAGATGATGTAGCCTGTAGGTGATGATAATAAAGATTAAAAAGAATGTAATTAATTTTACTATAATTAATTTTTTTTTTTAAATTATTTAACTTGTTGTAACCTGATATAGCAGGTTAAGTTAGGTTTGTGTATCTTTGCACAAACATTTCTTTGTGTATAGTAAATGAACCCTAGAAAAATCACTTACAAATTGTATGACAAAATTGCACATATAAAATGATGATATCCCTAAAATAAAAATAATAAAGTTATATTTGTCCTCTAACTAAAATAAGTTAATTTCATAAGACACTATAATTTGAATAAAAAAATGAATTTCTTTTCCTGATAAACAATTTTTTTATTAAGTGAATTTTAAACATATTTAAATTGAACTCTTTTTAATTTTTCAAGTGTAACCCTAAAAAATAGAACTTTAACCTAATGAAAAAATGAGGCAAAGATAGATAATTTGGAATGCAAGAGGAGAGTGGAAGCAACCAATCCAAGTAGAAGTAGAGCCCAGCTGTAACCTTCAACCTTTGTGACACTTTTGTCTTTTTGTGACACTTTTGTCCTTTTCCAGAATCTACTCTTCTTCTTCTTGTTTCTTTTCTTCACTCTTCACACTTTCGTTTCAACTGTCAACACCTCACACTCACTCTCTCATCATCTCATGGGATTCTCTCTGATTCCATCTTCTAGCTTCTTCACTGCTTCTTGACCACTGAATCATTTACCCTTTTGCGAGATTTTTTTGTCCTAATGGCTTCATGTGAGTTTTTTTTTTTTTTTTGCTTACCCCTTTTCTGCTAATGGCAAAGCTTATGACTTTATTGGATTGCATTGACTTTGAAAAGAAAAAAGAGATTTTTCTTTTACCCCTTTTGCTTTTGGTGTCCTTCATTTTTCTGTTTTGAATGTGCTCTGTAATATTAGACTGTGGGGTTGAGATATGGAATGTGGAATGGAATTTGATCCCACAATATTATCTTTGCATGTCTGAAACAGGATAAAAAAATGGATTTCAGGATTAAATTTTGGTTATCTAATATGGTGATTGCTGTTTAGTGATATGAATTGAAGTTGTATTATAATTTTGGATTAACAAAATGTGACTTAAAACTTAAAAGAGGCAGAGCCACATAAGCAATTGTGAGTAAACAAACTTGATTGTCACATAATGGTAGGAAGCTTTTCATTTCAAATGAAATGGTAGATAAAGGACAGAGTAATATCCTAGCACTAACCCCTTGGTATGGGACTACAAGGTATCCAAGTGTTTGCTAAAATGCCAATAATATCACAAGCTTCACTTAGATAGTTTGATGTTTTCCATTTTTTTTAATTGTAAATAATTGGATCAACAACATTTTGAATTGCGAATTTTTGTTATTTGAATTAGCACTAACCCCTTAGTAATTTTTTGAAGATATTGTATTTTCCTTGAAAAACTTAATTTTTATTTATTTGTATAATCAAATATTTTCTTCTTAGATTTCATTTTCTACAGCTCAGAGCATCATTTAAAAATATGCATTTGTTAATTTTTTTAACATTTAAAAGCAACTCTTTCTTTATTCTTCCTTCAGGAATCATTATGTTGTCTGTTGACCATGCAATTGATGAATGAGTTTGGAGTTTTACTCAGACCTTGAAATAGTTTTATGTGTACTACTAATAGATGATTGATTATATGTGTTGTAATTGTATTACAGGCAATGTTAAAGCATTGAACTTGTGCTTTGGTGGAAAGAGAGTCAGTCTTTCGCAACAGTTTGGTACAAGAAATTGGATCATCAGGAAGTCAGTGCAGTACACTAGTTTGGATATGTCACAACATAGAGTTGGATTTTTAAAGTCTTCTAATGGCCCATTGTCACAGATCCAACGTAATTTCTTGTATTCTTTGATATTACGAATTATTTTCTTGTATCGGCTATAGAAAATGTCACTGCTTTATTACTCAATTTCTTCAAGTCTATTGAAAAATTCCAGCCATTGATGATTTCTAGGAGACTTAATGCATTAGTTCTGTCCTATTTAAGATTATGAATGTTTTACAGTTTGTTTCCTCTGAATACTTGAAATTATATGAATTATCTACTCTTACATACATTTATTTTAAGAAAATAAATCAGTTGGAGATTATTCAAAAAATTAACACTCATTTTGGTTCCCCAAAGATCTAGGCAACATCAATTTGATCCTCCGAACAAAGTTAATACTAATTTAATCCCTCAATCACATGAAGTTACATCAACTTTGCCTTCCAAAAAAATGAGATCAATTTAGTCACTCAATAACATCAATTTAGTTCCTCACTCTTGTGATTCCTAATTAACAAACAAAAGGCCAATTTTGATGTGAGTATCCATGATTGAGGGACTCGTCTGATGTTACCTGCATCTTTGGAGGAGAATGTGTTTTCTCAAAAGAATAAAAATTGATCTGAAGTCTAGTTTAAATTGCTAATCTGTATGACAAATTAACCTATTTGGGCTTCATTCTATTTTTGTGTGTACAACTAGACACTAATATGATCTACATCACTGTACTGTTGACAGTACTGTGTATAGAAATATAGATTCTAAGCAACTTCCATTTCCATATGCTTCTACTAGTTTGCATTTTCCAGTGTTAAAAAGAATGTAGACATTAGACTGAAGCCTGTCTTAGTTTATGTTGGGTGATTTCCACAATTCTTAGTTTATTAAGGCCTCTGTTGGTTTATTTCAATCTTAGATTCTTTGAGGAATATACTGATATGCTCACGCCTTCCTGCTATAATCTGATTCACAAATTCAAGAGTGTTTAAAGTTTAAAGTGACTTTTTAATTTTTTACTTAAAACTGACTTTAGAATACCATATAAAGTAATTGAAGTTTTGGATATGGCAAAAACTATTAACTTGATATTTGTACCATAGTCTGGCTTACATGATATTCCTTTACTGATGACATGACAGCTGTTACAAGTTCAGAAAATGGCTCTAAAGAGATCGAATCTTCTGGTTTGACAAGTACGCTGATTCCTAAGCTCAACGAGGTTAGTACTTAGTAAATGCCATTGCCATTGCCATTGCTCTTCTCTATTTTCACCAGCATTCAGCATCTATAAAACAAATCCAAATTAATGATGACTTTATTATGCACCCTTCATATATTACCCTATACGTTCATATAATATAATTGTTTTTAAGGTGTTATTCAGTTTCCCGCCGTGCTGTTTGACCTGATTTATTGACCCTGTTTGGTTTATGAGTAAACTGCTTCATAAATATGAAACCTTTTCATGTATATAACTTCAATTGTTATGCATTAGCATGTGCATATGTATATTATCCTTTGTGCCAGTTTATATTTGTGGTCTAAAATTGGTCAATCCCAACTTGAAAACTTGCTGTACTTAGGCTATTAACCTTAAATTCTTTCAGATTAGGCTTATGAACCTATCAGATGTTTAACTCCCTGAGGCTTGAGCTATGCTACACTGGTCGGTTCAGGCTTGCGCTCTCATAAGAATGCTGAAACTATCATACTCATGTTCAACCTTAGCTTGAACCTTTCATTACTTGAAGAAAAATCCAAAGAATTCTGCATTCCCAAACTATATGGAATCTGAACAACAAAAATTTGGATGGATCTTTCATGATTTCTTTTACTTGGTTGTGTTAAATAATATTGTAATCTTTAGTTCTGAAGTATTGGCATGCCCACAAAATCTTGGACTTTATGTCTTTTATGACTCTTGCCAGAGAGATATGCCATGTCATAACTATTTTATACCTTATCCTTGAATGATGAATGGAAAAATTTCTTAAGATCGCCGTGCTAAACCCGGAAGTGCTCATACCATGCCAAAGGCATCTCTTTCTATATGTATGGAAATTCTTGTTCTGAAGTTTAACAAATATTATTTCAATCTCTTTGCAGGTGGAATTCCTTCTCACAAAGTTATGCGAGACTTCAATTGGGGAGTTAGAATTAAAAGTAAGCTCAATGAAGTTTACTAGCACTTCATTTTCTCTCCCTCATAAGGACATTATATAGTCTACATTTTCATTCTTGCTTTAAATTGTTGTTTTCCTTTTTTCATTGCCATAGCTTGCTGGGTTTCACCTGCATGTATTGAGGGATTCAACTGAAAAAGTTAAAACTCTACCTCGTCAAACGCCTGCTTCTGTAAATATAAATGTTGTCCCTGAAGCACCAAAATCTAATGGCCCAGTTGCTTCATCATCATTGGCCATTTTGAAGCCAGAGCCTTCTTCAGGGTCCGTCCAGAGATTCCTAGACAAAGCTGCTGATGAAGGCTTTGTAATAATTTACTCACCTAAGGTAATCATCTGAAACTTAATATACATTACATTCCTCACATAATGCACTCTAAAACCTTGGAGCAGGTGGGTTTCTTTAGGAGATCTCGAACCATAAAGGGGAAACGCGCTCCACCATCATGTAAAGAGGTACAGTTCCATGTTACCTAACGTTGTGTGGATATGGAGAAATCTACCATTTTTCAAAGATCTAATTTTGATAAAGAGAAATCTACCATTTTTCAAAGATCTAATTTTGATAAATTTCCCTATCTGTATTGACAAGTTAAATGTTAGTTTTAATACAATTCCAAGACTACAATCTTCTGAAAATAAGGCTGGTCAGTGACACAATTTATTGAAATATCAGTTAGTTTGTATCTCTCAGATTTAACATTAATTTAAAATGAGGTGATGATCAGTGTGGTTCATTGCGTATTGGCAGACTCAAAAAGTTCAGGAGGGGCAAGTGATTTGTTACATTGAACAGCTTGGTGGTCAACTGCCAATTGAGGTTTGGGTCTTTTACTTCAAACTTTCCCTTCTTAATTCTTCCACATTTCCATAAGTTGTGATCACTTCTGACTATATTAGTACTATCTCTGTTTGTGATCTTTTGTTGTTTAAGGTTATGCACACAGTTTAAGAGTTCCTTAAGTGATATATGACTTGACTAAAATACACTTCTTTAAAAAGTGAGTTGTCAAAGAGAGGGAATGATAGTAATTATTTGAATAATTGGTGAGAATGATGATAGGTGAGAAATGTAATTATAGCAATTAGGTGAGTAATTCTAAAATTAGATAAATAGTCTTGAATTTCTTAGAACAATGTTTTGGAAGCAAAAATGGGGAAATTAAAATAACAAAATGTCATGCACGGAGGTAGTAATATAGACATGAGAAACCATGTCAAATTGTTAACACTCACTTTAACACTTTCTTTCAAACATTCTATATTTTATCGGTTGAAATCCACATGGTATCTACTGAATTATATGGCTCGTCCCGATTTGGTGGGGTTGACGTGAATATCAACCAATAAAACTATAAAAGAGTGTGTTGGAAAAGAAGTTATAAAGTTAGTATTAGGGCCCTTAGTATTATTAGCACTCATCTTCTATACATTACTGTGACAATCACTCACAATGTTTTCTTCACATTTCTTTCTAGTCTGACGTATCCGGGGAGGTTATCAGGATTCTACGAGAGGATGGCGGTTAGTTACATCTTCTTTTTGGGACTTTCATTGTGTAAACTTGAGTAGTTTTCTGTGCATTTCATTCTTTTTTTTGTTGTTGTTTTTTTGACAGATCCTGTTGGATATGGTGATGCACTGATTGCAATATTGCCATCATTTCCAGGAATAAAGAAGCTCCAATAGATCTTACAGGATCTTATTTTTCTTAAATATACACATTCCCTGTAATTAACTGATATGATACTTTTAAGAGCAAGTGATATTGTGACCCTTATCATATATGACTTAGTCCAAAGTTTTGCCATGCTGAGTTTCAGTATATTAGTGCTTCTGAATCTGAAGTCTCAACTTTTTGTTCAAATCATCATCACCTTCTATTCCAGACAAGTAAAAGGTGATTTTCTTTTTAAGTTCGCATATGAGGGAACTAGTGATCAAGTTCATGTTGGAACTAGTGAAAAGTTTGGTTAAAAGACATCCCTTTATTTTGGTTTTGCATATACTAGAAAATGAGATGCATACAAATAAATGGAAAGGGAATTAGGAGAAAAAGCATAGAAAATAAGTGAGGTTTTAAATGTTTAGCTTAAGGGGAAATAAAGAGAAATTGGAATGAAATACAAGATGGCTATTCTCTAGATGGAAATGTGAGTAGAAAGAAAATAAGTACTACATAAAGTACTTTATTATTCTTTAGTAAAAATTTCAATAAAAAAAAATACTAAGCTACGAAAACTGATAAATGAGACCACTACTTTGTTCTCCCTTCAATGTTCATGATGGATCTAAACAAATGAAAATGAGTTTTTTCTGACTCTTCTTACCTCCCCCGCATTTTTCTTTTTCGCAAAATTATGTTCCCAAATGAACACTTAAACATTGTGGATGCAAAAGGAAATAAAAATGAGAGTAATTGGAGAGAAGAACCTGAAGAGAGATCGAATGGAAAGAGCTTCTTATTTGAATGAATAGGAAATATCATGTGTAGTGATCAAATCATCACTATCAACTCTCTTTCTTTAAATATTAATGAATGATTGATTTAAGTGGAACATGTGCGATTTTAAAAATGATTTTATTTCCGAATCATGTGATCACTAGAAGAGCCGATGAGCAATTTTAAAATTGCGTGTCATATTTTAGTAATTTATTAAATATGAAGCTAAGATGTCGAGTTGGCACATAAAAAATATTCACTCTCATTTCATGTCACCTGACCAATTTTAAACTGTAAGTTACAAATATGAAAATCACTACAAGAATATCATGACTTACTGATGGTAAAAAACCGTCGACGTGTCCTACCAAAGATTTACCGATATTAAGCTCCTCGACAGTAATTTACTGATGGTTTTTGAAGAGTGATCTGTAACTTAGCATCGGTCATAACCATTGGTATACGACATCAATCGTCGTTAAGTTACCACAACACAGATTGTCAATAATAAGCCGATCCGAATGAAAAACTAAAAACCTTTACCAGGGATAGAAGTGCTTCATTGGTCAAAAAAGTTAATTTTTAATTTCTTGCGCGACAATATAATAGAATTCATTTATAGTTTGATAAAAAGTTTCCATATTATTATATAATATAATATAATATAAATATAAAGCCTTTCATTCAATTTCCATATTTAGTCAACTTATAAATCAATAAAATAATAATATCTACTATATACAAAATTAGGAAACTGAAATAATGAACATTAAAATTAGGCTTAAATATGTTGGAAGTCCCTCTAAAATAGGGGTGCTTTGGTTAAGGCCCCTACAAATTTTTTTGGGTGGAATAAGCCCCTAATGTGAAAATAATATATGGTGATAAGCCCCTACCGTGAGGTTCCGTTTAATTTATGATGATTCTGTAAACGGCGTTGGCGTGTATTATATTTTGTGAAAATTATTCAATTAAAGAGGGTGCCACGTAAGTAAATGAGGGATCAAAAAATAAAAATAAAATGAAAATCCAAAGTAAAAAACACAAGTACGTTTGGGGATTTTACTTGAGTTTTTTACTTGGGTTTTTATTTTTTCAACCCTAATTTACTTACGTGGCACCCTCTTTAATTGAATAATTTTCACAAAATATAATTTACGTCAGCGTCGTTTGCAGAATCATGAGAAATTAAACGGAACCTCACGGCAGGGGTTTATCACTATATATTATTTTCACATTAGGGGCTTATTCCACCCAAAAAAAATTGTAGGGGCCTTAACCAAAAGATCCCTATTTTAGAGGGACCTCCAACATATTTAAGCCTTAAAATTATTTAATCACAATTATAATTTTTAATAGTTATTCAATAAAAATATGTCAATAATATGTAAGTTGTTTTTACATATATTTATCATATTTATAAATAACGATTCAAAATATTTAGACACTTCTAGATTTGAATCTTTTTTTATAGTACATAAATATAAATTTTTGAATTGTTTAAGTATTTTGAAGATTCAAACTAGGAATCGCCTCCTCAAGAGGTGGAAGTTATCCTCTTGAAGGATACGTTTGGTATTGTGTAGTTTCGGGTCTATTTCTAGTTCTTTTCCAATGTATAAAAAAAAGAGGATTTTACTTCTACTAAACTAATTATGAATAGGTTTGAACTTTCATAATATTTTCCTAATAATTAAATAGAAATATGATATACTTTTATGGAGTAGAAATATTATAGATATAGATAGATAGATATAGACAGATTTAGATATAGATATAAATTTTAATAAATGTATTAATATTATGTAATTGAAATTAAAAATTTATTATAAAATAAATTTTATATTTGTTTATTTCGAAATTTTTAAATAAATTGTTTTGAATTAAATCTGATAGTTTTTTTTTTGAACTCAAATCTGATAGTTTTTTTGTTTTTGTTTTTGGCAAACCTATTCATAACAAAATTTCGATTTCAATCTGATATTCATAGTTGTTTTGTGTATCTTGTAATTCATAGTTTGAATCTTTTTTTTGGGTGAAGATTCGTAGTTTGAATCTAAAACATTAATTTATATTAGATTACATATTAAATTAGATTAGAATTATATTTTTTTAGATAAGCAAGATTAAAATTAGAATTAGAATAAGATTAGATATTTTTCGATGTATAAAAAAAAAGAGAATAAGATTAGATTTGTTTTGTTTTTGGCAGATACACTACATTATATATATATATATATATATATATATATATACCGTAACAACATTCACTTGGTGCCTCATCTCTGCCCTAGCTGCTCTAATAAGTTTTGAGGTTCGGTTCTCCGGTCATCTCTTTTCTTCTATGACGCTTTTAATTTGTTTATGAGTTTAACTGTTTTTTGTTAAAATTTTAATTGCTTTTCGTTATTATTTCCTCAATTTGATTGATTGTTTAGTAGTTCAATATAAGGTTATGGCGAGTGAGGGTGTGAACTATAGATATTTTCTTAATCTCACTGAGTGACAGGATTTTTCTTGTGGTAAAAATATGTTCTGTTCTTGAGGGTGATAGGATGTTGTTAATATGCATCCTGTCCTTTCTCAAATCAAATTGTGAATCAAATTGTGTCAGTTTCAAGTGTCTGAGTTGAAGAAAAAAATATGAGTTTGGGATGATTATAATGCAATTTTCTCCATTTAATTTGAATCATTGCTTTCTTACTGTTTAGGATCGGATTTTGAACCATTAATGGACCTCAGAAAATCAATGAGGTGCCAAAGAGATGATGTTGCCCTCAGTATCACAAAGCATTTATTCTCAAAAGAAGAATATCAGGAGAAGAACATGGTGTTTTCACCCTTTTCTCTCCATATTGTTCTTAGCGTCATGGCTGCTGGTTCACAAGGCCACACACTCCACGAGCTTCTTTCCTTCCTCCGATCTGACTCCACCGACCATCTCAACACTTTGTTCTCTCAGCTCGTCTCTGCTGTCGCTACTCCTTCACATTGCCTGTCTTATGTCAATGGAATATGGGCGGATAAATCGGTTTCCCTTTCCCATACTTTTAAACAACTTGTGGCAACTCATTACAAAGCCACTCTCCATTCAACTGATTTTACCAAGGTAATTTTTTTAATTCGATCCAAAAAATCCTTCTGTTAAAATGTTTATGAAAAAAATATAATTAATTTTCATGTGTGGTTTGAAAGGCTGATCAAGTGTGCCATGAAGTGAATTCGTGGGTTGAAAGGGAGACCAGTGGCCTTATCACAGAGCTTTGTCCCTCCAAGGTAGTAGCCAACTTAACCAGCCTTGTCTATGCAAGTGCACTCTGCTTCAAGGGGGTGTGGAAACACAAGTTTGATGCTTTAAGTACATACCATGCTGATTTTCACCTCCTTAATGGTACCTCAATCAAGCTTCCCTTCATGACAAGCAAGAAGAAGACGCAGTATATTAGAGCTTTTGATGGTTTTAAAATCCTCCGTCTTCCTTATAAGCAAGATAGCGATAAAAAGCGCCGATTCTCCATGTGCATTTTTCTTCCGGATGCAAAAGATGGACTTTCAGCTTTAATTGAAAAGTTGGCATCAGAATCTGGTTTTTTGAAAGGCAAGCTTCCTCGGCGAAAAGTGCAAGTCATTCGTTTTGGAATTCCAAAATTCAAGATTTCTTTTACACTTGAAGCTTCTAATGTGTTGAAGGAGCTTGGAGTAGTTTCTCCTTTCTCTCAATGGGATGCGGATTTTACAAAAATGGTGGACTCTCCTTCAAATGGAGTATATGTTGAAAGCATGTTTCACACAACTTCCATTGATGTAAATGAAGAAGGCACTGAAGCTACGGCATTGGAGTTAATGTTCGCGAGACTGAAGTGTAGGACCCGTAATCCGAGTATAAATTTTGTAGCTAACCACCCTTTCCTCTTCATGATCAGAGAAGATTTGACCGGAACAATCCTTTTTATTGGGAAGGTGCTTCATCCCGACGGAGAAGCCTCATCACTAAAAGCCACGTTGGAGATGGTTAGTAATTTCAATATCTGATTGTATTTTGTGACTAGAATTGTTTTGTTGTCCGATTGAATATTGATGCCAACCATATGGGAAAGTTACACTTCTTTTTCACTTGGGGTGTGCATTTTATAATGGACTAGGTCTTTCGTTGGCATAGTATTTGTTACTTGAATTTTCAGCAATTCAGGCTTATGATGTGTGGAGTTTGAGAATCAATAGAACACAATCATGTTTGAAGTTTCCGCTAAAAGAACTCAATAATATGTCTTACATTACATAATTCCTTCTTTAAGTGAGAATGAAAATAAAGATAGTTGACATAAAATTTTAGTTATCTACACCTGTTGTGCTGTTGCATTATTGTATGATCGATATATTACAAGTGTAATTTCATTTTGCTACGTTTTAACCATTTGACTTACTTTTTTCCATAAAATATAAATGTTTTAGGAGGAGTTCTTCAGAAGTGCCAAAAAAAGGAGGAGTTTTTTTAAAGAACAGTGGGGAATAATCTACTGATTTTGAACCGGAGGGAATCGGGAGGAGGAAGATAAGGGTGATGACGGCAATGATGATAAGCCCGATATTCCACCAAAGAGGAAGAGGTCCAGTAGAAGTGGCTCCATGAAATTGTTTCACGCTCTCATTTATGATTATGTTGCAACATTATTAGGTTTACTAGTTTTGTTTTGTTGGTGCATATTGCATAGTCAATATTAGTGGGTTAAACATGTGATAGAACATGGCTTCAAACGAAGTTGTAGTGATCCTCCTTGTTACAAACATATAAATGAAATTAAAAATATGATATTAGTGGTTGATTAATTGATGTTTTTCTGCACTGTCCTTACTTATTATATTACTTATACTAGATTGGTCATTGTTAGGTTTTGGATGAGGTGTTAAACTGGTAAGTTGAATGACAAGAAACAAACATGATGTTTGTTAATATGCTTAACTGGTATCATGTTAATATGCTCCATCAATGCTTTCTTGGAAAAAACAGGAAATGGATACTTCTTGCAAGTTCATTACAATTAGACAAGTTAAGACTTAAGAGTGGTAGGAACATATTTGTTTAGTTACAATGGATACCTTTTTCAATTTTTTCCCCTACCGTTCTACTCTTTGAAGCCCAGCTGAATTATATATAGTGTTGTTGGTGAATTGTGATTATTGGACCTTCATTGTTAAAAAAGTACTAGTTGGCAGGCAAAACATGAATTCCTTTTAATCTCCTATTCTTTCACTGCCTTAATATGATGCTTTTTGGAAGCTTAAGAAGAAACCCGATGCACAACTGGAAGAAATCCTCCTGATTGAGAAATTGATTGGAGATTGTGTTGAAAGGATTTTTACTTAACCACTTTCGAATCCCTCAAAATTCGATTGTAGTACAGCAAGGGTTTTTATCGTCCTCAGGGAATTGAAAATACAACGCCTTTCTCTAGTCGAATTACTTGAGCAATGGATTAAAAGTTGATTGTGGGTTGTTTTGGTTACCGATCAATAGCATATGGAAAAACACAACAAACGATAGTAAAGAGGATTGTAAACAAGTTGAGAAAATGGTTGGGATCGGGTTTCATCAATTAACTTCGTTGTATTCTATGATTTCACATACAAGCCATGATTTATGATTGATTTCATCACACCATTTCTTTACTTCATCATAGTTCCCTAATGACAAAGATTATCAAATCACTTCCCAACTATCAATTCCTTGAATAAATTAGAAAGCAAGAAGCATTAAACTTAGGTGTTCATTGACTCTTGAACTAACTCTATTCCTAGAACTTAGATTCAAGAGATGGGTTTACCTATTTCAGATTTAAGAACAAAGTTTCCACTAAGCAATTAAATCAAATATCAAGTTCTAGTTGATCAATCTAAAGCTAGCATTAAGAACAAGATAACCCATTGAAATCATAACATAAAACATGAATTCATATATGACAATCAAGATGAGGACATAGAAATCAAAAGATTACTTCCAATCCCAACACAAAAAGGTTTAGCTATCCATTTCCATGGAAGCTTTCATGCTTACAAGAGTTAAAGAGAAGAAATGGATGATCCGTGCCGTCGTCGGCGTGTTCCCAGCTCGACGGAAGGTAACAAAGCTCCCAATCTCTCTATCCCTCTTCCTTGGTTCGAGTTTCTGTGTCTTCTTTTTCGTTCCTTTCGTTTCTGTGCTGAACTTTGAATTTATATCATTGCAGATCTGTTACAGGATGCTTAGCACTCCACTTTAGGTGCTTAGCATCCTGTTTCTTCATTATGAAGGATGCTCCACCGCCAGGTGATGCTAAGCACTCATGGGACACTCTTAGCACCCTGTTACTTCATGTTTAAGGAATCTCCATTGCCAGATGATGCTTAGCACCCTGGAACGCATGCTAAGCATGACTGGAACAACAAGGTTGATTTCTTGTGATTTTTAAAAGTTCTTGAGTGAGATTCTTCAAAGCTACATAGATTTCTTCATTTACAAGCTTTCTTTCATCCAAATGATGCACTTTCTCAAATACTCTTCAACCTACAACTGAAATTGAGATTGAAATCATTTTCTACATAATCAACTTAAAAGAGAGTTACTTATAAGAAATTTCTCATTATTACCATAAATAAGTGCCTAAAACATAATGTAAAACATGGTGAATATGACACTTATCAGATTGTCGTGGAGATCAACCATGGCTGGTATAGCCCATGCCAGTTTCTGAAGCTAGTGCCTGAAACAATAGTCTCAGTAGTTCAAATGGATTAAAATGAGGTGCTAGTGAAGACTTATCACTACAAAAAAAGTATTTTTAGTGGCATTGATATTGTTAAGTTGTGGCATTTATTAAATGCCCCAAGTGTTATTAGTGACATTCACCTTTAAGTGCCTCTATTACAGGTGCCACAACTGTTTTGTGCCATTTTTTTGCTTAAATGCCGGTTTAGTATGCCACAAATCGCTTCAGGCATTTTTTAAATGCCACAATTGCATCTACCATTGTATTAGGCTCAAATTTTACTGACAGCTTGTAAATGCCACAAAATGCATCAATAATTATTTTTTTTGACAGCAAAATGAATCAATAATTATTTTATCAAATATAAAGGCATTGATATATGGATCAACTATCATTTTTCCAATGCAGCAAAAAAAAAAAAAAAGGATCAACTATCACATTATACAAAATAAAACGCAAGCGTGTTGTCAATTTCTAACTTAACCACTGATTATTTACACAAGATTATAGGTTCTTACAACTAAGTATAACACATCATTTACATAGTCAAAATCCTCATTTATTTCATAGTTTAAGTTGAACGTAAACACTAATTGCACAGCTAAATAGTTAACTACCTACATACAGGGCCGGTCCCGACATTTTGAGGGCCCTGGGCAAATAATAAAAATGAACCCCTAAAACTTTTAACGTTTGAAATTTCATCAGAACCATTATGTTGGTTCGTTTGACAACTGACCTCTTGCAACCCGCCTATGGGTCGTATGTTCGAATCTAAGCAACGTGACCGCCAAAAGGTGGAATTCGAACCCGGTACATAAAAGTAACATACACAATTACTACCACTAGACCAGCTGAAGTCATTAATAACATCTTGAACATTAATTATTATAGCTAAATTGTATTTTAGGGAAAAGTTTAATGAGATTTTTTTTTGGGCCCCTTCTTTTTGGAGGTCCTGAGCTGTGGGCCTACTTGCACAGGCGCAGGGCCGGCCTTGCCTACATACAATCTAAATCTAACATTTCCCAGCATTGTGCACATGTTTTGTGCTGTCACCTACAAAGAATTTAAGAGGAAAGGTAATTAAAGACATTAAAATCAAGAATTGTTGAGTAAAAACTTGGACAAAAAATAATTGTAAAAGCTAAAATTTTGAAATCTGAAAGCAACTAAATCAAAACAATTTTCTTTTGATTGTAATCATGCTTAGGTAGTTATGCAACAAACCTGAAAGCTTCCATTACTAATGCAAGCAAATTAGTATTCCAGAATACCTGTTCATAAACAAGAGTTACACCAATAGATCTGCATCCAATAATAAAAACAGAATATATAAAACAGATTTATGGAAAACAGAATATTCAGATTGTTTTCACTCTTTGGTGTTGGTTCAAACTTAAATTAGTATTCTCTTCCATACCTAATGTCTACTATTATCATGTAGAGCCATTGATTTTAACAGCATCTTCGCATTGTGGTGTATTGTGATGCCTCCTAAACTGTGGTGGAAATTTGATCCTTAATGTAATCTTGCTCATGATTGCAGTTGCAGGCGTAAGTCACTATCTGATGTATGTAACAAGTTAATATTTTTTGTTGTTTAAGATTTCTAATTCCTTCAAAAAGAAACAGGATGTAAATTGATCGGGTTTTTTTATTGGCAAATTTTAGTTGTTAATAGTGTTAGTAAATTAGTCTCTTCTCAGAGTTCGAACCCTCATTCACCATAATCCCACTTGATCGGTTTTGATCTTTCAAATACTATTTCGTTTATTTTCATCTTCGAAGTACTAAGGTGATCAATCTAATATATTTGAAGGACCAAAACTACTATTTATTGTGTGCAAATTTTATGAAACATAACACGAGATTTTTTTTTTCAATGCAGAGCACAAGGCTCACTTTGACTTTTTTTTTTTTAATTTTCTAGACTTAATAACTCTTTTGTCTCTCACTTATCACGATTTTGCACTTTTTAATCCCTTCAGAAAAAAAAATTAGCAAAATTAGTCCCTCTCATTTATACACTTTTGCCATTTTAGTTTTAAATAAGGATCATTTTTACAAAAAATTAAGCAATGTGGAGGACCAAAAGTGTTATTTTTTTATTGGGGACCAAAAGTGCAAAATTGTGATAAGTGAGAGCCCAAAATAGCTATTTTAAAGAGACTTAATTGCACATTTGCTCCCTCATCCTTTACCATTGTGCGAAGTCGCTCTCCATGTTTAAAATGAGTGAATTTCCTTTCTCATGTTTCAAATTGTGTTGCCGTTAATAATGGAGATCAGACAGTGAACGTCTCCTTCATTCATGTAACTCGCGAGAAGAACAGAACTACAAATTTTCTAGCTAGGAAGGCCAACCGGGAAGGAGCACCGCGTAGGATTAGGGGCCAACCACCCTCTGATATTTATGCGTCATTGTATTTAGACGTCGTAGCTTAGTTGTTTCTTGTGTTTAATTTTCCTCTTGTCACAAAAAAAAATTGTGTTGTCGTTAGTTTTCCATCCAATTGCTAACGGCGGTTGCTATTTTCACCTCCTCCTTTTACTAACCACACCTTAATCATAAATAAAAATAAAGAAGATAAGTTAAATACAATTAAGGCTTAATTGCATTTTTGGTCCCTTAAGTATCACGTTTGTGCAATTTGGGTCTCTCATGTTCAAAACGAGCAATTTGAATCCTGACATTTTTATTTTGTGCAAATCAAGTCCCTCCGTTAGTCTGCCGTCCAAATCGTTAACGGAAGTTAATGACGTGGCACTCATTAATCTACTTGGCATTGATTAGTCTACATGGAGGGACAAATACAAAAAGAAATAAATAAACCTAGTTATATAAAACACACGTGACAGACATGTGCTTCAAAAGATGCACCATTATCATCTTCCCCATTTTTCTCTTCTTCCACAAGCGCGCCATCTCCGCCGTCAAATTCTTCTCCAACGACTGTCTCCTCGCCTCCTCCTCCGCCACAAGACTCAAATTGCTCGTTTTGAACATGAGGGACCCAAATTGCACAAGCGTGATACTTATGGGACCAAAATTTCAATTAAGCTTACAAATAATAGAAAATTAAATTAGTCAAAAGTTTTTTTTTTTACAATGAAGATAGAAATTAATTTTTTTTTAATTTAGTGTAGGTGGTGCAGATAGTAAAAAGGGGGGTGAAAAATAGCAACCGCTATTAACAATTGGATGGAAAGCTAACGGCAGGACCCAATTTTCACAATTTGAAACATGAGGGAGGAAATTCGCTCATTTTAAACATGGGGGAGAGAATTCGCACAATGATAAAAAATGAGGGAGCAAATATGCTGATTAGTGACCCTCCCTAACAAACTCTCTCTATTCCTTAATTTTCGTAACATTCTTCTAATTACTGATTAATTAATTAGATAATATTCTTATGGTTTTGTCTAAAATGAACTACATGATAGCGAGAAACTCTATTATTATTTTATTATATAATAACACAATTATTTTCTTTGTAAGGCAAAAATGAGGTATTTTGGCGGGAATTCCTTACACACTAAACTTGCGTGACCTCAAATAGCATGCAACAGCACCTGACCGAACGAACTGCAGGTAAAATTAGAGAAGTGAAAAACTAGTAATTAAAGTAATGAAAAGCTAGTTATTACAAGTAACTTGGTTCTAACAAACTATAATTATGAGCTTAACCGTTTAGCCTGGCTATAAATAGAGGTCACTCCTCCAAATCCCGCCAGAATTTCAAAACAGTGTTTTCTGCATTCTTGTTCTTGGAGAGTTCAGCAACCATGGTGATCTTCTTCTCTTCCATTTTTCTTTCTCTCACTGCCATAGTTTCATCTTTCCAATTCATTCATTCCTTCTTTCAGGTCGTTGAACTTGAAATCACTGAGCTGGATGAGGATGTGGATTCACCTCTTTTGGTAACTACTTCGATCATTTACACTGCATAATCGATCTGAAATTTTGTGTGTGTTGTGTTCTTCCACTGCTGTGTTGTGTTTCCACTAGATCACTCTGGATTTTGACGTTAGTTTTAGAAATTGATGAATAATA
Organism: Lotus japonicus; assembly: GCF_012489685.1. Classification (NCBI taxonomy): domain Eukaryota; kingdom Viridiplantae; phylum Streptophyta; class Magnoliopsida; order Fabales; family Fabaceae; genus Lotus; species Lotus japonicus. Next base: position 1,298,291 of record NC_080043.1, read on the forward strand.
TTGGTAATTAGTTTCAGATCATTCATTTGATTGCATATTATTGTTCTTGATCAAAAAATGCATCAAGTTGAAATCACTGCACAGGATGAGGATGAGGATCAGGATCAGGATTCACCTCTTTTGGTATTTACACTGCAAATGCAATATGCAATGCATAATCGATCTGAAATTTTCTTGTGTTGTTTGTTGTGTTTCCACTAGATCATTGATTTCTCCTCTGGATTTTGAAGTTAGTTTTAGAAATTGATGAATATTATTGGTAATTAGTTTTACATCATTGCATATTATTGTTCTTGTTTGTTCTTCCAGGTCGTTGCACAAAAGATACACGAAGTTGAAATCTCTGAGCAGGATTCACTGGTGCTTAATCATTTTCCTTCATTTACATTGCACTGTGATTGTTTAATCGATACAGATTTCGAACATTTTTTTGTTCTTCTACTGCAATGTTTCCGGTACATGTATAGTTTATTGCTTTTTCTGGATTTCAATTTTCTTTCGTTATCAAATTTCGTCCGAATATTTTCGCTGTTTTAAATTCTACATATGTGATCCCTGCTTTAACAAGTTTTGTTTGAATCACAAGTAGTAATGTAATGATCATCCACTAGGCTTTACTACTAGGAATTAGAGTCTGAATTTTGACATGTCTAATCTGAAATTTCAATTTCCAGATGAGAAACATGCTACAATTTGCCTTATTCAGTAGCTGTTATGTCAGAGGACTATTTCCTGAGAAGTACTCCGTTCCACCATTAGGTAATATTTGTGTTTGAATTCGCTGAACTTCTAGGATACGGTTTTCACTTCCTTGTACTGAGAATTCTACTTCTTTTCCTTGCAGGTGTCTACCATGACTTACAGAAGAAATACCTGAAGACGCTTCTATTGTGTGTAGCGGATGACGCAATCATTGAGGAATATGCATTTAAGACTTTTGATGACTGCAATTTTGACTTCAATGAATACCGCAATCCATATGTGGTTGCTCCAATAGGTAATTAGGATCACTACTTACAATTTACTTTACTTTCTACACTAGTTTTATTTTTTCTAGTTCTCTACAGTTTGTAACTCAATATCTAGCTAGGCTGTTAGTTAGTCTTTAACATATATAATATATATATGATGATCTCTACCTCGCTCAGATACCCATGTCCCTGTGGAAGATGAGCAGCAATTGCTCCGGTGTCACCTTGATACTTTTGAGCTTAGTGACATTCTCTCAAATTTTCCAGACATCTCAGTGGTACTACCTTTTCATTTTCCTCATAATTGTTAGCTACCTGTTCAAATGTTTCTTTATTTTTTTGTTTCTAATGGAAGTGCTCTGTCAGGAAACTGTATACAAGTTCACCTTAGTGAAAGAAGAAATTGATGGTCAAATTCCTCAAGTATTTGACAGAGCTTTGCAAGTTGAAGATCTCTTATGCATGAAAGTGAGTTTTACTTCAGGTTTTTCTTTTATGTATATCTTTGAACATCCTGGTTGGTTGACTAGTAATCTATGGCATGTGTAGTCACAATTAATTATTGCTGAACAGCTTAAGAGATGTTTAATGCAAATACTTAATAAATTTAATTTTTGAATTGTCTCTTATCTTTCAAAACACCCTGCATCATCTGAAGAGTGTGTAGATGAAGTCTGTATCTATATACTACCTAATATATGATCATGGGAATGTAATTAAAATTGATTATTAACACTGGTTGTAGGGAACTTATGTGGAGGGTATGAAGGAAGAAGTTCATTTGTCAACTGGACATGAACTTATTGCTGGTGCTGGTGGAGAAGGTACTTACAAGAAAGTCCTCCAAGTAGTAGTTGCTCTTCTCTTTAGCAGCCACAGTCCCACAACATTGGTAAGTATGATAGTTTTACAATTGTAACAATAGATAGTTTCTAGAATATGTGATCCATGTTTTTGCTAAATGATAGTAACTTGTTTCTGAAATTTAGGTGCCAAATATGAGAGTGAAGCACAAGCCTTCCTCAGACAAGTTAAGGGTAAAAAATACTCAGAAATACAAGCGTGAATCAAGGGGTGAACAGCATAGACATGTACCTAGAAAAGCAGCTCTTCTCATAGGCATGACCTATGCGAATCAGGAGGACTCATTGCCGTCTAGTGTTATAGAATGTCATGGTATGAAAGAGATTTTAAGAAAGTATTATGATTTCAGTAAAGATAATATACTAACCATGACTGAGGAAGAGAAAAACGAGTTGCACATACCTATAAAGGATAATATTAGATGGGAAGTAAGAAAGTTAATCAAAAATGCAATTGAAGGAGACACCTTATTTTTATATGTTACTGGTCATGGACAATATGCCAATGGACAAGCAGCCATCTCATCATCCGATGACAAGCCACTCGTTGGTGAGTTTATTCAATTATCCTTTTAATGTACTTGTTGTCTTTTAGACCATCTATCTTTAGCTTTACAAATTAACTAATTACTTCTCTATAAATTCAGAGACCTACTGGTCAAGGCTTGGTAAGAAAATTTCCAGTGGAGTTAGTCTCACAGCAGTCATGAATACATGTTTTGGAGGAAGATTTTTTGAAGATGCTAATGTTGAAGGTAAAGGAAACATTATAGCTTACTCACCATGCGGACCACAGGAAATTCTTGTGCAGGGACACTTCTATCACAGAGTCTTAGCACCAATTATGATGGAAGGGAGGGGGAAGTCAAACCAGGAGATTTACAGAAGAATAAAAAGCTCCCTGAAAGTTGTTGACCCAAATGCAGATCCAAGATTTCACTGCCCTGAAGAAGAATTGCCTAACAAATTTCTCTGTCAGAGCCTACCATGATAGAAGCTAAATTTCACTTCTACACGTGTACGCAAAAAATTCCAACAAGTGAAGCATTTCCCTCTTCAAATTGATCAAAGCCTCAACTAATCTTGTCAAAGATCCTAATCATTACAATTTTTTCTTTTTTTCTTCACTGGGTTTTTCTCAAAAGGAATTTTCTTAGTAAGGTTAATTGAGGTATAATTTGAAGTCTAGCCTCCATTGGAGTTTTTCTTTTAAGTGTTATTTTGAGTTGTAATCTTCTTGCTACTTGTTTTTTTTTCTCTTCGTGTTGAGTTAAAATACCCCTTTATACTTCATTTCAATATACTTTTTGGCTCTACCAAAAAAAATTGACTTATAAAAAAAATTATGTTTAAATATTCATTATCATTAATAATTTAAACAGACGTTGTTGACTCTCACTTTAATGGTAGTCACTCTCACTTTAAAATAAAAAAGTGAATCAAAATCTTTTTATATATTGGAATAATAGATAATTTGCATTCACACAATTATTATCTTAACACACATATCAATTTACTATATCAATCTACTATAAAAAAGAAATTTTCTCACTTGCATCCACATTTGAGGTTGTTTGTTGTGGTTGGATGAGATGTTGGTTCCATTGGTAATGCTTCCGCTTCCTTTCTAATAGCAAATGACATGAAACGAAAAATTTGAACTTAGAATCCTTATATAACAATGTAAGTTCCATAGGAATGGAAAACGTATTTGGAGATTGAACAATATTGACAATGAATGAATTATGAATACAATGGGCAATAGAAATAGTTGAATAAAAAAAACACTGCAGAAGGAAAAAAATCAATCATTCTTACACAGAAAGAAAGAGAAACTACCTCTGTCTGTGATCTTTGATCTCTGTTTTTGCAGAGACGACAGACAATGAGTGAGTTTTTTTTTTTTATAAGCAATAAGAAATATATTGAATAGAAGTACAAGGGGTACTTCAACCCAATACAAAGAGAAATGAGAAGATAGAAAGAGACAATGAGTGAGTGAATGAGGTTTGCGGGGTTTAACCAAAATTTAGGGTTGGAAAAACCGTTTTATTTCAATAAAAAGTAAATAAATTATATGAGAAAAATGATGATGCACACTAATCTCTCGCCCCACGGTTAGCGCAGTAAGCGGTAGGGGGCTGACCAATGAGTTTTCGAACCCCCAACCACTTGCGTAAAAATACTATAGTATAATTATATAAAGTATAAATATTAAAACAATTTTTCATTATAAAATATAATCGAAAAATTATTATGTTGAAACATGTGAATAAATTATATTAGAGTTTTTGATGCATTAATGCTTATATTAGAGTTTTCTTTTGTGTAAATAAAAGATATTACTGAAATTTAATAATTAATGATTAGTATTATTTTTTAGGGTTAAAAATTATAACTGTCCCTGGACTTTGAGCGATATTTGAAAATCGTCCATCGCCGAAAAATTATCTTAAAATCATCATCAGACTTTCAAAAACAAATTGGACCCGTCCCTCCGGCAGCCTCAGGTCCGGCCAGTTGCTTACGTGGCTGTCCACGTCAAACTGATATGACTCAAAATATTTAGATAACAAAAATAGAAGACCATATATCAATTGAGTTTTTAAAATTTTTCTACACCATCAACCAATCAGATTTCAATGACGTGAGAAAATTTTTCTTTTTATTTGATTTTATTAATTGATGTGACACATCCTTAAAATCTGATTGGTTGACGGTGTAAAAAATCTTTACACCGACGGTGCATCATCATTTTTCTCATATCGAGTCAATTTATAATAGTTTAACGTTTTTAAAATAAGTTACAAATAATATATTTATATAAAAATAAAATAATTACATCAAGTTAGTTAGTTATGATAAATTAAAATATTATAAGTATTAGTTTATGTAATAAATATTGATTTAATTATAACACCATCAAAATAATATATAAATATAATTCAATAACACTAAAGCTATTTATTTTTCTAGAAGATAAATAAGAAATGTCAAACCTGCACAAAAAGTAATTTTTTTCTGCTATACATTCTAATTATTTGCTTTATTTTTAAAAATTATTTGGTGTGTTGCGTACGCGTACTCGTAGCACGTGCCGGAGCGTATGACGAACTTGGTAACTATGGAGTCTATTCTATGTTTGGGTTGGGTGCTTAATTGAGAATAAGACATATTTGTCATTGTAGCAAACTATTCACGCCGCAACACCGCAATACGCGCAACTACAATAAATGCAACCGCGACCGCAACCGCAGTTTAAAACCCTGTCAGATGTGCAGTTAGGCTTAAGCTTAACCTTGCTCAGGCTTCACAAAAATCCTGGTTCCGTCACGGCATTCAAGTAATTTTAACAACTTAAGTTCGAACATGTTCAATTCATTTATTTTTTGTTTGGGGTTTATTATTATGGTTTCGGTTGTGGAGGGGCATGATTTGTCAAATTTTATCATTTATACTCAAATCTTAGTTGATACTATTTTAAAATAGATAAACATATCTTATCTTATTCTAATCTATTATAACAAAAATCATAATAATATAAAATCTAATTCCTCTAACAAGATATATCTTAATCTACAAAAAAAAAACTAATTCCATGTTTGCATTTGCGTGCAAATATACAAAAATGGTCTCAACAACTTTCCAATGAACGTGAACTTTTGATGAGCACTCAAACGTACTACAAAACCATTAAAAATTTCTAACCATTCAATTGTGAAACACTGCATTTACATGTTAAACCAAAACAACTAAATTTTAAATATTTGAAATACTTTCAGAAACTAGATTAATTTAACGCGCCGTGAAAAGGCATTCAGCACAACTCATGTTCCTTTTCTACCAATGTAGAGGGTACCTGTGCCATTAAAAAAACCATACAAAAAGTTTAAAACTTAATATATTTAAAATGTCTAAGATGGTAAACATATATCATGTGGCAATGAATGGGAACAAAAAGGTTAAAAAAATAAGGGAACATTTCATAATAACATTTACCTTACGTTTACTGTGGATCATCTTCACTTGCTTCTTGGGATATTTTGTTCTACTAGGGGAGTGGTAATAAACTCTCCCTATACGGATAACGATACTCTGGAGCATGCATGCTACGCAGCCCATTAAGGTGATGCTTGAGCAAGCCTCCATCCTCACTCAATTTCATGATATTTTTTCCATACATAAGAAGTGCACCATCTTTAGTCAAGCATATGGGACCACGGCCGTCCTTGTTTGGAATAAGAAAACATCTAGTCCAAGAAGATGACACTTTATATTCTTTCATGACTCATATCTCATCGTCATCCCATCACCAAAGAAATGGAGACCAAGACATCCTCCTAGTACACTTAAACTACAATGATGTTCATTGTCACGGTACAGTTTCACACAATCATCTGATAGATGAATCTCTGATAAACTTCTATCTATTAAGGCCCCGTTTGGAAAAACAGCTTAATTAAGCGCTTATGGTCATAAGCGCTTATGACATAAGCGCTTATTCATAAGCTATTTTTAAAAATTTATTGAAATAAATTAAAAATAAGCTGTATATAAGCATAAGTTGTTTTTCATAAGCTGTCCTGAGTAGCTTATGAAAATAAGCTGAAAATAGCTTATGGCAGGTCATAAGCTGTTTGCATAAGCTCTCCCAAACACTGGCATAAGAGCTTATGCTGTCAGATAAGCTCAAATAAGCTCTTCCAAACTGGGCCTAAATCAAAGGGAAGAATAAGTACAAGCCCCGTAGCCTTAGATTTAACCATCCAATGAAGAGACTAATTCAAGAACACCCCAGCCCTATCATAAGGATTTTGATACTGATCATATTCAAAATCAACACCATAAATAAAGGAAGGCACATTGGTTTTCAATGAGAAAACTTGAATCCGAGGATGAGAGTTCTTATCCGCGTCAGAAAAATTCTGTGCAATGTTCCTGCACGAATACGATTGTCGTATGAAAACTAACAAGTAGTCATCTGTTGATTTGTCATATCCAAAGCCGTGTAGAATATCAAGCAAAAACTCTTTTTCGCGGTATTTATATCCTGTATTTGGGAGGGACGGATCAATCTTATCATATGAGACTGGTATTTGCCTATGGGTACCGGTTCAGGGATTCCAGACAACGGCATCACCAATCATATTGCCCAAAAACATAATCCCTCTACAATAACCAATAGCCCAAAGAAGACGACGAGAACTGTGAGCGCTGACAGGAAATGTAAGTATATAGCGAGGGCGTGTGCGAGGTGGTGGTGGTGTATGCGGATAGTTGAGATACACGAGATCAGGGTCCTTGTCGTCAGTAAGTGATGCCGCCTTAAATTCTATGGAACCACCAAAGAATCCTATAATAAGACGATCAATTGGTGTGGCGGCTAGGTCAAAATGAGATTTAGCGAATTGGGGATCGGAAATGAGGGGGAGCCATAATTTGCACACACATTTGAAACGTATGAGAGATTTAACTGACAACCTCAACAGAATTTCTACCAGCATATCCTCAAGGAGACTGAAGTTCTTCATCCTATTCATTGTTGATTAAAACTGGTTCTGCAAAATGAAATTATGCAGATCCAATATTTGTTAAGTAACCAATTATTCCAAAAGCTTAAGCTCTTCTGTAAAGATCACATTAAATATTATAACAATATCACTATATCAGCAATCATCTATAAAAAAAAAATTTGAGCAATCACATTTAGCATAAGTAAAAGCAGATGAATGAAGGAGAGCAGAAGAAAATAAATACTTGGAATTGAGGCTCAACGACGATGGAACCCCAACTCTCTCCGTCTAATCCTCTAAAAATGTGAACGTCGATGGTGCTGATGCAATGGAGGTTAAAGGGAATAATTGACCAAGTTCTAGATTCTTCATTTATTTTTAAAATTTTTATAAGCCTTTCATTTTTGTTTTGCTTTTTGACCTTTTCTTCTAAATTGTTCCGCATTCAGTTCATTTTTTTTATTTTGAATTTTCGGAACTTTATTCTATTTTTATTAATATATTTCAGAACTTTTTATTATTTTGAATTTTTTGACCTTTTCATGTTTTTTCTTTATTTTCAATTTTTGAAGATTTATTTTATCATTACTTTTAGAATAAAAATTCGGACTTGAGTGAAGCGGTCAGCAATTACCTCCTATATGGAGTATGTCTGACCTTGTTCGGGCTGTTATTTCCAACCAGGGACGGATCTACATGTAATGGTATATGCCCCACCAATTTTTTTTTTTTGATAGTATGAATGTTAGTGTTATTTTAATAGTCACCTACTATATGTATGTATAAATATAAATATAGTTATTCTAATAGCATTTGCTCCCATTAAAACATTTTTGTTAAGGTAAAATTATATTTTTGTATTGCTACAAATATATATGTATATTTTGCCCCCATGACATAAAATTTATGGATCCGTCACTGTTTCCAACGATCGGATTGACATTTCGAACTTGGTCACATTTGAATATTATGGTGTAATGTTACACGACCAAGATGCATGGTTATGCGAACAAATTTTCTCTCGCGTCTAGGTCACTTACATATAACATTTTAAAAAATTAAAAAGAAATGTAACATCTTTATCCTATGTAAAACTTTTTTAGACTAATGATAATGATGCATATCCATTAATATTTTTGTTAATATGAAAAAAACAAACTCATATATACATACATATATTTGTATATATATCATGTAGCTAAAATTTATAGTATTTCACTCTGTTCTCAAACGCCATTGCTTCTTGTTGTTGTGTTACCTTCCTTTCCTCAGAACTCAGAACCATGGTGATGGCGAAATCCTTGTCTAGCATCCTTTTCAAGGGAATCGCAGCTCGTTCTCTCACCACACCGGTAAAGTTGGTTTCTTTTCAGTTTTGTCTGTAAAGTTTCATGCTTTCTGCACTAAACGCTTATGGGCATCCTTTGTTTTTTCGATTCACATGGTGGTGGAGTGTTACAATGAGTAAAGTTGGTTTTTTTCGTTGGAATAGTTGAACATGGGGTTTAGGGTGTGCAAAAAAATGGGGGTGATTGTGTCCCAATCCAGAAATTGCTTTGCTTTGTTCTCAAATCATTCTGATTTGAAATCACTAGTTATCTTGTTATGTCAATTACAACAATTGGAATATGAGAAACTGTTTCTTTTTATTCAATAGGATTTGGCAAATTTGGATCCTTCATTTTTTTATACTGTTATCTGCTTATTAAGTTTAGATTGGCATTTACAACTTACAAGCATATGCCAACATGGTCACTTTGTTTTTGGAGAGGTTGGCTTAATCTATGAATCAGTATTGTAATTCAGAAGACTAGAGTTTTTAGTTCTTCAAACTGTGTGTTGTGTTTTCTTTTTTGTAATGGTATTGGTCTTTTCCTTTAATGTGTTTGTTTGCAGATGACTAGTTCCTGTTATCTTGGAATGAGAAACTTCACCAAGGTGTCAGATGATCCCGACACACATGATGACTTCAAGCCAGCTAATAAGCTCGAGGGTACTGCCATTTCTTTGTCAAATGTTGTTGAGCAGGTGTGTATCATGTCAATTGAATCTTGTACACGAAAAATATATCAATTTTGTTGTTGTTCTAATGACATATTGAAGTTGAGCTGTTGTTCACTGTGGTTAATGTTTCCCAGGATGTCAAGGATAATCCTGTTATGATTTACATGAAAGGTGTGCCTGAGTTCCCACAGTGTGGGTTTAGTTCTCTTGCAGTTAGAGTTTTAAAACATTATGGTAAGTAAAGTATATTGTGTGATATGTATTTTATGCTTCATCCTTTGTTATTGTAGAAATTACATGTTCTAAACTCATCTCTTCATAGTAGGAGTATTGCTTCCCATGTTCTGAAAGTTGTGTATCTATAATTTTAATAGTGTAGACTCAGAAATCAGAATGGACACGAAGTTGCATTTCTATTAAACATTATGGTGATTAATTTGCTAAAGGCAGCTGACATCATAGTGGCTATTGTATTTCTATCTGAATTGAGATTCGGATCGTGAATCGGAAGACCTATTTTCCGAACTGTGAGTAGAATCTTTATTTGTATGTTTTATGTAGGATACATGATACAAAAAATAAGTCATAAATTGAAACACAAGCTGATATATCATGTAAGAAACCTTAAAACAGTCCAAGACAAGCCATAAATCCAAATAAGAAGAAAAACAGGGGGTGTCTGCACAAAGTCAAGTATCGAATCCCTCCAAAAAACACCAATAAGATGAAAAAATGTAAATTATTTTTCTACTTCCTATACTTAGATCCTAGTAAATGATCATAATCTAACTAATTGAATGATTCACCATCCCCGTGTTCAACACCAGCCCATTGCAATAACAAAAATTGCACAACAACAAGAAGCAAATTTCACAGGAGGAAACATGTAAGCAGACGGAGAGAAGTGTTGAGCATAAAGGGACCAAAGGGGGACTAGAACCGATAAAAAACAAGAGACATGTTTCTTAGGTGAGGCCAAAATTTCACTTGAATCGATAGTAGTGGGGACCATTAGGGTTTGATTGCTCTGAGAATGTTACATGGGTATTTTAGAGGTAAAATAGTCTGGTAGCTCTGGCCCTTTTCGTGAAGAAATTAAAAAACCACCAGAAACTGATATAGGTTTTGCAACCCGTGCCGACTAAAGTGCTACCCGTGTGCGACTCTGAATTGTGTGATTTGTGAATCATGCGATTCAGCAGCAAATCGTAATAGTGCGAATCAGCTCAGCTCGGATTTCGCGATATAGATTGAGATTCATGTTCATTTTAGATTCACAATGTGATCTGTATCGCTACCTCGAAAAACTATATTGTACATATCGTGTGATCAATATTGTACCTTGCTTTTAAGTTTTAAACAAATTTTCATAGTTTTGTTGTTCTTTTAGTTTACCTATGGTCTAACTTGCATTACTAGATGACAATTGAATAAGTTGCAGTTATAATTATATATTGCTAATTTGGTATTGCAGATGTTCCTTTGAGCGCAAGAAACATTTTGGAGGATGCTGAACTGAAAAATGCTGTAAAAGCCTTCAGGTAAGTTTGATCTTACTGGCTATATCACTCTTGCTTCATAAGAGTAGTGATCATAAGCATTAGTAAATATAACATTTATGATAATAAATGAAATGTTATCAGAAAAAGGAAGTAAATAAAAATATAGACTTGTTTTCAGTAGGAACTGAAATTACTCATATACAGTGTGAAGCATCAAAACATTATTTCAAATTGCATTGTGCGAACCCAAATATTGCAGTTAGATTCAAAGTTCAGACTATGACTTATAAATCATAAAACTTTAAGGTAATTGTTTTTCTATCTTAAACATTGAAATTTTCCATTTCAAAATTGCAATTGTGGTAAAATTGAAATTTTGACATGCTTTGATGGCAACGTAATTCAATGAAGGATCGCCCTGTCAATGGACTAAAGATCATTGACATGACATGAGTTTGAAGATCGAAATTTGTTCTCTTTCTTTCTTTCGGTTTTGTGTGACTTTGTTGCGGTCGATATGAGTATATCTAATGAAGTTTTGCTTGTTTTAAGTTGGCATTTGTTCATTTAAACCCCATGTTATCCAAACATCTGAAGCTCAATCATGTAATATCCGCTGGTAAATCAGCCAAAATATCTTTGTATGTTGTGAGTACTTGTGCATGCGTTATGGAAACTTGTGCAAAAAATTTCCTATTATTTTGCATTTGATGTGATAAGACTGAACATATTAACTGGTTCTTTGACATGGTAGTACAAGTCTAGCTGCTGTCAAATTTAATTACTTTTTCCTTTTAACAACTTAATATTTGACAGATAAGTCAAATGTATGTTTATGATGTTTTACTGTTCTCCCATGTCCATTGTCTGCAGTCACTGGCCAACATTTCCACAAATTTTTATTAAGGGAGAGTTTGTTGGTGGATCAGATATTATTCTTAATATGCATCAGGTAAATTCTCATTTAAAGAGTTGATTATTTTGTATTTGTACTTATTATTTTGTATTTGTACTCCTGTTTAATAGTATCTTACATCCATGTAGACTGGTGAATTGAAGGAAAAGCTTAAAGATATTGTGTCCAAGCAGTAAAAGCACAATCGAGATGATGAAATTTGGAGGTAGGTTAGATTTAGACCGATTTATTCGATGTAATCTCTTTGTTTTGCTGAAAGATGACAAGTGACTTTTTTGTATCAAAAATTCTGGATAGTATTAAGTTACTTACAGGATCAACCACACATTTTTCCTCTAGGAAGTGTTGGTTACATGAATCTGTCTAATGCCATATCTTTGCATAGCAATAAGTCTTTAGGAATAAGTCTTATGAAGTTTGTGAATGGATCATTTAATAAATGGTGCATCTACTGAGGACTAAAATTTGATTTTACTCTAAAACTTATTTTCAAGGTAATAAATATAGGAATAACAATATTAAAAAAATAGTTATTATTTACCACTATCTTATATTATATTCAATTCTTAATTGGAGAAAATAAAAAAAGAACATCATTTTCTTTGATTGAACAGTTAACTATTATTATTGATTTGATTTAATATGAGGAAGATAACATGCGGGTTATTAAGAATGGAGAATATGAACAGCTTGTATGATTTAAGAATATGATAGCTCAAATGTAGTAATATATTGATGTTGATTTACTATTTAAGAAATCCTATAAATGAAAAATGTATAGAAACTTCCTAATAAATATGAATTATGAAATCAATAGCCACTACTTTGCTGAGCCGTTTTCAGTCTCTTCACTTGTCCTGACCTTTCCTTTCACCAATTCCTGATAGAACCACTCTCACCTAGCTCTATATAAAGCTCACCCCAGAGTCACATACTCATCACAAATACCTCTAAATACATATCTCTCTACTCACTCTTTCTCTCCCAAAGATGGCCTCCACTCACAAGCTCATTGTTCTTGCTCTGATCATGATGGCTTTTGTGTCCAGCAACACTGCTGCACGTGCAATGAGGTCGCACTCCTCGGCAACCCTGGCTGCACGGCTCAAGCTAGATGGCGAGTCACCTCCAAACTGCTGGGAGTCGTTGTTTCAGCTGCAAGCATGCACTGGTGAGGTCATAACATTCTTCCTCAACGGTGAGACGTATTTGGGCCCGAGTTGCTGCCGGGCCATAAGGGTGGTGGGCCATGACTGCTGGCCTGGCATGCTTGCTTCCCTTGGTTTTACATCACAAGAGGGTAATATTCTGGAGGGTTATTGTGATGCTGTAGAAGAACCACGTTCCCCACCATCACCACCTACTGCTGAAGTGCTTCCTTAATGAATAAAGCTACTATACTAGATCTTGTGCTTTGGTTAATAAAAGTCATGAGAGATTTTTTTTTCTGTTTTTTATTGGCCAGATTATGATATGGAAAATCTGTATGTGTTCTGCCACGTTATTCATTATATGAAAATACAGTGAAAATTTAAGTCATGAAAGCTTCTTTGTCTTGTTTTATTTTTTCTTCTCCATTTTTTTGTGGAGCATTATTATTATTATTATTATTATTATTATTATTATTATTATTATTTGTTAGATTGAATATAGGTTACTGGTCCATAAGTCGACTTAGAGTTGTCCCTTGAGTTACTGGTTGTTTTGCATTTATCAGATCATTACGTGGTGTTATAATCGGTTAGTTAATGCGGGGGTTATGAACTTATGATTCCCCTGGCTTATGGCTTTCCGCCTCCTAGCTTGGTCGCGAACATCAACCCTTCCTTTAGGCCGGCTATTCATAAATAGCTTGACATTACTACTATTCCTTGTTCCTGCATAGCCCTGTACGTGTACAATGCGTTTTTTTTTACTTATTATTTTGTACTCCTGTTTAACAATATTTTGCATCCATGTAGGCGGCTGAACTGAAGGAAGAACTTAAAGATATTATGTCCAAGCTGTAAAAGCTCATGTGAGGACTGAGGTGATGAAATTTTAAAGAGAGGCAGTTTAGATTTAGGCCTACTTTTGCTGAAAGATGACATTTTGTGACTTCTTTGTATCAAAATTTCTGGATAGTAATATTATGTACTTACAGCAACAGCCATGCCTTTTCCATTGGATGGTGTTGGTTCCATGAATCCATCTAATGCCATAATGTTTGGATAGTATTATGTTACTTGCAGCAATAAGGTTACACTTCTTCATTTGTATGTGATGCAATGATTAATAACTGTCCTGATTTTTTTCTTATAAACAAACAATATTTTTAGATATATCTCTCTTGAAATTGAAAAATAAGGAGGCCAAGTTCCATGCTTAGTTACAACAATCATAAAAAATACTAAAGATCTCTCCAATAGGACAACTGAGGCAGTCCCTAGATTCTACAATAATAATAATATAATGAGAGGAATACTTATAAAAGAAAACACATTCAGATCTTTATGACTCAGGAACATGACAAAAAGGGACCCAGAAAATGAATCCTCCTCCTATTGATTATATTATATACCCCCAAACCATTCCATGATCTACCTACTTGTACATGTGCAGCTGCATGTGCTAAGTGGACACCTCATTCCCTGTTATTGCTCCTTCCACAGGCATGCTCTGTCTGATTGATGATGATTTTGTCATTTACGAGGTTCCATCAAGCCCTAGCCTTGAACTAAGCCAGGTGGAAATCTCATCCATCTCTCTAGGAACTGTGTAATGACCAAGCCTGCACGCGTGACACAAAAGGGTTATTGCACAACTGCTTTAAAGGAAATGGATTCTAAGTAGCCAATTTTTAGTGCAGTAGTAACTGCAGTCAAGCAATCTCGGCCATTAGATAAAAATGGAAGAGCTCTGGCTCTAAGAAGTAAGAACATGTCTTAAGTAGGATTTATTTCACTGAAATAAGAATCATCCAATCTCCGTCCTATTGGCGAGGTTCCTTAACTGCAGTGACTGCATAAAAAATTGACTATAACTTAAGTGGGATTGTTTTGTCTCAAATAAGAAGTTACCCTTCATAGGATTTGAATGCAATGTATCGAAACCCTGCTGAACTTAAGGATTGAGCAGATTTCTCTCCATATTTGCAGAGGACTACATCATCACCTACAAAATCAGTTTTGGAGGTTGTATATATCATTTAAAACTTCAACATAAAGTATAAACAATACAATTGCATTCATGCTTTGATGTAAGCATATTGATGGCAGCAAAAGGCTTTGATATAAATAGCATGTTTGGATGGACAATGGTTCAAAATTCAAAACACGCTAACTTTAGAAGTTTTTTTAGAAGTTATACTTATAGATTATCGGCATATTTGATTATGAGGTTTCTCACCGCAGAACATGCACATTAGTAGTAAAGATTTTATTACTAATGTGCCCAGACTAACAGAATTGGGTTTAATTGATAATGAGAGCAACTGGGAATTTCTATAATGCAGGCTAGAATCTTATGCAGTAAAATAGTGTTTAATACAAAAACATCCCTGTCAGATAAAAAGAACTAATGACATCAGTTGATAAGATTTATAGATACTTACTCGTTCCATGGCACAGCAAAATGGGCAATGAAGCTGCTCGCCTTCTTGCTTCATGTGACACTTCTATCTTGTTCCTTAAGCTCCTACAAGTTGCAGGTTCCACACAGTGGTAACAAAATGAGTTTCGCACATAGTACAAGGACTAATATATACTTCTCAATAAACGTTAAGAAAAGATTATTGGGAAAATGATGGGAAAATAACACTGGATGTTGCTTCCATAATATATCAGGAAAGCCTCTTGTTTCAGTACAATGACTTAGTTTTTGTCAACATAAGTGCTACAAGGAGTTATAGATGGGACTAATTTTGAAGTGGTCCACCAGTGATCCACTGTTGATTGCCGTTGATTCAGGATCGTCAATTGAAAAATCATTATATCAACGACTGTTAATGGTGGATCATCAGTGGATAACTTCGAAATTGGTCCCCCTTATTACTTCCTAAGTGCAACGCTAGGAGAACAAATTATCTTATAATATACCTTGATCCTGGAAGCCAGCCACTTAGTCCAACAACTGCTCTTAAGTTGACAGGGTATGGGATGCCATTTCCATACCTTCCCATGGCAAAACATGTTGCAGAGTATAGTGATATTGCTGCACCCATGCTGAAGCCTCCAATGCCAACTTTTACTGTCAGGCAATGAATTTTCAACAGAATGAATCTTCAAGATATCAATTATATGTAGAACCAAGAAGTATGAGTTATAGATGAAGTTACATAATAATAAAATAGAGTTTGATAAAAAAAAAATTAATTCTTGGATAAGGGTTATAGATGAAGAAAAATTCATTCTAATGTAGGATGATATCAAGGGACCTAGTAGAATTGCAAAGTTTGGAAATTACCATCAGCTGGCTCCGTTGACAATAAATTAGCAATATGTGCTGCTGAAGCATCTAAACCCTCCCAGTCATCGGGACCATCTTCTGAAAGTTCTCCCACATCAAACCCTGATTAATATTCAAATTAGCAAGTTAGACTTCTTTTCTCATAGAATTAACCAAGTAAGAGGAAGGAAGCATTTCATATTACATGCAGTGCAGGGAAAACCACCAAGTAATGCCACAGGACGGGTAGGAGCAGTTGGGCAAATCCATTTTATCTGTATCATACCATATCATGAGAAACATGGTATTAGTAACCAAGTGTTAAACATATTATAGTTATGAGGGAGAATATAGCTTAGAGAAGCAATTAAGATAATCTCAAATTGAATGAAGGTGTAAATGTTTTTACATTTGGAAGTCGAAGAGATTCCAGCAATTGAGATGAGCTGCAATGAAACAAAGTTCAAAATCAGATAAGCATATCTCTAGCCAGTAAATCTGACACCAACTCGGAAACTTTATGAAATTGTCTAGCATAAAGTACTCAACAATGAATTGAAATGCTCAAACTAATGTGATCACACTAAGTGCATGTTTTAAATCTGTCTACAATTGATTATGCTGGAAAAATCAGTTCTGAGGAAAAAAAAATTGATCCAAACATACTACAAGAATAAAAAACATTTCTGGAACGTGCTTCTATTCATATAATATATTCTTCTGTGGAAAGCCACGTTTAGTTCATTTGTGAAGAGAAAAGCAAGCAAGCTTGTGGTCCGGGGTTGAGAACTTAGTATATACTCCTCCCAACCAAGCTTCTAAGAACTATTATCACTACTTTCTTCAGCAGAATATATTCCATATAGAATCTAAACAGAAAGTAGTTCAAAACTGAAAAAATTCAACATCAGGAATACTTATTTTTGGATCCTACCGATATACTTCACATACTTTCTGATCAAATTTTCATCCATCGCATACGGATTGTGTACTTAAAGCAAAGAATGAGGCAAAACAGAAAAAGAAATGAGTAGGAGAAACTTTTTGGATTAGAAAGAAATGAAATCTAGCTGCAAGAGTGTGAACTCCTTGAGCTCCCTGACCAAACATTATTGAGTTTGCGTGCATGCTTGGAAATCATTCTAACATTAATTCCAAAGCAACAATCAATTATGACGAGAAGCTTCTGAGTTTCAGAATTGATTCTAAGAAAAGAGAAGTTGATCGGAACATGCCGTGTGAAGATTGGATTAGAGTAAACAAAGAATATCTAGCCTTACCTCAACTTTATACTTTCCCATCCAAAAGCAATAAAGAGCAGTGCAAAAATGGGACAAAAGGAAAGGTTGGGAAGTGAAAAAGGTAAACTACTAGAAAAAAAAAAGATTGAAGGTTGAACAAGTGAGAAAGGAAGAAAGCATCAAAGGAGTCACCTAGGAAAAAAATATAGAACTGGTAGGAGAATGAATAACTAAAGGTTATGAACAATATTAGCATGCTTATAACAAATATTGAATTGATAGCATCTATACCTCAAACCATTATCACCAAGGCCATGCAGCCAAACAATAGTGGCTTGATGTTTTCCTTTAGGCCTCACTACATGTGTCTTCCCAAACTCAAAAGCTCTTCGAGCAGTTCTACTACCTGCAATTGTAGCAGCTAATGAATAATAATCCTTTAAATGGACATCAGCATGTTAAACAATGCAACAAGCTAGAAGGAAATGTATTATATGTATATGACATGCTCCAATAATTGATTGATATCAATCTACAAACTAATAACACGTTGGTTACAGAGTGAAATGCTCAAGGATCACTTTTGGTTAGAAGCTACAAGTTACAAGTATTAGCTTCTAAGTAAACGTACATTGAATTCAATGCAAATCATGAAACCAAACATGCAACAATATCCATGCAAGTTCCAAAGAAGGATAAAGGACTAGTAAGTGGAGCAAAAGAACAAACCAGAACCCATGTGGGGATGTGCATGACTCATTTTGCTGCTTGGAAAACTGTTCAAAGCACTCCCCCACCTACTGAAACTTCAATGACTATGAAGAGTTTCTGCAATGAAGAAAAATACAGAATGGTGATGCCCTTTTATACCAAGAAAGGCATGGTGGAGCTGGAATAAAACGTGTGAATAATGAATATGCATTTCCGTGTAAGTATATTGAGTGAACGGTTATAGTGTTTGCCTGCAACCGCCTAGAAGGGTATCCATCAAAAGGAGAAGTAAAGACAAAGACAAAAGCATGAAACCTTTATGAACAGAGAGAATCAAAACAGAGAAAACAGAGCACAATCATCCATTCTCCTAAGCCGCACAGCTAAGAGAGAGGGCTCTGGACTCTCACAGAGAAAGAATCTATGCTTGTGGCCAGTGCTGGCCAGAAAATAAAGCAAACCACTGGAGAATATTACTGAAAATAACAAAAGAATAACCCAAGTTTGTAAAAAAGAAAATATTTTTTTTCACAATCATTTGTTTATGAATTTCTGCATGATTGAGGATACCCATTAACCTCAAACTAAAAAAAATCCAATTTTTGCACATTCTAGAAAAAAGGGTTCTAGAAAAAATGGAAAAAAAATCAACAAGAATTGAAGTTTGAAAAGGAAGCTGAGAGCTTCTTGGTATTTTCTCCTGCTTTCTAGTTCTTAACAGGTGACAATTAAGCTGGACTTCATGTTAGAATTGACAAGGAAAAGCTTTGGAGCTTTTCATTCTAACCTTCCTCTCTTTTCCTTTCTTGCTTGCCACTAAACTTGGTAGCTCAAAGCAATCCCCCACTTAAAGAAACGTTTTGTTTGTTTATACACATGAGAAATAGCATGAGTCCAAAAGCTGGAGCTTCACTTATGCATGGTGACAAAATAATTATAATAAATAGTATTAATAAAGGAGCATTTTTTGTAACATATTTAGGTGAAAAATAACATCCTAAAATCTCCATTTAACATATTTATGTGAAAAATAGCAGACAGGTAACATCTTTAGAACAAAAGTATAGAAAACTTTTAGGCCATGATCTTCACCAAAAGGAATCTTAAGAAAACATGACCATTGTTTATTGAATCTCAATGACATTATCCCAATTCTAAAATATTACTAGATTTCTGCATATCTTTGGCTTTGTCAGTTACATCTTACAAGGGGCTTTAGTGGACTCCAACTTGAATATATCCCACTTCTTTTCTTTGGCTTATAATTATATGGCTTTCCATTTTCTGTGTCCAAGTTGTGCAGATATTTGCAGCTTTGATTCTCACAGTAATAATAAATGTGTAATTTATCACAAAGTGAAAAGTGGACCTGGCATATATCCCAGACTCAGCAAGATAAAAATTGAGGTATACAGAGGTAGAGCCACTAAGTATGTATATAGGTCAATGAGTACATTCATTGTGCACCACTATGTCTGCTCCCCATAAAATACAGATGAAGATACTCTGTCCCGATTATGTGTTTGTCTCACCAATAAATTTGTGCCATGTAGACATTATTAGAATTTGGAAGACCTAACTCTACCCCAAAAGTTAGCTTAAAAGATGATGATATCTGGAGCGTGAAATATTCAAGAATGAACATCTGCGGGTAGCCCATATTTGGGTGGTCTTCACTAAACGGATCCAAAGTTAACCTCTAATACCATATTAGAACGTGAGATGCCTAATCTAATCCAAAACTAGTTCAAGAGGTGAGAGTTACCTTTCCATATATACAGGTTATATTGGTCATATTTTGAGTCAATGTAACTTAACAGGCATGAATATGAAAATTATAATTTTACATTAGTGGTTTTTAAATGACATGACATAATTTAATTTATACGATAGGGGAAGGGGACACTTGATTTCTGTCGTTAAAATAAAGCTTACTTGGAAATCATGATATATGTCCTTCCTTCTATCCACTGAGTTATAGTTTGGCACCGTTCTTTCTGAAGTTCTATGCTTGCATTGATGGAGATTCTGAACAAATTTGAACAATTCAAATTGGATATGCTTAAGATTGGAATGTAATCAAGCTCCAGAAGAACTCTTGGACAATTTATTTTGGTTTCTCTGCCTAATGTCAAACCCTCATGATGTGCTATTCGTTCTTCATACCAAACCTTACATCATTCATGTTTCATGCTTTCTTCTAAAGTTAGAACTTTTGAGTGAATTATCCTCTCTAACATTAGCAAGTCCCCACTTGAAAAAAAGTGAATGCCTCGCACACTATTCTTTTCCTTAAAACAGTATGAATTACAGTGTCAATTGTTGACACTTTTTTTTTTCCCTTTTAACTACTATGGTACAAAGATAGTTATGTTTTTTTTTTGAACTAAATGTATCCTACCCCACAAGAAATATTATGAGTTAGAAACACTCAAATGTTATTTGAGTCAAAAATATTCACATTATAGTGATGGTGAAATTAGCTCTTCAGCAAAGTTTTTTCTATTCACAATATTAAAACCCAGGACTTTGCTTATAATATGAATTAGACATGTACGAGCTGAATCAACTATGGAACCACCTATTCATAAAAAATAGTCTGTTTATGTAAGCCTGGTGAATTATGAGGTTTTATTTGGAACTTAGGTAGGAGTGTTTTGCTTTAGAGTCCCTGGTAACATAAATGTAAATTAAAGCATGCAGCCCATTATCCTATTCCTTTAAAAAGGAGAATACTACAATACACTATCTGTTTTAAAATTGCACACTTCATGTCAAACGTTTTTTATAGCCTTCAAAAAATACATCATCCGGTCATTATTATAGGCAAAAAAATAATATTTTAGATTCATTGAATAAATAATGTATCTAGTAATTATTATAGACTAGATACATCATTTATTGAATGAATTTAAAATTTTATTTTTTGTTTATAATAGTGACCGGAGGGTGTAGCAAGATATTCTCAATTTTAGAGGGATTAACAAAGTATACCAAAGCAAGTTGATGGTGGAATTTTTTCGGGAGTTCATGAGGAATATCTTTGGAGATATACATTGCATAAAAAATGTTAAAAATTAAGGTTTGGCTGTATTTAAAACAGTGTTAGGGCAACAAAAAGTAACATCAATATTAAATAGGTTGACTTAAACTGCAAAGTTGTGACATGGCAGATGCTAGTTGGTTGACATGTTAATGGTTGAGCATCTAATGCACACCAAGGTAAAAAAAAATAGCGGGATTTTCCCTCACCTAAGGAGAGCTTAGGTCAATTTTTTTTTTCTATAACAATGAATGTTGTACACACTTAAT
Source organism: Lotus japonicus (assembly GCF_012489685.1). Lineage (NCBI taxonomy): Eukaryota > Viridiplantae > Streptophyta > Magnoliopsida > Fabales > Fabaceae > Lotus > Lotus japonicus. The sequence continues at coordinate 1,319,749 of NC_080043.1, forward strand.
TCTCTTTAAGTTGTGTCTCATATTTGAGTTTTATAAATAAAAAATTCTGTTGAAAAACTAGTCACATTAAGATATAGATGTTCATAACTTGAATGCTCTGTTTGAGTGGTACACACTTAATTCTCTTTAAATTGTGTCTCATATTTGAGTTTTATAAATAAAAAATTCTGTTGAAAAACTAGTCACATTAAGATATATGTTGATAACTTTAACATAATTATCTCCAATTAAGATACATGTGGTAAAAAAAATATATATCAACTTTTTCTTTTGTCAACTCTTTACCAGCCCCACACTCAAAATGAAAAGAGAATAGCTCCATATCCTTAAAAAAATTACAACAGTACAAGTAGGAGCGTTTGTTTATGAGCCGACAAGAGATGCTGTTGGCACTACCTTTCTCATTGGAAAATAAAGTACTGTTTGGTGGGTGTAATATTGCAGATTAGGAGGCTAAAATAGGCAATGCTTTGCAGTAAAGGGAACATATTTGAGTATCTAATTGAAAAAGTGTGTAAACTTCAAAATCTGAAATGTAGAGTGTACCTGACCATTTTCAAATATTTTACAAGTTTTGGTTTGATATAAGCTGGCATGCACACTGAGCCAAATATTCCTTTGATTGAAGAAACAGATAACAAATTGTGACCAGAAATTGAAAAATTTGTATAGGGAAAAAAATAAAGAATGAATTCATTAAAATATATTTTGTTGATTTTCTATTGTAAACTAAATTCCTCATTTTGAAAAAGTTGAATTCTTTAGTTAATGTGAGATTTCTCAAAATATCATTAAGTTCCCAATAGCAAATGATCAAACAATTTCTCGTCATTCCTCATATTAACATACCTAAGCATTTTGACCTCGTACTAGTCCACACTCCGGACTCTGCAAAATGGAAATAACAGTTGTAAGGTACACACTATTCTATCATTGATCTCTACATATCACCCACATCTCTAACTTAAACGTTAAAGTGTCATTACAGGTACTTTCGAAGTCCCAACAAGGTGGAGCCACCTGAAAATCACCCTCCAAGCAACTGTTCCCCATCTAATAAAAAAATCACCCTCAGTTTCGGTTGATGATTAAGCAAATGCTTTATTCACAAATTAACATGACTTATGGAATATATGCAATTCATAAACTATTTTTATAATCTTATCAAAATACTTACATTACATATGTGATTAAACCATAAGATAAAGTCAATTAAAACTTTAATTTTGAAGGAATAAGATGTTTGTTTGCTTTTTAAGATATTAAATTTTTTTGTTTTGGACTTCACCCAAACATACAAAACTTCTAAACTATGTTATATCAGATTTTGAATTGGATGGAGGAAGACATAATTTAGCAACTTCCACCGCCAACAAGATCTATGTTTTAATAAGTGTGATTATCCACTTATTACTTCAGCTGCAAAATGAGGTTTTGATTGCTATGTAGATTTCAAGTTTTAGTATGATTATGGGTGGACCAATATCAATTACGAGACAAACATGTTTAAAAAGTTAAAAAGTTGAGCTCATCATTAAAAGTCAAATATAAATGATAAGCCGCTTTGATATATTGCAGTTCATGTCATGTTTGGTCCCGGTTGAAATGATATGATCATCAATGTTACGTTTTGGATTATCTTACGTGAATATTTAGCAATTTAATTATTTAAGACCATAAAATATTATTTAAGATATATTGGTGATTGCACTCTTTCCCTCCTGTTCATGATGACGTACTAAGAAAATCCATTATGCAATTATCTAGATTTGGGCAATAAGAAGTATCTTGATTCTTGTCATTTGCATGGTCCATGCATGTATAAGTAGATAGAGAAAGTGATTAAACAAACCAATATTCGTATTAAAAATAAGGCTTAAATATGTTGGAGGTCCTTCTAAAATAGGGGTCCTTTTGTTAAGGCTCCTATAAAATTTTTTGGGTGCGTTTGCAGAATCATCAAAAATTAAACAGAACCTCACAGCAGAGACTTGTCACTATATATTATTTTCACATTAGGGGCTTATTCCACCTAAAAAAATTTGTAGGGGCCTTAACCAAAAGACCCCTATTTTAGAGGGACCTCCAACATATTTAAGCCTAAAAATAACTTAAAAATATTTAGGGAGCCGTACTACAATTAAAAAAAGTCTATATAAAAATACTTATAATTGATAAAGAAATAAAAAAAATGGAGGAGTCGTAACCCCTACCAAGTACCAACCCCCATTAAATACGCTTATGAATATCTTGGGTGTTCAGAATAACCTTTATTGATAGACAATGAAAACTTTGTCTTGTGATTGACGTTGCTATCCATTTATGTGAGATATTAATAGAGTGTTTTTAGAAGATAAGAATTTCTGATTACTCACTTAAACCTTGAATAAAATTTATTGAAATATATAAATTGCCCCCCCCCACCCCCCATTAGATACGCTTATGAATATCTTGGGTGTTCAGAATAACCTTTATTGATAGATAATGAAAACTTTGTCCTTGTGATTGACGTTGTTATCCATTTATGTGAGATATTAATAAAGTGTTTTTAGAAGATAAGAATTTCTGATTACTCACTTAAAACTTGAATAAAATTTATTTAAATTTCTAAATTGCCCCCCACCCCTCCCCCAGGTTTGTTGAAATGTTAAGTAGGTATGGGCTCATAATTATTTTCCATAACAATAATAATTCTGAACAATAATAATTTTGTAAGGTCTATTTTCTTGGAGGTATTAGGTGGGGTAGATCCGGCTGTTGTAGGGTCCTTGTTGGTTTTCCTTTATTTTTTTTTTTATTTTTTTTTTTGTATTCCTCTTCATCTATCCTCTTGTATTGGGTTGAAGCACCCCTTGTGCTTCTATTCAATATATTTCTTATTGCCTATCAAAAAAAAAAATAACAATAATAATTCACTTTCACAATGGAAAAAGTTGAGGTTGAAGATTATAAAAAAGAAGTGGTAGTGGTTGAAGATTTAGTGAAAAATTGTACTAGGGTTAAGTAAAACATCTTCAACAAGAAAATGGTCCAAAAAGAACTATACTTGGTAATGCTTTGTGTCAAAAATTTCCTTCACCATCGTAATGCTCATTTGTTTGTGCTTGTAATTCGAATTAAAAAGAAAATGACAACAATTTCCTTTTCATTATTGGTAAGATGGGGATGTGAGTGAGGCTATGAATCTATTCTATTCTGATCCCAATTTCTTGATTTAAATTTTATTACTTCAATATGCTCACGTGTTGTTTCAAGGGCTCAAAAAAGGGCAAAAAGCATTTGGGATGCACGTTCCTAAAAAAAATTGTTGTCATTTCAATATTCTGTCGCTGTAAGCTTTTTTGTTTCCTTTCTTGTGTTCCTTTGGGAAAAATGAGGTTGGTGGATTATTTTTTAAATCATCCGGTATCCGATTTTAGATGATAAGTGTATTGTATTGAGATTAAATTAGAGAACTCTTTTTACACACTTAATTTGTATTGTCAACAAAACTACTATCTCATAGGTGAGATGGATGGACTTTACCCGAATATCTCCTCTCTCTTTTTTCCCTATGAAAAGATAAGAAAATAAAAAGAAAATGTATTTTATCTATTTTTTCTTTTAAATCTCTGAACGAAATAAATTCCCTGTCCCCACTTACTGGTTTCCTTTTAAATCTTCTTCTCTATTTTTAGAAAATTGCATTTTATTTTTTTCTTTTTTGGAAAAAGAAACATGTCAATGTCATGGTCAAGAATCTAGTTTTTTTTTCTTCAATTGGAAAGTCACCCTAATTTGGATACCAACCAACAAATCTAGATCAAAACATTTGTGGACCAGAACCGTCGAATTTAAGATTTGGGCTAATATTTACTTAGTAGGCCCATGAATTCAGGTCACTATTTCTGTGAAAAGCAATATAAAAAGAAAAGTGAAGCATGACTATGAACTGAAGACGTGGTGTGAAGCTAGCAAGTGTTGACACAATTTTTTTTATTGTTACTAGTAATAAAGCTGACACATTATTATTGCTAGTATTTTTCAATTACTCTATATCAACTTTAATATTGCATAATATGCTGGCAAAATTTCTGCCAAAATACTAACAAGGGCCTTTTATCTTTTACATCATTTAATCCAAATCATATAAAAAACATTTTAAAATTTTGGTTAAATTTGTATATATTTAGATGAACCTAAAATTAATTTTGAATGATCAGTATATAGCTTTATGCATCTTTGACAACAGTATATAACTTGAGTTTAATTTCTATGGAAGTGTAAATACAGTCATTCAATTAGAATTGATCAATTCATCATGTCATAATTAAATTTAAAAATATTTAAAATAAAAATGGAGAAATGATTAATACATGTGTAAAACTTTTATGCATGAGTAATGTTCATTTTCTTAACTTGCAAAACATACTTTAATTCGAGTATACTTTTACTCACTTGCATGATTTAGGTCCGTAAAGCAGCGGAGATTCTACAATCTACATATTCTGCTCATGGGAGATTTCTCCACGGGACATTGCTCAAGTATATACCACTTGAACCATCCACCCATTGTACATATTTAAGCATTGCTAAAGAACCATAGTATTGCTATCAACTATTTGGCAGATAATAACAGAATTTGATAGCTTAAAACTCAAAGTACTTCAGGTTCTACACATTTGCACTGTTAAAAAATCTTAGTGTTGCTATCAATTATTTGGCAGAGAAAAAATGTCAGCCTATCAGGATTTAATATCTGAAGGAAATGATCAACCTGCATCAAAACAATCACAGAAACTCTCTCTAAAGTTGCAAAACCGCATGGTATATAGACCAAACAAAACAAGGCCTCTTTGAAGGCTTGAGTGTAAAACAATGTCTTTCATCTTTGAAAACATTTATTCCTGAGGAAAAGCACAATGCAATCAATGGTGATCGCCATGTCCATAAGGATCACCGCCGGGTCCCACCACTTCAAGCTGTAACGAAAAAACGAAAAAACAAAACAATTAGTTCCCGTGAGATTTTAAGTACCCATTCAGTGTTTGGATCCGTTGACACAGATGTTACGCACACTTCAAGATAAAAAAAAAAAACAGAATTAGGAAGAAAGCTTCTTCACACTGAACTTAACTGGTACCTTGAGTGCATGTCTTTTTAGTTTAGACATACACTGGACTGATTTCTGAATTAAACATAACACCAGCTCAAATGTACATTGACGCGGTAATGAATGGTGACAATAGCAAAAGGTAACAAATCAAATTCAGCAAATTTTTTGGTTCAAGTTAATTAAAAATTTACTTCAAACTCAAATTAAGTCCATCCCCACTGCATTGCACCTGAGGCTAAAAGATTAGTTATTCTAAATCATCACTTATTCTCATGAGGTTCATACCCAGGTTAAATCATTGACCAGAACTCATAACAATTGCTTCAAATGCTAATCAATGCCAAAAAAATGTTTTTTAAACTTTGTTATAATAGACGCGTCATTTCCCACATTCACTAATTTAGAATGCTGATTCTTGCTAAAATAGGAACTGCATATTTACACGGCAACATGCTAGAAGTGCAAAAACCAAGCAATAAATTATCAAGGCAGATTCTGGAAATATTAGAAAGGGACTCAAAGCATGTCAAAAAATAGATCTTATACGAGCCGCATCAACCGGGGCAGTCCATAATAAGTAGTGGCCCTTGAAAGTTGACAATATGTAAGCAGTTAGTGCAACTGTGCACATGCAAGCAAACAAGTAGATCATTTTCAATCTACAAACATATCTTGACATTTAACTCCAAAGAACAATAAAATTCTTAAATGTGATTCTCAACTTACCACAAAATACTGTGCGCACACTGGACACTCATGAGGCTTGCCTTTCTCCAGCCAAAACCAGACAACATCATGCTCATCCTCTGCAGAAAAAAGCAACTTTTTTCACCAAATTCCAGTATTAATTTTTCCCAGATTGTGAAAGTTGACACAGATTCTTGTGGAACTGTGAGTTGTGGTGATCAGTTATTGGGCTCAGGTGATAGGCACAAAATATTAAAGGTGTATTCAATAAAGAAGAAAAGTAGGGCAGATGTGTATTTCACTGAATGAGTTGGTTAGGATGGGAGAGTGATATTAGGGGGCATAGTGGTAGAGAGGAGTATCATAGTGGCAGAGAAGAATCTCTATGTAACAAATCTATGTATGAGCCGTAGGCTGTGGTGGTAATTGTAACCACTGATACTTGTAGTCTCACACAAAATAATACTTCTCATTTTCTCTGGTTTCTATCAGATTCATAAAGAAAGACAAGAAACACTTACCACCTTCGCCACCTGGGCATCCAACTATCCTTCTGTCAAAGTAAGACCTAACAACAGCAGGTGCTTCCTATGAACCAAAACAAAAAATGGAATCGAACATGAATAAAGCATACTTTAAAACAATTATCTCCATAAGGAGTTAGGACAATGAGAATCTATACTATATAAAACTAATATTTCCACTTAAAATAAAGGAAAAATGAAGAAAAGAAGAAACATGAATACTTTAGCTCTGCCAATCAATGAAAGTGAAAACCAGAAAGTAAAAAAAATATTGCCGTCACCATTTCCTTCTCAAAATCTTGAAAGTAGGGAAAAAAAAACTAGGTAGTAAATTTATTATTAGCAAAAAAATTTTAACCAAAAATGAAAATAGAAAACATACTAAATACCTTCTAAGAAACTAGTGCATTCCAATCACGGTTGAATATAAAAAAGGGCATTAGATCCCTTGATATGAGAGGAAGAAGAAGACCCTCACACTTAATCCAAGTTGCAGAGCAACAACTCTATATATAGTTTAAGTACGTTTTTCGTTTCATGTTTGGAAATCCCCAAACGGTGGCTGGGTAAAAACTCAACAACCTCTAAAATCTCACTAGTTTTCCAGACTCATGCTTACTCTTCATCTTTCACAACCAAGTTTGATGAAGTTATTAAGGTTAAGCTACAAGTTTGTCAAGTTGGCTAACAACTTACCACTATCACCCATGAAAAGCTATAACACAAACATCCTCAACCTTTTTAATTTCTTTTTTAAGGCATCTTTATGTTCTCTGAGGATTGCTTCTAAAGAATATCAAACATTGGCAACTTAGCCTCCAAATGTAATAAATATATATATATATAAATATAAATTGTATGTGTATATGTGTGCGTGTAACAGTATATACATATATACATCAAATATTTGTCCAACAATGTAGAAATCCTGTTCAAGAAGAAGCTGCCGAGGATTGCATCTGAATTCAACTCTATAGGCATTAGGGCACCAGTAAGTGATTATGCTAATGTTATGGATTGTGCTATTCGTTCTAAAAATGTAACCTTCACATTATGAATTTTATAAGATATAATTTTAAAAAACTCATTTTCAATTTGGTCCTTATTGTCTGTTGTTGATATAGTATCATCAGTTGAGTTGGAGTAATATATAACATAGTGAAGTGTGGAGACCAAATTGAGAGTGGGGTCATGCATTGACACTAAAAATATATTAACCTAATGTTAAAAAGATTAAATAGAGTTCACATTTTTATCTTTTAATGTAATATGGCTACAAAAACATTCATGCAACTTTCTACCTTACAAATCTGGAACTATGAAAAAAATAAAAGGACATAATGGAGAAGACAATTAGAATATACATATCTAAAAGTAATTTTTAAGTTCAAAAAACATGTTTTTCCAGAATCACTTTTCTAATGCACACACATAAGGAAGCAGCAGCAAGCAACAACAGACATGCCACAAGTCACACAACTATAAACCTTTGCATGCATATAATTTCACAGAAAAGCAATAACACTAACCTTTGTCCCGAAAGGACCTTCTGGATGGTTTATCTCAAGAATATCCCTTCCCTATACAAAAAGAAACAGATTAAAAAGAAATTACAAAAATCCTTAAAATGAATGCCAAAAAGCACAAACAGACACAACAATACACAAAAACTGATCAGAAGACACACATTTAAAAAGGATATTATATTATTATTACACAAACAGTGATATTAACACAGGAACTTCCTCAAATGCACAATGTGCAAGTGGATAAATATGAGTAAACCCTCAATTTTCATCCCCAGTATAAATAAATCAAATATGTGATTTATTTAGGTATTTGACTAACTTGAAGGTAGTGAAAAACAAATTTAGGGTTTAATCAGATAAATACCACAGAAATCAAATGGATTCATAATATACAACACGATCGGTGAAGAGAGGGTTACCTCAAGGTCAGCTTGAATCTCCTCACGCTCGTGGCCAGTAGCGATTGGGACGACATCCTCAACCGTCTTCTTGATCGAACCAGCTGCAATAACCAACCAACGAAAAATGAATCAAATCGAACGATGAGCAATGCAATCGGAAACGAACGGAAAATACCTGATTGGGTGGCGACGTAGCGGGCGGCGACGGCGAATCGGAGGGCGGATCCGGGGTGAGGAGAATGAGAGAGAGTTGCAGAGAGGGATTTGAGGTGAGGAGAAGTGAAGAGTCTCCGCCACATGGTTAGGGTTTTTGGATTTCAGAGGGTTACGACGACGACGACGTTTTGAATTTGATGCAGCAGCTCTCAGGAATAGTGAATGGAGAAGAGAAGATGCTCTTTTTCTTTGGTTTGGAAATGAAAATGGAAGACAAGTGAGGGAGTAACGAAACTAATCAGCATGTGAGTCACGTGCCAGACACGTGCATGGTGTGTACAATTATTTAACATGAGCCAACCCATGGGCTCAAAAGAACATTTCTCTTGGATAAGAAACTTTGAAGTTACTAACTTGGTTCACTTTATGGGCTAGCTAACATCCACGGGCTTTTGGTTCACTTTAAATTATGAGTCAATAAAATAGTTAGGTGGGTTGACAAACAAAACAAAAAGTTAGGTGTCTTTCTTATATTTTATGTGTGTGATAATTTTTTGAAGCCTTAATTGCACATTTCATCTCTAATCTGTTAGGGTGATGCGATCTGAGTTTCTGTTTTCAAAATGAGGGAGGGATAAGAGTCCTTGATGTTTTCTCCGTTAGCAACTTTAACCATTTCATGGTTTGCATTCTCTCTCTATGCGGGTAGACCAATGTCTATCTTTGCAGGTGTTTCTACAACATTTTCTAGCAGTTGCTAATATTGACGTGGTGGACGGGTGGTAAACCGACGTATATGTTGTGTGGGAAGCTTGCAATCGAGCGGCTTTGGGGGAGGGGGGGGAGATTAGTTTTCTTTTGAGGCGGCCTTGCAGCAGTCTGCCGCGATTCAAAGCTTGTTAGTGGATCAACCTGTGTTGCAGGCTCCTTCGTCGCTAGCAACGTCATGGTCTCGTCCACCTCGAGGTCGGGTCAAGGTGAACTTCAATGCAGCGGTTGGGCCTGATGGCAGGCTGGGCATGGTTGTCCGGGACTTTGAGGGGGAGGTGTTGTCTGACACCCAAAGTGTTAAATCACTACATCAATCAACTTAGTTCAAATAAATATGATGTTATAATTAGGGTTAAATATGTTATATTCTTGACATACATATAGGGTGAAATTTAAATGAGTCACTAGAATTTCTTTTATGTCTTTTGGTCCTTGATACTTTTTTTTAAATTCAAATAAGGATAAATGATGTAATTATATTACTTGTAGTCCTTATAAAATCTCATTAATCACTTTTGGCCCTTCTCCCCTTTTCACTTCTTCCTCTTTCTCCTCCCGCCCAACCTCCACAACTACCACTCAATTTCTTCTCTTGCTTCGCTTCGTTGCTGGTTGTGGTGGTGAGGAAGAGTGCTAGAGGGTTGTGGTCACGGTGAGGGTCTGGGGTGCTGTGTCAATGCTGGTTGGGGTTTTCTTGTGCGTGGCTTTGGTGCGGTGGTGCTGAGAGAATAGCAGAGAGGTCATGGAGTTTAGTTGTGACTGATGTGCATTGAGGAAGAGACTTATGCTGTCATGGTGGGAGGCTTGAAGATGATGAATAACAGTGGTGCTGAAGAATCACTGGTGTGCAGGAAGGAGATGCAGAGCATGAGGGTTTTGAGAAGAAGGATTAGAGATTAGTTTGTGTGTTTTTTTTTTTTTTTGCTGGACTAGTGGACTGGCTCTGCTTTGGCTTCAATGGAGATGAAGGTATTTAAAGGACCAGCTAAAAAAATGGCAGAAGGGAAGAGGGATGAGGAGAATGTGAGGGGGATAGCTATGGAGGTTTATGGAAATGCAGGATTGAGATGAATTACAGAGGGATTTGAGTTGGCATGCTTGGCATTGTATTTGATGCATGAGAGAAAACAGGGGAAGAAGTCTTTCTGGTATACATACAATAGTCAATAGGAGCTTGATTGTCGATGATAACATTACCAAGAAAGGAAGCTAATATGTGTGAAGATTAGTTTTCACAAGCGATGACTTCCAAATGGTAACATTGAAGCTTTACCTACTAGACATGTCACATGACAATCATTTGATAAAATGTTTGAGTTATGTGTTTCTGTTCTTGTTCTTTTCGATATCAATATGTGCAGAAAGTTAGGTGAGGTCAGTGTATACTTATTTATCTTTATGTTGTATTTGTGATGAGTATTGATTTCATTTTCATTATCCTACATCATGACTTCTTTGCATTTGCTGTTCCCATTTTTAAACTTGTCTTGTAAGTTGTAACTTGTAAGTACTCCAAGACCTGTTGCATCAAAATTTGCAGCTGATTGATTCTCCTCCTTACTTTTCTTGTGTGTTTCATGTATGGCCTAATTCTATTAGTTTTTTTGCTTGATGGCTTTTGTTTTGTTTACTGTGTTCTTAGTTCATTAGCTATGCCTAGTTACTTATAATTTTTTGAGAAATTAATTGATTTTAGAATTTTATTAATCTCAGGTGTTATGGCTTTTTATATAGATAAAATGCAGAAATGAACTGAATTACCAATGAGGTTGTGATCATGAAACTTCCTTGCAGATAGGATTGCTCTAAATTTTGTAAACTCATCTATAAAGATTCACAAGCTGACATGAAAGGTGATAATTTGTAGGTGTTGAGGGATGAAAATGGAGTGGGGAAGAGGCATTAGTCCCTGGAGATGTGATCAGGATCAAGTTGGGAGACATTGTGCCTGCTGATGCCTGTCTCTTGGAGGGAGATCCTCTTAAGACTGACCATTCTTCACTACTGGTGAGTCCTTGCCTGTCACAAGATTGAGCATTCTTCATTTGATTTGGGGTAGAAGAGAATTTTTCAAATCTTAATTTGTTTATTTTGACACTAACAAATCTGTATGTGTGGTGTTTTCTAATTTGTTATTGGTTGTTTTGTTTTGGCTTATCAAGTCAGGTCCTTTTAAATTTAATCGTGTGGTGTTTGCATCTGTGTGTAGTTTTCAACAAATTTAGAAGATTGTAGGTGTAAGATTGAAATGCCAGACTTGTGCTTGAGTAGATGATTCTTACCGTGCCTAGAAAATTATTTGTTTCGTAAGTGCTCAATACATATATTAAGTTGCTTATGAATCTGAAGTAAGGATGTGCTATGATGTATTACTGGATTTGAATGACATTCTTTCTTCTTCCTGTCTTTGCAACTTTCCAAGGTTTAAAACAACCAATAATTTTGGATTATAATGTCTTACTAATACATTATGCGATACTTATTTTGGCGCTATCAGACTTCCAGTAGCTGCTAAACAACTTCTGGAGCGCAACTTGGGTAGAAACCACACAAATTGACTTGTGCACACATGGAACTGGCAATTGAGGTAAGTGAGAGGAATTTCAGTAGCGGCTGTCTAAAGTCACCAGCACTTGCAACTTAGGCTCCCACTAAAAACTATTTTTTTTCGTAATGAATTGAAAAGGAAGTTAATTTTTTCTCATATTAAAATGAAATGTTGTGAGTGTGAGAATTAGATTTATGAAAATTATTCTTGTAATTTCTTACAAACCAGACTTATCTTCTGGGTTTTAGAAGCTGGTGAATTAGATTAAGGAAAATTCTTATTTTGTTATTATTTCATTTATGTATTTTAATTTATTTTTTATTATTTCTTTTAATATGATCAGATTCAATGAAAAATTCAAATAAATAACAAAAGAAAAACAGGGTCATCCTTTGTCGGGTTGGTTAATTTTTAGGACAGACAGACTAAGGTCAAATTTGGATTAAATTTGATTTTTATTAGCTCAACTAACACTTTAACTCAGGCCACCCGGATAGACTTGTTAGGCTTAATCTATTGATAGATTTAGTTATTGTCTTCATGTCAAAATGACCTTAGGACATGATACCCTCATGTTGATGGATAGCAACAATGGTGTCGAATCTATCTTTGCATGTTTTTTCACAGTAATCATGTGTCACCATACATATCGAATAACTACAAATGTTATCTCCACCATCTAAGCAAGTCCTTATTTGAATGTTGACAGATTAAGACGATAGCTCATCACACTCATAATAGATTTTCGTGTAACAAGTAATAGCAAATTTAAGATTGTAGCTAATTGTTAGTTGCAGATAAGTAACCAAGAAGATAAAAATATAAAAAAGATATAACAAATTTAACTTTGTGTATATCATCATTTCTGTTGCATAATTGGATATCTAGGGAAGGATAACCATAAAAAAGTCAAAAGGACATTCCATCCATATCTATAGGGTGCATATCCATCCTTACATGTCTATTCCATAATCACAGACTCACATACTATTTTAGCTAGGAAGACAAAATCAATTAGTTGTTTATAAGTTATTTTAAGTAACTAATGTTCTTATATAAACCTTGCGTCCTATTTAGTATCTACAATAACTCATTGTGAACAATCATATATGAGAGTAATGGGGTCTATCTCTTGGGTTGGGATTCTTCTTTTGAGCCTAGCTCTGCTAAGCTCATGCCTCGCGGTAGAGGTTAGTTATGATGCAAATGCTCTTATTATTAATGGAGAAAGACGCATTATCTTTTCTGGTGCAGTCCATTATCCACGAAGCACAGTGGAAATGTGGCCAGACATTATGCAAAAGGCTAAGGATGGAGGTCTTGACGCCATTGAAACTTATATCTTTTGGGATCGCCATGAACCTGTTCGCCGCGAGTATAATTTCACCGGAAATTTGGATTTTGTCAAATTTTTCAAGTTAATGCAAGAGGCTGGGTTGTACGGCATTCTAAGGATTGGTCCTTATGTTTGTGCGGAATGGAACTATGGAGGCTTTCCACTTTGGCTGCACAACATGCCGGGGATTGATTTGAGAACCGATAACCCGGTTTACAAGAATGAAATGCAAATTTTCACAACAAAGATCGTGAACATGGCCAAAGAAGCAAATTTGTTTGCATCACAAGGAGGACCAATTATTCTAGCTCAAATTGAGAATGAATATGGAGACATCATGTGGGGTTACGGAGCTGCAGGGGAGTCATATCTCAAATGGTGTGCACAAATGGCTCTAGCACAAAACATTGGTGTTCCATGGATCATGTGTCAGCAGAACAATGCTCCTGCGCCTATGATCAACACTTGCAATGGATATTATTGTGATTGGTTTAAGCCAAATAGCCCTACAAGTCCTAAAATGTTCACTGAAAATTGGATTGGGTGGTTCCAAAAATGGGGTGAAAGGGTTCCCCATAGAAGCGCTGAAGATTCAGCATTGTCCGTTGCACGTTTCATCCAAACCGGTGGGGTGTTAAATAATTACTACATGTACCATGGAGGAACCAACTTTGGCCGCACGGCAGGAGGCCCATACATAACAACGTCTTATAGCTACGATGCACCAATTGATGAGTATGGAAATTTGAATCAACCCAAATGGGGACACCTTAAGCAGCTTCATGCAGCAATAAAATTAGGGGAAAAGATTCTCACTAACGGAACAAGGACAGACACTGATTTTGGCAACAGCGTCACACTAACAACATACACGGATGCCACAGGAGCAAGGTTTTGTTTCATTAGCAATATGGACGAAGGCAAAGACGCAAACATTGACTTGAAAAATGATGGCCATTACTTTGTCCCTGCTTGGTCTGTGACCATTCTCGATGGTTGCAACAAAGAAGTTTTCAACACTGCAAGAGTTAACAGCCAAACCTCAGTAATGGTGAAGAGGAGTGATGATGCTTCCGCAAAGCTCACTTGGGCATGGATAGTGGAGAAAAAGAAAGATACCCTAAATGGAAGGGGAAGTGTAAAAGCACACTCACTTCTCGAGCAGAAAGAACTAACAATGGACGCCAGTGACTACTTATGGTACATGACTAGTGTTGATATCAACGACACCTCCGTATGGAGCAATGCCACTCTTCAAGTGAACACTGAGGGTCACACCCTTCATGCTTTTGTTAATAAGAGGTATGCAGGATACCAACATAGCCAATGGGGAAATAACTTCACCTATGAGAAAGAAGTTTCTTTGAAGAACGGAACAAACATCATAACTTTACTTAGTGCCACCGTTGGGCTTCCAAATTATGGCATAGGATTCCATAAGATCAAGACTGGCATAGCAGGTGGTCCTGTTAAGTTAATCGGAAGCAACAATGTGGAAATAGATTTGTCAGCCAACCAGTGGTCTTACAAGGTCGGTTTGAATGGCGAGAGAAAACGTATTTATGATCTGCACCCACACGCCGGTGTATCATGGAGGACTAATGGATCTTACCCTGTTGGAAAACCCTTGACTTGGTATAAGGCAGAATTCAAAGCTCCTTCTGGATCAAACCCTGTGGTGGTGGACTTGCAAGGCTTGGGCAAAGGACATGCTTGGGTGAACGGACACAGCATTGGCCGTTATTGGCCTTCATGGCTTATCGGCACCAATGGATGCAGTGACTGGTGCGACTACCGCGGACGCTATAAGAAGGAAAAGTGCAACACCGGTTGTGGTGAACCATCACAAAGGTGGTACCATGTGCCAAGATCATTCTTGAACAATGACAAGAACACATTGATTCTGTTTGAAGAAGTAGGTGGAAATCCTCAAAATGTTTCCTTCCAAACAGTGACAGCAGGAACCATTTGTGCCAATGTATATGAAGGCCAAACATTAGAACTAGCATGCCAAGGTGGACAAGTAATCTCACAAATCCAATTCGCTAGCTTTGGCAACCCACAAGGGCAGTGTGGTTCGTTCAAGAAAGGAAATTGGGAAGCTACCAATAGCCAATCTGTGGTTGAAGCAAATTGTCTTGGAAAGAAAAGTTGTGGGTTTACAGTGAACAAAGAAGCATTTGGTGTTACAATGAGTCCAATGCAAGTAAATAATGGTGTTGCCACCTTAGCTGTGCAAGCAGCGTGTTAAGTCAATGTTTTCTCCAATCAAAGTGGAAATGAAATTTTTTAAATTTTAACATGAATATTTTTCCTTATGTGTTTTGTATATCTACTGATTTCAAAGGGAGATTTTTGTATGACATGTGTATCATGGGAGAATTGTGTTTTATTTCTATTAAAACAACTAATTATTCAAAAAGTTAAAGCTGTTAGGTAAAAGATACATGAATGATTTTATATTATTATTCTAACACGTCCTCTCTCACTTCAAGTCCAAACGGATAAAGTTTAAATGAACTCTTGCATGAAAGGCGTGTTAGAAATAATAATATAAAATCATTAATGTGCCCTTTATTCAACACATTTTCAGCCCTCACGATCAAGAGATCCACCCTTTCAACTTTGGAAACTCCTCCAAAATAGCCTGTCATTCCTCCATGATGGCAAGAACCTAACAAAATGAAAAGAAATATCCAGAACCAAGGAGCAGCCCAAAACAAGGACACAGGGTCTCTGTAATAGGCAAGTGTCTTGTGCCCAATAAAAAAATAGTACTTATATAATATGTACTACTAAGACTTAAAAAGAGGTATCTTATTGGCCAATTCTTTAAGGTTAGCAAAACCCTCTCATTGAAGAGGAGGAACCAGAGCAGTATCCTTGATAGAAAATTTGAAATTATAAGTGAGAAACAAAACAACTCTCAATTGGAAAACATGAAAACAAGTGTAGCAGATTTATATTATAATGTAAATTAAATACATGAATGAAACTCCATAAGCTCACTCAACAACACTTCCTATTCTTACATGAATTACCCTAGAGTATATATGCTTAACTAAATAGATTAATTACTCAACATTTTGATTTCATTATAACATGTTCGTATTAACTTCTTTTCCCTCAAAACCAATCTTGAAACCCAAAAGCTGCTCGCCAAAGCTTCTTCACAGAATTGATTCTGACTTTAGCTACACAATCTCTTCATCAAGGGTGTTTGTTAGGATAGCGAACACTGAGCAATTTGACATCATCAATAACAGGTCCACAAAGAGAACCAGAGTTATCATTCTTCATGGTGTAAAATGTGCTTAGGAACCTGATGCGAGTTCGTTCTGTCACAGCCTTAAACCTTAGTTTCCCTGTAACAGACCCTCCTTTGCCCTTAGATTGATAAGGAACTTGGACAGTGTCTTGACCAGCAAATGCTTCTACCACCATGGAACCTTCACATGCATTGTTGGCATCACCAACAGAGAATGTGAGGTCATAAACCTTGCCAATGTAAGTGATCACAACTTGTGCAATAGCACTTTCTTTTCCTGCAACAAGCTCAATTGCTCTTTTTCCCTCAGGCACAGCAAAGTGGTCAGAATCAACATACTTCACAGCCTTCAGAGACTCAACTATCCATCCTGGTAAAGGACCATGACTGTCCTCAGCGTGGGGTGGGATCAAAACCCCCCAAGACTCACGAGGAGACATATAAGGACCTTCTTCAAAGTTCCCATTTTTAAGCAAATTGTCTGCATCAACAATGTAAAATACCAAATTTAGTCAACTTTATGTGTGTCCCAAAATGGTAATTCAGCTATAAAAAAAAAGTGCATATTTGGAAACTCATTCGAAAATCACATTGAAGTCAAAATCATAGTCAGAAGAGCCCAGAGAAAGAAGAACTCAATTCACCTCTGGTTCTTCTGGGTGGGTTCAAAACCTTCAAGGCAACAGAATCAATAAGTGGGCCACAAGCTGGATCCTCTTCAACACCAGGGTTATGGATCACAATTTCTCCTTCTGGATAATCTGCTCTAAACCCACAAGCAAATGATTCCCAACCATTGCTACCATACATTGTTTGAATGGGGATGATTCCCCAATCCTTCTTCTCATTGGTTGGCACCACCGACACGTTCAGCTTCTCCTCCTGCGCGCATGTGCGGGCCGCGCTGAACGTGATCGAGTAGAACAACCCCTTAGCCAACTTCACCTGTTAAAAATACAATATTAAATATTAATGATCGAATCTAAGACCTCTGCTTAAGTTGACGATGACATATTAAAAATATAACATATATATATATGGTCTAACCTTCTGCTTAATGGAAGCTTCGTTGCCAAGTCTAACCGCGTATTTGCCCTCGGGCACCACTAGCAACATGTCGCCTTGTTGTTGCCCTGACTTTATGTATTCGACGAACCCTGAAGTTGTCCAATCCGGAATTGCATCCTTCCCGGTCACCACTGACCCTTTCAATTGGACTGGTTTTGGCCCTTTCTCGAAGCCACCATTTGGCAATGGACCTGAAAAAATTTGCAAGCACTTGCTGAGTTCATTACTCTGTTTTCTACGAATTTAAATGAACTAGTTGTAGTTTCTTTCTCAAGACCACTTTTTGGTCTTGTTCCCATGTGAGTATGTGATCAGTATCATGTTAGTGCAAGCTATGAGCACATGAAAAACTGACTAAGCCACGTGAAGAGATTGCTCAATGTTAGTGCAAGCTATATGTCTTTTATTTCTATAAAACTGATAAATTTTAGTTTTGATTTTAATTTATTTCTAATCCTTAAAACTATTAATATTATGTACTTGTGATCCCTATTTTTTAAATATAGGAACTATGCATGAATGGAAATTGAAATAATCAGCATTTTTTATCCTGTTTTATATTGTCTATTTACACTTTAGTTCTAGTAACCTATATAAGAACATAAAAGTGATACATTTAAAAAATCATGTACAATAATATATCCGTAAATTAAATTTTTATGCGAAAATATTATAGTACTGGGGCATAACATTTTTCTTTTCTTTGTTTGAATATCAAAACTACAGCTTTTGTATCACCATATGTTGCTTTTATTTTCAGTAAATTGATAATTTGATGAAAAAAATGGAAAAACTAAGTAAGAAAGGAGCTGAAAATGGGATAAAAGTGAAAATAAGTGGACAAAATTAATTATTCCTATGAGAAATATGATAAGCTATCTCATACATGACACAGCAGACTTTTCCTACGATTTTTAGAAAATATGGTTGAACTATAAGAATTGGTTAACTATGGACAACTATTCTAGTTCAAGCAGAATGAACATTTGAAAAAAAATGTAAATCTGAGGGTTAATTTTGCCATGGTAGAAAAATTAGTTTAATATATGAACAATAATAGAATGCCTTAAGATCTAACCACTACAAGAAAATCAGAGATTAGAGTGAGTCAAATACCGACACTAATGAGGTAAACTACAACCTGATGCAGAGCAAAACTACTACCATTTCACATGGACATGCAAAGTTCCAAATTGAAGTACAAGGAAGAAAGGTCAGTTCTAAGGCTTCCAGTGAGTGAATTGGATCAAAGCATTGCATCGATATCAAATCCTTTTAAAATGAAAATCAATTTTGAGAAGAAACTAATGTGTCTCTCGATGTGTCGGTATTGATTTTGAGTAAAAATATGATAGTCGAAAGATTTTGAAGCAGAATAAAGAAGTGATTGGAGTTAATTATAACTTACCATCTATGAAGGACAAAGCAGTGTGACATGCTGAGATGAACAACACTAATAGCAGCTTGAGCTTCTGCATTTTGAAGAATTGAGAGATAGAGGGAGAGAAAGAGAGAAAGAGAGAGATTTATGTGAGTAATGGTTGAGTTCCAAGTTCGTGTGAGCACCCGGTTTTATTTGAATCGTTACATGAAAAGGCCACTGAATTTTGTGTAAAACTACATTAATGCCACTGGAACTATCCTATCCTAAAACCATGCATTTCATCAAGATTCCTCCAATCCATTGTCCAGAAAGAGATAGCTTTGCCCTGAAGACATGTTAATATTGCCAAACACAAGCATCAACAATATAGTAAAAATTACTTCACTTAATTCAAATTTTATAATAAACTCATTGAATGCTTCTTCTGTTCTTCATGAGTAACGAGATTGACATCAGATTTTGTTTTTCTAAGCGCATATTTCACATAGTCGGTAGTCATGAGAATAATTTCTGAATGCTTTCAGATCACGTTAAGTGAGTATCTCACTCCTAACAAATCATTTTCCATGTGCAACATCTAAGAATCGAACTATGAATTAAATGTTTAAGGAACTCAATTATATCATACTATATTAGTAAAATTATCTGCTTTCACATCATAAAGCATAGTAGAAGAAGATATTATAACGTACAACATGCACTTTATCATGTTATCCATTAATATTATGTTTTTTACCGTGATATTTTCGAAAAATAATTGAAATTCAAAACATTACGATTTTAGCTACTGATATACTATGTACCTATATTTTATTTATTCCAGCCTAAAATTGAAGAAAGAATGGTTTGACGAAGCTGTTTTTATTGGAGCCAGCAACGTTTCCATAGTTTAAAGAAAGGAATTTTCTAAGGCATATATAGTAAACAATTTGACACGTGTTGTTTATACAGACATGGTTTTCAGATTTTGCATTTGTGAGGGTTTATTTATGTGCTACAATACATTCAGATTCAGTAGCTTCACATTTCAGGCGATGATTTCATCATGGGAAAGGTGAGACAAAACCATTAAAACCCACATGCAACTTCAATCCACAACATATATACATTGTCGGTGAGTGACATAGAGTGAATTTTGAGAGAAACCCTCCACATAGCTAAAGTAGTAAAGGGGTAAATCACCTTACAATCCAAGAACAATTTTGATTTTAAACACTCAATCCACATTTTTTTTCCCGAGTCTGAATTCTAGAGAAAGTCACTCTAAGAGTAAAATAAGTTATTATAACCACTGAATTAATTTATTGACTTTTTAAAGTATGTGATCGAATGGTTGTGATATTTACTTTACCTATTGGAAAATATCACATTAAGGATAGCTCAAGTGGTAAGAGTTAGGGACATAAGGGTTGGGTGAGATGAAGGGTTCAGGGTTCGAACACTAAGAATGACTAATTTACTAGTTAACATCGCTAACAACTAACATTTATCTATAAAAAAAATATTAACTAAAGATATAACTAAGATAGTCCTTATATTGAGAAGACACTTCTCTCACATCTTGAATAGGCTTTTTTAAAGTAGAGTAAAGTCTCTCGAATTTTAATGTAATAATATGACTCTCTCTATCTTTTATCTTCAACATTATACTATATATCACTTTTTTTTCTCATTTTAATTTGAGTTTAGAGATTCAATTAGAGTGTTCATAAAACATTTTCACACTCAGCAATGTTGTGTTAGCTTTGTTTCTCATTTGTGTTGACACAAATTGGAGACCACACCCCTTAACATATTGACTGAAAAGTAAAATTTTGTAACCCAAACATTGATTGACAATGAGTTTAGTGAAAATCCAAACATACACACCCATTTCTCTCCTTCATCATCATCCCTATACCCTAACAAATTAAAAGAAATAATTAATGATGAATATGTAGCTCTTTATCCTTGTTTGTGGTTGAACCATATATGATCCTAAAACACATGGCGCTTTGAATATGATCATGTTCTGAGAAGGTGCGTTGGGTCCAAGTTGAATCACAAAGACAAGATCGCCACTCATTTATTTAAAATTGGTGAATGTTGTCTTCCAAATAACATGGTTTCATGGATGCCCTCGTGGGGATTGAGCAGAGTACTCGGATCAACATACAAACCTGCACTAGATGATGATTGTTCAGGGGAATTAATGGAATAGGAAATGGGAATTTAAAATGGGATCCCTCAGATCCTATCTTAGGCAACCCATGTGACCCTAACTTATTTTAATTTCAATGTGCCTACATATTGGTTCATAATCTTTATTTTTCTTTTGTTTCTTGTTTTGTGGTCGGCAATAATAATGCTATAAATTTTATAGATTGAGCAAAATTGGGTATCAAGAAATTGATACTGATTTAGTGGCAGGTTGGAGAATAATTGCATTCATGTACACGTATTAGGTAAGGATTAACATGGTTGCATGTGGTTTCATCTATTAATCCCGCCGCATCTATCTATCTGGATTGGGTTTTGTTATATTCACATTGAACTTTCTCTCATCACATTTTTATTCACTTTGTCTTTCCATTACCTTTTCCTTATCTTAGGCAGCTTAGGACATAAATGTTTGAGAATTCTGGTGTGAGTTAGAATCTCATTTTTAACCAAAAATATAGGTGATGTAAAAATTACTAAACCAAAGAACCGTAATTTTAGAGGGACCTTAGACTATGATAACAATTGGGTTTTAGATCCTCTAAAATTATGGTTCTTTAGTTTAGATCCCTCTAAAATTATGGTTCTTTGATTTAGGTACCTCTAAAATCATGCTACATCAGCGTATGTTAGGCGATTCAGTAGTTAATGGACAGAAAGTGACGACAAGAGCTAAAACCTCAGCATTATTTTTCATTTAGGAGTGTTTTCCAACAAAAAATATTTAGAGAGGTCTAAACCAAAGAACCCTGAATTTAGAGGAGCAAAAACGTATTTAAACCTACAATAATTATTAGTGTGTTTGGTATGAAGTTACTTTGGGTCAAAGAAATGGATCCAAAATTTTGCTTTCATGTTTTTTTCTTCTTAAAATTTAAAAAGATAAAATTTGGATTTCCAAATTATCAATAGGGAAAACTAAATGATATCTAACACACATTGTAGTTGTTTTTTCTCATAAAGGTCATACTCTGATCGGTTATTGTGTATTTGATTTAGAAATGAAACTACTTATAAATACATTAAAATTGTTAAGGAGAACAACAATATGGAAGGAACATCTACCTTGCTCATATCATGTCCATATCAAATATTTTGTACTACAAAACACTGCTGAAATAAAAAGGTAAAGTAGAATTTTAATTTAAAAGTTATGGGAATTCTAATTTGTTTCACTGTTATCATCATCTAGAACTCAAAATTATCTTTTCTTTAATTATTGTTATTTTAATTTTAATGTCTTTGCAGCACTTCACTCCCTTCTCAAACGATGACAATGCTACCTATTGCTCCTTTTAGTGGGAACTAGAAATAGACTTTTCACTATTTATTTGCTAAGTTAACATATAAATTGCACAAACTATGACACTAAATCACTCCAATGCTTAATTACAGCAGTTGGAAAAATTCTACACATATTGCAAAACTTGATCTTCATCAATACATCAATATCATCATTTCCTTCCTCTATAAGTGACCCTAGAGCTGCTTGGATTGGAGCAGTAGCAAAACTTGATCTTCATCTATACATGGATATTCATCACCTTTCCCTAACAATGAGAGGGTGGATCGATTTTATCAGGATAAACCTGTAGCATAAAATACAATACACTTCTGTGAGGGAAAGAATAAAATTACTAAGACTATGTTTGGATACCTGTTGGCTCCAGCGCGAACGGATGTTAGCATGAGTTTCAAGGCAAAAAGTGAACAGAACTTTCTTATTGATCAAGATGAATGTCCGTTCATGTCACACTCAACCGGTATCCGATTTCACAAAGTTTCAAATCCAATTCAAGAACAGTTACATTGTGGTTACCTGGCTTTTTCTTTCCTCACTAAAGCTACCAGTTCTGACCTTCACCTCCCCTCTATGAGTAGTTAATTCATCTAATATTTCAGCATCATCTATTTCCTTTGATCCAGCTCTAGGTGATTCCACCTCCTGGAACAAAATAAACCAGCCCTTTTATATCCCATATTGATGCCTAAAAGAGAGATGAAAAAAATCAAAAGTGATAAAGTTAAGCATAACATACCCTGAAGGATTTATTGAAACCTGATCTAGGAGCACCAGATATTTCTTCATATTCAGCCGCATCTAGTTCCTTAAGATGCTGTGGTTTGAACAGCTTGGGGAGTATGTGCTGCCTCAATGTGATAAGCAAAAAGAAAGGTAAAGGGAACAACATTCCAGCTATGGGAATCCATGTCACTCCAAAACAAACCAAGAAATATACACATTGGAAGAGTGTGAATAAGACAATGTATTTGGAAGGAACTGACTCAACAAAGGATGCATGATCTCCTTCTAACAACCTGTCAAAATGAGTTGGCATTAGAAAGAGGATTCAATGGAAATCATTTGAGAATGAGATTGAAATCTTCTGTCCTGAAAGCGTGTCACATTCTCTGTCCCACCAATAAAATGTTGACATGACTGCCATGTAAGTATGAAACTGCCCCACTCATGTGTTTTTTAGTTGACGTGACAAGAATTGATTGTTGGTGAGACAAGAAATTGAGACACCGTTTGAGGATAGAAGATCTTGATCTTTGACAGTGGAAGTTTCATGATTTTGTTGAAGTTGATGAAATCACTTACTTGTACCACCTACGAGGTCTAACAAAAAGAAGCAATATCCTTTCCCAGAATTGATTCCCTGGAAGACTATCAATAGCCATGTAAGCAAAGTATCCCCAAAGAACTGAAGTTGGTATCTTTTTTATGGCAGGCATAGCAAAGACTGCTGCTCCCACAAGGAGTGATTGTAAAAGATTGCTCACTCTCTGCTCCTTTACTCTAACAGGCAAGTATGCATCAATGTGTTTCTCAGGATCAAATGTCCTCTTGCTGTTGTTTCCTTTATCTTCACCATTTAGGACAACCTCTTTCAAATCCTCTAGTTCTTTGACCACTAAATGACTCTGCAGACAGCCATATTGAGGAACAATTAGGAACTTAGATATTTGGCAATTAGTTTTTTTGGGCAAGCCAAGGGGAAGAGGATGAAAAGGCCAGGCTTACATCTGGACTTTTATCCATTTCTATAAACACTTCTTGCATCTTCCCATATATTTCAGAGTTGCTAGCATTCCTCCTTATGCTTTCCTTGGCACTTTTGATCAATTCTTTTTGCATCAGCTGCACCACATTTAATAGCCAATTCAGTGCATGCTTGGAAATCATTCTACTATTGATTCTAAAGGCAAAAGTAATTGTATGGAGAAGCTTTTGTGAGTACTTTTTAGGTGCCAGAAGTGATTATGAGGAAATAGAAGTTGATGCAAACATGCTCATAATACTGGTTACATATCCCAATACTTAATTACCCACCTGTTTCTTGAGAACAGCCAGGCTCTTGGTGTGCATAGGGGATTGAGGCAGAACTCCATTTGAAGGGGGTAAGCCAATTAATCCACAGAGCAAAGTCTTTTGAAATATTGTTTAGACAAAGCAAAGCATAAGTACTGATTGGATGACTAATGTGAAAGAAAATTAAACAACTCTATACAAAATAGACGTATACCATGAATCCTAGCAACGCTATGTCATAGTGATATGCAGAAGGTTTCCTGAGATTGAATTCTTTTGGTTGTGCCATCTGGGAAGCGACACTGTGGTCAAAGAAGTAAAGCCCCGCTACCATTAAGGCAGGAATAAAAGCAGCAAAAATATATGCAGGTGAAACCTTCACCATATCCTGCAGCAAATGGCAGATCAGTAATTTCCAAAACCAGAAAAGCAGTAAGTGGCAAAGTGATGACTTAATGCAATATGGTTCAGGAAAAAGTTCGGTCGACACCCCATTTACACCTACACCCAGAGTGAGGTAAAAATAGATGAGCGAAATTGGAAGATATGATGATTGACGTGATAGGAAAAGAAAAGAGAGTTATGAAGAGAAAGTGGGTGATTATGTGATAGAAGAGAAAAAGATGTATGAGTGAATCAAAACTCTATTGATTACTTTGATTACTGTCCAATGTTGTAAAGATGAAGACTCCCAAGCCAGAGGAGCAATGAGTCTTCTGGGAACTCCAGAAGGCACTTTATCAGCTACTGTGAATGAAAGAGCTGTCCACACCACCACCATGAAAGGCACCCCATAGTCTGCAATGAAACTTCTGAACCAGCCTGTTCAATAAACAAACTAGGTTAGTTTCCCAACTCCAACCATGGAAATTGGCTAAAATCACTTAGAATTCACTTGACAAACCTGAGCCATATAACCATGACCTTGCTCTTCTGCTTTTAAGAGCAGTATATAGAAGGCCAAAGGTGAATATAACACCCAGCAGTCCATTTGCATACAGCCAATGATATTGGTACTTCTCTGATGTTGGGTCTCCCTCTTTAGGAACTTTGAACTCATTTATCATTCCCTGAACATGCAAAGACTTGTATCAAAGGCCTTCTCTCATGTGTTATATACCAAACCATAGTTTGCATTTGATAGTTGATACCTAACCTAACATTTCACAAATTTGTGATGAACCAACTATCCCAAAAGCTTAAGTTTTTGGGTGAAGAAGATACATGAATGATTTTATATTATTTTTCAAACAAAGCCGCCTCATGCAATAACCAATTGGACTAGAAACGTGGACGACGCTTGGATTGAATTTGAAATTCAACTTTTTCTTGGAATAATTGAGAGAAACAAAGATCAAACTCTAGAGCACTAGTCATAGAGACCTAACTGTACCTAAAAAATTACCTCAGATATGACAATTGTTCTACCTCGAAGTTAGCTTAGATGTGGGGATTGCTCTATAATTTATAACCACTTATTCAATCATATTTCCAGTTATTGTGAGACCTTAATAAAACTGACCTTGATAGCCTCTTGAAGGAACAAGACTGTGATCAACATGCTAAAAAGCTCACCAGCAATCCTTGTAAATCTATTGATGATATTGCCAGCATTGAATATTGCTAGAAGAAACAGCAAGAGAGCAGTCCATACACAAACCCTGAAATGTCATGATATATAAATCACACACTGGTTACAAAAAAAGAACTTGGGGACTGTAAAGAAAATGTTTCTGTTACCATCCTGCCCAAGCCAAAAACAGTTCTCGTCCCAAGCCATCCCTATCTTTGGCAAAGTTGTACAAATATGTGTACATAAGGATAGTGGGTTCTGCTACTCCTAGTATCAGGAGAGGTTGCCCACCCAAAATTGAGTGTATGATTCCACAAATGGCTGTTGAAGCTAATGTTTCTACTGTGCTCAAGCTTCCATCTATACATAAAACAATCAAATTTTCAATACCAGTGGAGACCAATTTAGGGAGTGTGTTAAGTGTAAGTGAGAGTGAAAGAGAGTGAAGAAGCTAAACCTCATGATATAAATTTTCAGCCATCTATACTGTCACAATTAGCTCCTCACAACTTCTCACTTGACACACATTATATATATAGGAACTAGGAAGCATATTATAAAGTGAGAAGTAACTAAGATGAACTACTCTTAACTGTAAAATAGTATATGTTTTAGAATGGTAGGGGAGATTTTCATTTTCAGTAATGGAACCAGAAAAAAAATCAATAGAAAAGGGCAGCCCTGTGCACAGCACAAAGCTCCAGCATGTGCAGGGTACAAGAAGGAGTTCGACCTCATTTGGTCTATTGTAGAACTTGAACCCGTGACCTCAACCAGAAAATATCAATAAGAAATGCAAAAGTTTAACACATTAAGTAAAATCAACAACGGCTAATTGAAGGATTCAGTGTAAAAATTTAAGAAGTGTCTATTTGAATACTATTCTATTAAAGAAAAGAAAAATCATTTTAGCGGGTCAGTGCTTAATTTTGGGTGCACTTGGTCCCTGTGCAATTTGATAATAGAACATTAGAGCATCTCCAATGGTTATTTCAGGGTTGGTTCTTAAGATAAGAACCTGTTTCTTAAATTTGCAACTCATTGGACTCATTAGAGGAAGCTGAAGTAGAGGTTCTTATTGACCATTTTTAAGGTCCATTGCTTGCGGAAGCAACTGGTTCTTAGTGTTTTTAGAATTAAGAATCATTGTTTCTCTCTCACTCATCAACATAAAACAAGAAATATATGCGATACTGTGGGACCTAACCAAAGTAAAATAAGAAACCGTCATCGGAGCAAAATCAGTTGCTTATGGGTTACTTATATCAATGTGATGTTTTTGTGCCCATAGAAAATAGTGATAAGCAACCAACTAAGATTCCTAGCATTGAAGATGCTCTTAAAATTCATGGTAGAAAGAAGAAGATGAAGAAATAACTAACCTGTGGCTCTGCTGAGCTGCTCGCCAAAGGCAATAACAGGTAGAGCAGAAGCAAAGAAGACATAGGTAGTAGGGGCCAAAATCCTGTCATCAAACAGATAGAGAGTGTGTACATTAACTTTCAAATTAAAGAAGACTCTTTATTCAAGATCTTAATTCTGATAGATAATAAGAAACTTAGTTACCCTTTTCCTGACTTGAAGCCAGAAGTCCAATCATCTTTGTAATGCACTGCTCTTCCTCTATAATCCTCCACAACACCCTTACAAGGTGTTTTCAAGCTCTCCATTTCTTAATGCACAAGGTAATCATCACAAAAAATTCATATAGCAGATTATATTCACACAATCATAGAAAAATTAATCAAAATTGAAAACATAACAAGACTTAATGCATGCTTTAATCATGTTGGTTCAGTTTCGTTTGGTTTGAAATCAGGGCACATGAACCAAAAGAAATGTGAAAGTATACAAAAATGTCTGATTGAATTTGTCAAGAATTTCTGATTGATCAGCGAAAAAATTGAAATGGGAAAAGGGAAGAAAAATCAAAGAATTAAAAACAAGAGATTTATCAATCATCATGGTACAGTTCTGAAGACAAAAAAAAAATAAATTAAACAAGAAAACAGATTTTTTGTGACACAAATTAACACGACACGCAAGAATCGAAGAGAAATCGAATTTGTGTGAATTTGCATGTAACATGCAACGAAGAAATAAATCAAAACCCAAATTCAAAAGGGTATTATGATGCAAATTGATTTGAGAAAATTAATGAAGAATGTGGATGATGATCGACGTGAAGGGAGTGAGTAAGGTTGAATGACAGTACCGGAGAGGTTGTTGTGAGACGAAGCTAGCTACAACATATGATGAGTGGGCAAATCAGTTTTTGGGCATGTATGTATTTGTAGAATCACACTTCACACTCATTCATATAGGACCAGACAGAGAAAGAAAGACAAGTGATGAGGGTTATGAATAGAAATATAGATAAAAAAATTTAGGGTATTACATTTATTCCTAAAATTAATTTTAACAAAAATAAACTCAAAATAATCTAAATAGTTTAGTCATAAATGAATATGATAAAAAACTTATAATAAGCTTAAAAGAATTTACCTAAACATTTGGTAAGGTAATGTTGTGTTTGATTGAACGTAATTTGAATGGAGTCGGTCATTGTCTCTAAATTCTCAATCTACCGTTCGGAGGTTTTCAATTTGTTAAGTGGAAATAAAGTGTGATGATCTACCTCATAATTGATTTTGAAGTGCAAAGTACGGTGGAGAACTGATTTTCACATGTTTGAATATTTTCTATCAAAATCAATTGTTGACTCAAAATCAATTATAGATAACACATTATGTTGTAGCTTATGAGATAAGTAACATCAATTATGAGCTCAATTTTCAATGTTTGTTTAGTCAGATGTCATTCAATGTTTGTTTAGTCTGATGTCATTCAATTGTTGTAAGCATGTGTATGTGTTTATGATATTCACACTCATTATTGTCACTATACACAAAAAATAATTCTAATCAAATGAAATTCTCTTAAAAATCACTTTTCTATAAGTATATTCATACATAAATTACATTAGCTCAGCTCACATCTAAAATACTTAATTTTACAGTTTCACTTTGGCGTTGTTTGCTTCTTCTTCTGTAGAAGGGTATTGACAAATTCCACAAGTTTAATTGCGGCGTGTATGGAACCAACCACCCTCTAATTTGATTGCGTCGTTGTATCTTTGACGGCCGCTACAGAGTAGTTTGTTGTTTTGTTTTGTTTTTCCGCATGTAACCTAAAAATTCCACATTTTCCGATGTACCAAAAAAAACCTAAAAATTCCACAGGTTTTTGTTTTTGTTTTTTTAAAGCCACAAATACCACAAAAGTATCCCAAGTGGTCCAGATCCTTGTTTGGGTTTACACTGTCACAAGATCCTTTCCTGAGTACTGCCAGACTGATCAGCAAATATCAAATAAAAGGAAATTGAAGCTGATTGAAAGTCACTTTCGTCAAATGAAGAAATTGCTTGGCTATGAACAGCTGTTAATTAATACCTTCATTATTTCTAATGCACGTATTTTTCTTCCCGCAACACCCTACCTTCATTTTCATCAAATCACATGAATAATGTTTTTTTTTTTGAAATAGAATAATGTTTTAGTACAAATTGAACTCGCATTGATTTGATTTAGTAATTTTTTAATTGATTTATTTAATTAATGAGAAAATTTGTAAATAAACATTACAATAATAAAATATATATGTATTCACATAGAGTAAACCAAAAAGATGACCAACTCAGAACCCTGACAAAAGTAGGTCACCTTCCTATAGTCATCTTTATATTAAGTTAAGTGAACATGTGGATTATAAGTGAACATTTTCCTTCTATAGTATGAAAGATAAAGGACCTTTGGGCCTTATACCAATGCGCCCCAAGAGTCCTTACACGGTATAAGCAGCATATAGGTAGATTATCAACATATGCGGGCTCTAAATCTAAACGGTAAATACTCAAGGAGTCAAGGTTTATGAGTGAGTTATTCGTATAATGAAAGAGTAAATTTCGCCACATTACATAAAAAGTCCCCTAGAGACATTAAGGCTCAACTAACCACACAGTGGCGGCCCAAAAGGCCTTTGAATCGCTTCATTAGGAGAATCGTCTCTGTCTTGTGCATCTCCGACGAGTTCTAGATCATTGAAATATATTTTATTGATTAGAGTGGGTAAGATACTCTATACAAATATGAGAATGAATCAATTAATACCAGAAGAAGACTCATATTTTTTATACTTTTGATTCTGCCTTAATTATTTTGATCATATCTTGTAAACCATTTAAAGGAATATAATGCAATGAAGACGCAACAGGCAAAAGAAACAAACGATTTAAATAACAAAAGACGAATGGAGCAGAATAAGATCATAGGAGGGCATGGTCAATGCTGATTTCAGAAAACAAAAGAGAAGCTAGGCATCATTACTTTTTCAACCTTCTATCATGTATGAGTTGAAATTCATGTGTATTTCACTAAATTTACAGGTCTTCCTTCTAATTTAGTGGCTTTAATTTTAACTATGGGTCTCTCTGTTCTAATTTAGCGGTATTAATTTCAACTAATAAATGAGAGAATATTAAAATTAAAGTGTTCAAATGAATATTAGTAACATACTTTTATGAAAAAAATTAAAATCATTCCACTTTCACGAGATCCAAAGTGGTCCAAGTGTGGGTTTTCAGGTTTCCTGGGTATTGCAGTGGCAGGAAAAAGTTAAGAGAAAAAGAAACTCTTGAAAGCAATGTGTAACTGAATTAGGAAGATCATTTTCGTCATGAAATCAAAGCAAGAAATTTCTTACTCTGTTTCATGGATAGGTAGCATAGGCTTTGCCAGGAAAAGCTATTGGTTTGGTACTTTGGTTACGGTTCCAAGCCACTTTTGTTATTTTGGTGAACCTACGAATTACAATCAAAATAGACTCATCAGGAGACCGCTTCAAACTTAACGCGGACACAGGTGGTGCATGACTGTCGTCAGCCCGTGCCGTAAGGTGTTGGGTTAAGTCCCGCAACGAGCGCAACTGTCGTGACAAAATTTTAATATTTTTATGGTAGAATATGTTTTACCCTAGGTTATCTAAATGACCTAGGTAAAATTTGAAGTACATTATCATAATTTTTAGTCATATTTAAAATAAGTGAGGCCAACAGCGTAGCAGATTGCCTTGCCAAATCAGCTCATGTGTTTGGCTTTGGCACGCAGGTGCTGCAATTTCCTATAGTGGAATGTCATAGTCTTCTTAGTCAGGATACGGAGGAGGCCCTAGCTTCTCTTCGCGCTCCTGCTTGTTAGCGGTTCTCGCTCTTCGGGGCCTTGCCCCTCCATGTTACCAAAAAAAAAAAAAATAAGTGAGATAAAAAAAAATTATTTTATTTTATTTATTTATTTATTGATTCATTAAGGTGCGGGATTTTTTTTTGAACATGAGGTAAAATTACTTGATCATGAATCATTTACGTTAAAAAGTTGATTAAACATTTACGATATTAACCAATCATACTTTTTTAACGATGTGCCAAAAAAATAATTAAATACACTAAAAAGTTGATTCTCTTGCATTTCTAAAATATTATTTGTTGGGTGTATAAAAACTTTTATGCTTGTTTATAGAAATTATTTCCTTAGTTAGGGTAGTTTAAATGATTCATGAGAAAATTTGGGTTAAATAATTTATCCTCCAATCACATTGAATTGCATAAAAAAAAATTAATAATAATTCATGTCAGTGATTTGAATTGCATTATTCATAGCATGTACCACATGATTCATTGTGTGATGCAAATTATGGGTTTGCTTACTGGCATCGAATCGTGAGATTTGAGTGAATCCTGAGATCTTAACAACTATGACTGCAGTAAAGAAACTGTTGCATGTATCTACAACCAAGTTGTTCAAAATACAATGTACTAGTATCAGTGATATGAATTTTTCCTGTACCTGCGGATACATAACCAGGACATCCTTCTTTTCTATCAAAGTTCTCAATTTTGTAAGATTTCTATACAAAAATGTCAGGTATTAGAAAAAGAATGACTTAACTAGGAGGCTTTCAAGAAAAAATGCTGTCTGTTTTTAAGTTGACTCTTTGCATCTTCTATCTCCTTCATTTGTACCTGTAAAATAGAAAGGAAAAAAAAAACAGATTAACTTCAACCATCTAGACAAGAAGTTCAATAAACAAGATTGTAGGTGATGCAATGTCAACACAAGAAAAAAAAAATTCAAGATGCTCCACCTGGTGTAATGCATTCCAGCCTGCATCAGATTTCTCATATTGCACCATCCACTCAATGCCCAAAGGATATTCAACCGTATTGCGCTGGGCACAATGTGATGTTGATACTGCATTTCTCTATCAAATGCAAACAACACATAACGTAAGGCCGCAATAGAAAGAACTTATTTAAGCTTATCTCATAGCATAAACGCTTATATAAATGTTTGGGTAAGTTCATGACCTACTTGAAGTTGTTTTGAGTTTATCTTCATAAGTTTCTCATATTAGCTTATGAATAAACCTTTACCTATAAACTATTTTGATAAGTTTCTCAAATAAGCTTATAAATAAGCACTTACGTGAGAGGAGCTTATTGTCATAAGCGCATAATTAAGTTGTTTACCCAAACACACCCTAAATCATATTTTTTAACATGTTGGGATACAAGGTAAAAAATGAATCAATCAAGCTAGGTGAGTTAGGTTACCATCTCAGGGCGTTGCTTTTGACGCGCAAATCTGTCGAGGACAACATGGCCAGGGAATTCACCTTTCTTGCATGGTTCAGGCTCTGTTAGAGTTAGAGTTCCCTTCTCCGCATAGACAACCCTGCAGGAAACTTCCAAGCAGTAAGTATGAAGTAGAACAATGTTGTGTTGTAAAGTTTAAAAATGCTTTAGAAAAATTAGAGCCATTTAATATCAAAGTTATCCCTTCCATTCTATGACGGATGCAAGAATTTTCATAATGCATGGATCGGCCAATATGGCTAGGATGATCCAGCTTTATTAGTAGTCTCGAGATTAAGCCATGAATACATTGCTTATAGAAAGAGTTTTGTTGCTTATAGTAATCCTACTTAACTCACACGATTGTCTCCTATCAAGGACATCTATACTTCCATTACAATAGCAGATGATAATGGAAAAAGAAGAATGCACATTGATTTGCATTATTTAATCAGTTAATCCTTCCCCGCAGCATCAATGCAGAATCCCTGCTTTTGTTTTTATTTATCTAACCTAATTGTGAGGAAATATTAACTCAAACCATTATTCTGTGGTGACTTACACATCTGCGCATCTACGATCCATATATCAATGAATTAGAAGATTGTGTTCCTCAGATCAGAAAACTCTAACCAGCATTTGAGAGAAATCAAACATTTGATCTGATCTGATTCAACTGAATAAATATACAAGAGTTTCACAATATATACAAAGTGAAGATGAGTACACAGAAGCTAAAAATTTACCACTAACAACACTACATAATTCCCCCTTTTGCTAACTAACTCTCTAACCCTTAACTACTTCTAAGTTCTAACCGCCTTTCCTGCTAATTAAGCCATCCTCCTTTGGTTTATTTAACTGCTCTGATAACTTCAGTACTCTGAAATGAAAATAATGATAAAAGCACTAAAGAATATTAAAGCCATTCAGCTTAATTCTTTTGCATTCAACAATAACTTCAACATGAAGAACAAAGCCACAAATGAAATACCTCCCTTCTCCGAGAACAAGGCATCTCTTATTCAACTCAAATATTGCAGATTTAGCTGCATCTTTTGTTTTGAAAATTACCAATGCTCTACCTGTCAGCATTTGAGGAAACAAAATCAATTGGTCTAAAAAACACAACATCCTTGATATGTACCAGTGAATTTGATATTTCTCATCATACAAATCAGTGACGGATCCAGAAATTTAATGTTGTGAGGGCAATATATAAATATAAATTTGTAATAAAAAAAATTAACATATACTATTAGAAGTGAGGACATTTTTTATCAAACGTGACACAAGTGAGAGCACTTTTTACTAAATGAGCATAAAAAACCACATACTTTTACTACTCAAGTGAGGGCACATAGCAATGTGGGACACAAGTGAGGGCATTTAGCAATGTGAGACACAAGTGAGGGCATTTTTTACCAAATGTCCATAAATGCCTCAACACTTGCATCCGTCCCAGATACAAATGAAAGATCGACAATAAAATGAAACAAGAGATTGTTTTCCAGTTATAAAGATCAAACGGTAAATACCATAATATGGATTGGAACTCGGGCTCTGTTCTATCATCCTTGCCTCAACTTTCTCTTGGAAAGCATGCCAGACAAGATCCTGAACAAGAATTGAAGGAATTTTTTTAAGAATCAAGACCACTACACACAAAGACCCAAATCTCGTACTAGGAGAGGGAAAAAAACTTGTTTCACAACACTTTTCAGTAGTAAGTATAACAGATCTACAAATATCCATATTAAGTCTGTGCTGATGATGAAATTTCCATAAAGTTGGCCATAATCACAGTGGTCCTAATCTTTAAAAGTTCAATGAGCAGTACAAAATTAGCTTATTATATCATCATCTTAACACTAAGGTACATTAAACAAGCTCTATTGTATGGAAGATGAACAAACAACAAGAAAAGGTTTTGAAAAGTTGCATTTTATATACCTCAACTTCAGATGAAGTAAATGATGGATCCAGATTATCCAGTAAAACCAGGGTATCTAACTCTTCAGCTCTCTGTAGTCTTTCTTCCCAAGGCTACAAACCAAATCATTGTGAAAACAATCATTTTACACTATATCCTTATGATTCATAGAAGTATATAACTTGCATTTACTCTCTCAATCCTTTTTAACATGTATTATAAATAATCTTCTTTAAGCAAATATGGTTGGAAGCAGAGGAAAGAGTGGGAATCTTTACAAGGATCGAAGAACAAAAAACTTCAATACATTCATTATTTTCTGTTATAAAACACACTTCTTTTGTAAAATAAAAAAATGTTTGATCACGTTTCGAAAATCTAGAAAATTAATGTTTATTAATTTTAAAATCCAAATGAGGTTAACATCACTTTTCTTAAACCAATCTAGGCCAGTTTCATGTATTCTAAACATGCCAAAAGAAAATTAAAAACATTTAAAAGTAGTCATATGTAATTGTTGGTGCGACATTTACAATTGACTTTAAAAGGATGTTATTTAATATTTTTATTGAAAAAATAAAGACGTAAAATGAAGAATAGTCTATGGTCTGAATGAGACTTAAAAGACAGCAACCACACAATTATACAAAGCATTTTACATGGGAAACAAATTTCTCTTAGCTAATGCACACACACACACACACACATGAAATTCTAGACTAGCAAGCAGCCTTATAGTTTCAAGCAAAATTCTATTCTTTAAAAAAATCTCTTTTGCGGGTAAAAGAAGCAACTTTCAAAAAAATAACTAGTACTTGGCAGCTAATTTATCTCATAGTCATACCCTAAAATTATTTGATGTAAGAGCTTAGAAAATGAGTGCTTTTTACATCAGAAAAATACAGATAATATAAGAAAAGACAAGCATAGTCTGCTACTATAACTCCACTCCAGTACTTCAATCATTAAAAATGGAATAATTCAATAGTACACATGATGGAAAAAGTTATTGAAACTAAAAAGATAAGAAAACCTGTTTGTAGTTATCGATACTAGATCAAGAAATGGAGATGATGCAAACAAGTTTAGATCCTAGAGTGTAATGCAGAAGTTCCGAGAGAGTACAGAACCTTCAATGTAAACACTATTTACATATTATTTTTAAGCACAGACAGCAGCTCCATTCACTACCATCCAGAAATGAAAAATGATCAAAATCAAATCAAGAATCCACAATAAGTATAAAGAAAGAAAAAAAACTCACCATTTTCTTAAACCACTTTCTTCTTTCCTGAAATGAAGAAAATGGGGGTTGGCCGATCAGAACAGTGACTGAAGTCATATATGAAACCACATCTACAAGTTACAGATTGTGAATATTTGTTTTTGCTACCACCAAGATTCTCAATCATTTCACATTGCTTCAGAAATTAGGTTCCCCAGTTACACATTGTGAATATCCAGTGAAGAAGGGGTATTCTACATTTAAGGAGTGTGTGATGGAGGACTCAAATCATCGCATTCAGATCAAGTTTGGGTAAAAAGAAAACTTTGATATAAGATATATATAATGATGATGAACCTTTCATATTTCTATATTATGTGCATGGTTAAATTCTCAAGTCTCAACACACCTAACAAGCAGATAAGTTATGGTGTTTCTGTTTCTGATGCACTCCCCCCATCTAGGATTAGTATTTTAAAAGAGCAATTAAACTATGATAACCATCATGGGTTTTCAGATACTTACTGCACCCGGCCTTTCAGTCACCTCAATGGCTTTGCTGCATGTTTCGTCTGTTTTATCCTGTATGAGTTCAGCCTCCTTCTCAATGAACTCCTCTTCCTTAGGGGACTTGCTACTTGGACTAATGGCTGGCTTCTCTTCTTCAATCTTCCTCTTTTTAAATGGAAAAGAATTCGACGATTTCTCTGGCAAGACAATATTAGGAGGCATTGCTTCAGCTTTATCTTTAACTCGATAGGGCAAGATATCAGAAGGGTCAGTCCTAGTCTTTGTCACAATTTTTCTTGGATTTGTCCCAACATGCAGATCATTTCTGATTTCATTATCTCCCTTCCTATTGAAGAAATGCTCCACTGCAAAAACAGTAACACGTGAACTAATTACCTGGGAACATAAAAAATAATCCAGTAACTGAAAAAGTAGTTTCTACATGTGGTGTGTAGAGTCTAATTAATGAAGATTGCAGGTTAAGAGACATGAACTGACCTTCAATTCCATCAATCTTATCAGCAAATTTATCAACAAGTTCAAGCTTTCCAACATCAAAAGTGTGATCGAAAAAGTAGTCTGCCTTCTTTAAATCAGTATCAGATGGTTCAGGGTTTCTCCTGTCCTTTGAAGTGCAAACAACATTGCATTTTCCAATAATTGCTCCCTGAAGACAACATTTTTAACTTCAAAAAAATGACAAAGTATTTCATCCTAATTCATAACAAGAGTCTTGTTCATTTTTTGCCTCAAAATGAGTGCTAGTTCCCCATGTCATAAAAGATTTTTTAGCATGTTTTGGAGATGAATATAAGTTACAAACAATGAAGTCATTCGCAGAATGACCATTTCAGCTAGTGCCAATGGGTTGCATAAGAATCATTCTGATCAGACCAAAATAAGCTAATATATATTACCTCCAAAGATAGTTCTCTCACTGTATCCAGTCAGTCATGATCATAATTATTCAGACCCCTTAAACCCCGAATTTAACAACAATTTCATCTCCAAATTATCATTACACAGTACAGTACAGTACAAGTACTCAAATCTTTAATGAATTCATACAACTAAATTAATGAAATTACCAGATAATTGAGATTGGAAACACCTTTGCCCACACCAGATGCCAAGAATAACTCATCCCAACTTGGCCGATAATGCCCCATGAAATTGCGAATTTCACCAGGACGAAGAAACCAGACAACTTTCACCATCTTATTATGACTTGGCCCCTCATACATCCTCACAAGCTTACCTATAGAAGTTTCTACATGACGAGCGTCGTAGAAATAAGCACAATCATAAAGAGAGTACTTCACACCCTCATAAACAAATGACTCATAAAACTGGATGGCTTTATTTTTCACACCAACTCCCCTCTTACGACCCCACTTAAAATCCTTCAAATCACCACCACTTTGTTCAGATTGCAGTGACATTGCCTATTATATGTTCTTCTAGTCACAAATGCCAACACAGATAACACCTGAGACAATATTAAATCATCAAATAAATACACAGCATTACCACCAAAAATAAAGAACAAAGAAGACTAAACAAACAGTGAAGTACAAGATGCAATATATTATTACAGCAACCTAGGAAACAACAACCCATTAATGAAAAAATTAGAACAATAAATTCATCATGAACAGAACAATCAATGGAACTAACAATGATGAAGCACTAGTTGTAAACATGCAACAAAGGTACCACCTTGATTTCAAAAAAAAAAAAAAAACCCTTTGAATGCAGAAAAATAGGAAAAAATAGAAAATGGGGTTAGAACGTGGGAGTGAGTGGGGTTCGTTCGTGCCTGACCAACACAGCAAGAAAAAACAAAAGGGGTTGATCAAAACAAGGGAAAGAATCAGAAAAATGGTTCCTTTCAGCTGGGGAACAACACTACTAGTACTAATGCCTATGAATGTGATAATAGCATTGTAGAAACAGAGTAAAAACAGAGGTCAGTTCAGTTCAAGAACAATGTTGAAGAAGAGAAGGAAAACACAGCATCAGAAGCAAAAGCATGTTGTTGTTGAATAGGGAAGAAGGAATCAAGAGGGAAAATGGGAAGAAAACGATTCAATTCTGCTTACCGTGTCCGTACAGCAAAAGAAGCATGCAAGGCATGAGTGAAAAGGGGGAATTGAGTTTGGTGCCCCACCCCTTAGGCTTTGCACCCCACTTTATTAAATACGGAATTTAAAGTTCCGTATCAATACGGAAAATAAAATTCCGTATCTGTTTTAGTATATAATGAGTGGTTGAAAATGTGACACGCATGCTTAAATACAGTACGGAATTTTAAGTTCCGTATTCAATAGGGAGAATACGGAATTTTAAATTCCGTATTTGATAAAGTGGGGTGCCAAGCCCCATAGGTGGGGTGCCAAACCCAACTCCCGTGAAAAGGACAGACTATCACCTTCTTAAAGAGCTTTTGTTTTGGAGTGTTAATGCTCTCTATTTGCTCTATGTTAGTTAGTGAAGAAAAGAGAAGGATGGAAAAATAGGAATTGAGTTTGATATGTTTTCACATATTTAGTTTGGAAAAAAGATGGAAAAGCTACATTAGGTGTGATTGTTTTTCTTTTTTCTAATTTTGGAAGGGAATAGTGAGATGTGGAAGAGTAATGTTTCGTTCACACATGGTATATAACCTTGTGTTTGTTTATAGCCGTTTAGCAAGAAAGGAAAATTAGATAAGCGATTATGAGTAGAAAATATCCTTGTGGATATCGATGGAAAACATATCAAGGTAGAAAGAAGAAACATAAATATCTTAAATTGAAAATAAATTTAATAAGTGAGACATAAATTATTTGTAAGGGTTTATATAAAAAGATAAAGTAGTAATTATCTAACATACGTCTCTGTTCATTCCTCTTTTCCTTTCATCTCCTCTTATACTAAACAATCTAAAAAATCACTTCGCTTTTACTCTATTTCCTTCCTTCCACTTTCTTTCCCCTCATTTTTATTTTATTTACAAACAAAGTGTAAAAATCAATTTAACTTCCTTCCTCTTTTTAATTTTTACTTTGTCACGCCTCAAAATCATAAGAGATAAGTAACTGCACAGAGACTATCACTCTAGTATGGCAAACATTATCTTCACAAAATCATTTTTAAACAATTTTTAAAAAAATATACATGTTCTTGAAAACTTATAAAATTGTGATAGGTCTCCCTTGTATTTTCAACATTTCAAAAAATAAAAAAAATCTATCAAATAAGATATTCCATATCTAGACTTCCAAAAATGTATAGATTTCCAAATCCCAAGTGAAAACTATTAAAATAAAGCATCAATTAAGAGTTACATGTCTTAATAACTCGATTGATAAGGATAGGGAGTAAGTTCATCTTTTCCAGAC
This sequence comes from Lotus japonicus, assembly GCF_012489685.1. NCBI lineage: Eukaryota > Viridiplantae > Streptophyta > Magnoliopsida > Fabales > Fabaceae > Lotus > Lotus japonicus. The sequence continues at coordinate 1,359,344 of NC_080043.1, forward strand.
CTAATCGGACATACAGTTCCCGTGGAAGATCAGGTTGGTGAGCCGTGTGATGAGAAACCTTCCCGCCCAATTTGGAAAGCACTGAATTAGAATGAGAGGTTCACCACCACATCATTGCATGCAAGGGGAGCTCGCTCGATTCACAAATTGGTCTGACTCGTAATTCACTTATATAAATTCATCTAAGATATCGAGAAACTTCAAGATATCCAGACGAGCTAGTGGTTGGTAAATCGAACACCGACAACAAAATTTGAAGCCTATAAAAATTTTAGCCAAGCTTTACCAATCATAACATACCATAAAATCCTCAAACTTGTGCTCAAGCCCTAAAAACAAATTGAATGAAGTCTAACATACAATAGAGTGGCCTTCTTTAAATATTTAAGTTGTGAGTGTACCTTAATGAGCTGAAGTGAGAACTTCTTAAGGATAAGTGCAATTCTTCTTCCTAAGGGTATAATCCTAACACCCAAAAATCACCCAAGATTTTCTACATTTGAGGTACCAAATTTCTCCTTCAATGATTTGTATTTTAAGGAGGGATTTTAGGGGTTTTGTGAGAAAAAAGTAGGAGAAGATAGGGGAATATGGGTGTTATCATAAGAGAGGAAAATGGTGATATAGAGAAAGTGATGGGGTTGGGAACAGAAAGGGAAAAAATTATAGAAATTAAGAGTCTCAACAGTCTTACAAGGTTGTAAATTTTTTTTTTTTTCATTTAAAATGAAACGGTGCGTTTCAACTTTCTTTCCCTTTTTTTCCATCCGAACAAAATTGGTGTTTAATTTTAAATTTATTAACACAAATTTATAAAAAAATAAAATCTATTTATTTAAGTAATTAATATTAGTTTAAGTGTTACTCAATATGGAAATTTGTGCTACATCACTTCATGAGCAAACAATTGATAATTTGACTTCATGAGATTCAAGATTGAGTGTCTAAATTTACTACAGAGGCTGGATGAATAAATCTAACTTCAAAATAAGGCTATTGTTATTATTGAAAAATTGGTATTTAATGTAGAATATTCAATACAATAGGTGAAATACATACATGTAACTTATGGTTATAACCATTTTATCTATGAATCCTTGTAGAGTTTAACAATTGACGATTACATCCATTTTGTCAGTTATAATAGCATGGATCACATTTGTGTTATTCAGTGCAGCCCTCCCTTTGTCAAATGAATTATGCAATGTACAAGCACAATTTTTCCCACCAACATTGTCTGCGATGCAAGGAGGCTTTCTTTGTCCACCTTGAAACCAAAAGGATCGCTTTGTAACCAGTTCACTAACAAATGAGTCCAGCATTTCAATAGTGACGTGCTGCATCACAACCACATGTGCAACATTTCCTTCACAAGACAAATTCCATTTTCGTACAAAGTCATCATCTGGAGGCCTTTCAAACACAACGGTATTACTAAACTCATTTCGCATTGCACCAATATCATTGTCATGTAGTTTGTCCAGTAAGTGACATGCTTTTGTGATGCACATTTGTGCTTCCCTCTTAAGTCCTATTAAACCTCTTTCTTGGAGTGCATACCAGAGGAAGATTGAAGCAAGCCCACAACGGCTACCTGTGATTGTGACATCCCTCGATTCAATGTATTCAACATCTCTAGCTAGTGCATTGACATGTTCTGTACGTGTTATTACAACACCACAAGGAATTGGGCATCCTAAGAACTTGTGGCCAGAAATAGATATACTTCCGATAGGCTTCTTGAAGTTAATCCTTGGAGCCTGTGCAAACATCCATCCAATATTATAAAATGACTTATATTGACCAAGAAATCATATATATATTGTTTTTTTGTATGTGAGTCATCATCATACCAATAATTTCGTAAAACTTAAATATTAGGGTTAATAACTTTCACTCACTTGTTTCAGAAATGGCAACATTATTCCAGATAGAGCTCCATCACAGTGAATATAGAATCGATCATGAGGGAAGCCACTTTCCTCAAGTGTTTGAATCACAAGATCAATGTCATCAATTGCTCCTTTCATAGTTGTTCCTGTATATTTTAAGTACACAAAAGAAAAATGGATTTAGCCAAGTGTGTGTATATTTTGTACACGGGCTAGTGTATGCTTAAGCTTGTTAATTATATGTCGTGCACTTAAGTAAGTTATCAAAGATGAGATACCTATGTTTAGGTTGATGATGGCGGGTTTGTCCTTGTGAGATAAAAGTAAAGCCTTTAAATTAGCACAATCAATCTCACCCGAGACCAACGTATTGACCTTTACACATTGCATTCTGTACATCCTTGCTATTTTGAATAATGAATAATGCGAGTTGTGTGATGTATATAAAATTCCATCTTGAAATTTTTCCCTCCTACATACATTAAACACAATTGAAAGATCTTGTTTAGAATATATAAACATGTGCAAGAGGGATTACTTGTAGTTCTTTGTAGAGTTTCAAAGAAATGAAATTCAACGAAACTTACCCCATTAAAATCCCATGTAAATTTCCTTCAGTACCACCTGTGGTAACGTATCCCCAATACTCACCCTTCTCTATCTGCCATAGTTTGGCGAACCAATCAAGCACACAAACTTCAAATTCTACTGAATTTTGACCATAGCCGCTCCCAAGAAATGGATCACCAGCATTGTTTAAGTGATAATGCAACAATGGCATCAAGGCGTCATAGTCAAATTCTTGATTAACGGGAAAACCTGCTTTGGTTGGTATCATTAGTAAAAATGTTGCTATTGAATAAAAGAGAGTTAGAAAACCCCAAAATATGATACTACATACCTAAACAACGCGACTTGTTTTGATTTAGTTTCACCACATATTTAGCAATTGTTTTGGACAAATTAACACGTGTCTCCCCGAAACCCTTGGTGATGTCGAGGTTCATATATCCTTCATTCTCTTGGATTTCCCCATTGATCTTCTCTTCTATTCTAGAAGGCTTATTGATTTGTGGGACCTCCTTAAGTAAGTACTCTTTGAATGCTGTAATATGAAAAGATATTGTTAGGGGGTTAAGATCACATGATTTTTATTTTCGATATCCAAGAAAAAGAAAAAAAACAAAAGATGCAGAAGGGAAGAATTCTTACCTGATTGTAAAAGGGATTCAAGAATCATGTCCTTCATGTTTCTGAATGATCTGAATCTCCTTGCTTTCTCTTTCTGTTGCTTTCTCTATGTGTTGCTTTCTCTCTAGCTTTGAACTTCACACTGTGTTTTCTGCTTATGTTGTATGTGTGTGGTGGTTTCACTGCATTTATATAAGGTGCATCCCCGCACGGCGAAAGCGGAAAAATCCCTACACTGGTGGGTCCTCGCATTTATATATTGACCAGCTATAAAAATGTGATTTTCTGTTCTCTCTTTTTTTATTTTAGACAACAAGCATTCCACACGTTGGTAGGAGTCAAAGTTAGTCGATTGCATTAATTTATTTATGTGTACTGATCAATGGGAATAACGTTTCAATTTGCAACAACTGCTCCATTATTTTGATACAAATAAGTGAATACAAAAACAGTTTAGCAATGAATTATCAATTGTTAATTTATAGAATACAAACAAAGAACAAACTTAATAATGTTTAGTGGAGTTGTCTAAATCTTAGGGGACTAGAAATTTCATCTATCTTAATTATTCTTAAGTATCATTGATCCACCTAAACTTAGAGTGATTTAATTCAAATCTTTTCATGAGTTGTCAAAACAAACCACGTTTAGTAAGTAAACGAAAAATAAGTAGGTAAATTTAGAGTTATTCTTTGGAGAAATGATAGACACGGAAACAAAAAAGTCACTGGATTAAATAAATAAATAAAATGGATCAGATTTGTTAGTAGAATCAAATCAAATCAAATCAGATGAGGAATCAAATCAACATGCTAAATCAAATCAACGTGAACACAATTAATGTGATAGACAAAATGGGGATTGTTGATTACAAAATATAAAAGTTGTTTTAGCATTTGTATAGTGCTGCAAAATATAAAACTCAGCATTTTTCTCACTTTCTTCCTCCTATGTCTCATTTAATATTATATTTCTCACCTACCACATCCATTTTTTACTATCACAACTCTCAAAATGCACATAGCCTATAATCACATTTCTTTCTTCTTAATATGACTAAACTTTAAATAGAGGCACTTCAGTCAAAATATTTATCAAAATTTTTTAATATCCCATGCATAACTTCAAAAAAACTTATATTTTGGAACAGAGAGTCCTTATTATTAGCATTTACTTATTTCGTTGTAATATCCCTTTCAAAAAAAATGATGTAATACCTCAAAATTAACTTAGAAGACCAGAATTCGGGGAAGAAGGAATCCACAGAAACAAATGGAACGAATCATGAATCAAATTCTCCAAAAAAACTCAAGGCCCATTTCTCTCTTTTTTTGGGTACAGTTCCGAGTTTATAAACAAAACACAAACAAACAGAAAAACCTAAGGCAAATTTCTACTATCCAAAGCAAGCAAAGGCAGGCCCATGTCTCTCTAAATCTACTTATACACAAGAGTTTTATTTTTAAAAAAAATTAGGTTTAATCTTTTGTAAATAATTGGCTGCAATAATCAGACTAATTAATTAAGTAAAAAATTTAGACTAGGTTGTGATCTAATTTATCTCAACCCCCTAATCTGAAGTTTTTTTACTTTTTTAGGTTGAATACCACCTCATCGTCCTCACTTCATCAATATTTCTCGCAGACAATGTCGAATTTCACACTGCTCTTATCTTCAATCGCTAGAATAAAAGCTTGAAATTGAAAATAAACATAAACACTACATCATAAAAACAACATGCTAAATTATATTCATGATCAATCTGATGATAAATTAAATTTACAATTACGTAGCCTACTTCCTACTTTCTTATAGTGGGAAGTGACAGGCAGCTCAATTGACCATGAATATTGACAGCTAAAAAAGAAGAAAAAAAAAAGCATAGGGAAGAGGAAGATACATGTTAAAGTAAAGCTAGCACATAAAAAACCCAAGAGAAGATACCTTTGATCTTTCGCTTGAAGTGATATTGCATAAAAAGGAAGGGAAGAGGAAATCAAGAGAAGGAACCCGGAAGGGACAAGGGGAGTAAAAGAAAGGAAGAAACAAAGCGCCCTACAAAGGATTGACCTCTATTTGAACTTGTGAAGTGATGACCTATTGACTTTGCGAGTTATATACAGAGAATAGCTTACTAATGAAGGCTAATATAGCTGCAAGCAACGCCTTTGGACACTCCTCATGGGGTAGATGGCCACACCCTGATATTGCAACCAGTCTCTGCAAGAGAAATGGGTAATAGAAGTATTATTAAACCTTGAAAAGGAAGTAATCATATGGCATGATATAATGTGTTTGCACTGAAGTTGCTTTCGGTTGAACGCCAATGTTCCCCGTTCTCTCCTTTCACATTTTGTTCATTTGAAAGCAATATTTAGCTTTCCCATGCAATAAAACATCAGGTCATACTGAAAAAATTATTTTCTACCTTCCGATTTCCACTCTGACCATTCGCACTCTAACTTCTCATCCTCATAATGTGCAGAATTAATAAATAGATGGGGACATGGATACTTACAGAATTTACAAATTTTGAGGCCATCGCCTGACATGATTTCAAAGAGACAAGTGAATCTTCAGCGCCAGCTATAACCAACACTGAAATGTCTTTTACAGCATGTAGCAATGATTCTGAGTTTTTTGCCGAAAGGATGGTTTCAGATGACAATTTACCAATCTCATGAAGTGCTTCATCCCATCCTTCTACATATAGAGGAGCCTAAAAACATGCAAGAACAGTCAGGTGTAACACAAGTCTATGAAATTTTCTCCCGAAGTGATAGTCAATATAAAAGCATGAGGAACAAACACCCAGGGAAAAGGTAAGAAGGCAGATAGATCACATAATTTTTTTTAAGGTAAAGTCACAAACAATGAGTATACTCTTCTACCATGATTCACCATTATATGGAAGAAAAAAAATGGAGAAAACTCAATTTATGGTTGCTTTCCAGAAAATGATGAAACAAAAAGAAAATACGTAAAACTAAAAAAAACATGAACTCTACCTAAATGATCCCTGTGTTTAATTAGGTAACTTAAGTTTGTGAGAGTAAATTATATGGCATGAATCTCTGGGTTGAGTAATAATTTTTCATTCTATACAGTTAATTATCTCTGCAGTTTGAAACACACAAAAGGAAAGAGATATCAACACGTGGCTTAAGGTACATACCTTATAGAGTGTCAAAACTTCTGTTGTCAGTTTGGTAGCATCATACCATGAACGCCGATTCACCACTTGAGTGATTTCAGTTCTTAGTAGTGGCCGAACCAAATGCTTCTTTCCAAGTGAGGTATGCAGAAGGATTCTAGCAAAGGAAGGAACTACTTCCCTTGACAAGCTAACATTTAACAATATAACCCCTTTCACAGTAACCTGAACAACACAAAACAGACTAAACAATTTAACAACAAAAAGTCAAAAACTTAAAACCTCAGTCATTAACAATTAGCTTACTAGAATAACTCCACTGAATTCGAGTAACATAATCAATGTAAGTGACATCTTCATATATAGACTCGAAGAACCATGTGCCAAGTTACGTAACCGTTAAATACTTTTTCTTTTCTATGAATTCCAGGTTTTTGCTCTGTCTTGTGTATTTTATTGTGCAATTAGTAACTAACATCATAAGCAATACCCATATATGAATATGTATTCTAAGCCCAATATTACAGGAACCCTTTGTTCCCATTAAGTAGGGTAGCATCCCATGCCATTCTAATCACATATCATGACAAGAAACTCAATAAAACTACAAAAACATAAAATGCTAGCGCTTAATTTCTCAACCCACATTGTTGTTTGGATGGAAACTTCAAAGGAACCTTTGCTATCATAATACAAATCAAATAACTTCTTTAGTTGATTAGGTCTACTTTACAGGTAACTCCAGATAAAAGCTCTGCAGCACAATGTAGCTAATAAATTAAATATCTATTAAGGAAAAGAATGCAGGGAGAAATACTCACATTGAAAGAATTCATCGATGTTTGAACTCTTTGTGCAGCCATCAGAGCAAGCAACCCTCCATCATCATGACCAATTAGCACAACTGAAGAAAATCCAAGCTCCGAACAGAAAGATAAAAGCAGGTCAACCTGTAAACCAATTATCCATCAAAAGTGAGTCCATCATTGCAAAGGCTGTTTAGTTGAATATTAACTGAAAGCTCTAGGCATTGAAAGCCAGAAATAGATTCTCCCCTTCAAAGGGAAGCAATCGCATCAGTACTGAGTGCTCTCAAAAACAGTTAAGACTATGGGTAACTAGTAATTACCTGACTTTCAAGTTTATAAGGATTAGGCAGTTCAGTTTTCTCCCAATCCTCCCGCCGCAGTCTTGAAGTCAATCCCCAACCAGGTCTATCAAATGCAGCAACTGTGCAATTACTCTGCTGAGCTAGAGATCCCATTACATGCCGCCAAGAGAAGACTCCTCCCCCAAACCCATGTATTAAAACAATACCCACTTGGCCAATGCCCTCTAAATTTTGCTCGAAAGACAAAGAATCTGATTTAAGTGTTTCATCATCTTCATGGATTTCATCTAGATGCAAAACAGGGAGATCTTCTGAAAGATGGGGAGAAGTTACTGAACCATCTAAGAGAGGAGTATGTAAAGATGAGCCATGGAATTGATTGCTATAGCTCCTGAAAAGTTGTCTCTGGATGTTTGGAGACACACATGTCAAATGTCTATTAAACTGCGACAGACCCCCAGACTTTGATGCAGTGCTGCAAAAAGCACTAGATTCAAGCAAGGATTTTGAGGACAAGGTAAGCAGAGGTGGACCAGGCAGGCTGAGCTTGTAATGGAGAGTGAGACCTTGGCAGGTGATGAATAAGCTGTCCGAGTCTGCAAGTAACCTGACTGGCACTTCTTCATCACGAGCTGCTCCGAAAGGTCGCCGCCTCATTTCACTGTCACTTTTTGGGGTTCGACCCCCAGAAGGTACAGGAGAGCGTGGGACCTTCTGATAGCCAGAGAATACATTTTTGCATGAAAGGACCTGCTCAAAATTAGGCAGAAAATAAATATTATTGTTTTACAAGTGCATCATCAAATCAAAGTAATCAAAAATTTACAATCGACCAATTTAGGCATTGTGAATTCAGAAAACTCCTCTTAGAGCTGGACCGATATACATGTGCGTCATCAAATCAATATTTTTTTTCAGTAATTATAATGGACCAATCAAAGTAAATATTACAACCACTTACGAAGAATTAAGAATAATAAAAACAATATACTGAGCACTAGACCAAAGATGTTGCAATGAGACTTACAGCTTCAGGGTCAGCTCGATGAAACATGAGCTTTCTCCTTGCTCTACAGCTGGTTCTATAAGCAACCACAATATGGCCAAGGGCAAACACAACTGACGAGAGAAATAAGACAGGCATTCCCCATGACTTTTTCAAACGGAGTATCTTCCTTGTAATGGAAACTGAAGCTTCCGCCTCAATCTGGGAATTCACGGTGGAAACACAAGCTTTCACTGAAAGAACAGCAATAGAAACAAAGGAACACACAGTCACCGTTCCAAGGTAAGGTCCATGTGAGAGAGCAGGACCATCACAAATGGAATAAACACCTGCATTCATTCACAAAAAAACCAATATGAGAACCAAAGTTCAAAAAATGTACAAAATTAACATGCAGAGACTATCCAACTACTGCTCCTTCCACAGATTCTATACACAGAATACAAATTAAGAAGACTATAACTTCTTCTGTAAAGATAATGACAAAATTTCAAGGGAAACCAGAAAAAAGTAAGATAAACCACCCTTCAATTCCTTATCAAAATTTCATGTACAGCAACCAGGCTTGTTAATAGCGCGCTATAGCGGCTCAATAGCCTATAGCGTGACGCCCTGGGGTTCACCGCTACTCCACTATTTGCCGCTATAGCGTTTTTTGGCTTGCCGCTACACTACGCTATCCGCCATTAACAACCCTGACAGCAACCCAATACAAGTTTTATCACCTAAAATCATAACAAGGCCTTTGTTGATAAATTGATTGTTCATCATCATCATCATCATCACCATCCATTATAATATTAGAGCAAGCAAAAACCGAATGAAAATGGCGCAAAAATGTGATGAGAAAAAGGGGAAAACGGATCATACAGATAATGATGAGCGATCGTATGACTGAAACGAGAGGAATGTCCGTCAACGAGCTCTTAAAATCGTATCGACGCAAATGCTCCTTGAAACCATAGCACCTGACGCACGTGAAGCTGGAAATCAAAACGCAAGGAACGAGCACATCAACCGCCGCCACAAGCACCGGCAGCGAGGTAACCAGCAGCGACGCCACCAATGCCGCGACGAAGAAAACCGTCCGAGCGCACCGGCGAAGCTTCTCGAAGCCCCTAGCCATGAAATAGGGATCCGGTAACGGTTCCCGGGTTCGGAGGAAGAGCGGTTAGAAATGAAATAAGTTAATTAGAGAGATCTCTGAATCCGAAATCCAACTGAAACCCTAGCTTAGCTAAATTCATTGAGTACAGTGGTGGTGGTGGTGTTGTTTTCCGGTGGCGTTCATTGGTTGTTTCCGGCGGCGGCAGAAGGTGGTGGTCGCCGGAATGATTGCTTGGGAAGCAAGAAGAACGCCATGAACGACGGCGACGGCGACGGCGATGATGCTAGGGTTCCGGTGGGAACGGAGGCAGAGAGAGAGAAGGGGTTGAACGATGAAAAGCCCTTCTCTCTGTGAAATTGTTCACAAGTGTTTTAAAGTTTTTGAAATCAAATTCCCAATCTCTTTCTTCTTGTTTCTTCTCTTCTCTTTACCTCTTCCCTTTTTGAATTTTTTTTAATGTGTTGCTCTTTTATATTCTTTTAATTCTTTCATTATTTCTCCATTTTTTTTGTGAATTCATTATTTCTCCATTTAAATACAACTTTACACTTATTTAGAAACTTTAGATAATAAGAAATTTACATAATATATGTAGCACAGCTGGTAGATAGTTGAAAATTTAAGCATTAGTCGCTTATTAAGAAAAAACTTAAAGCATTAGTCTCATACATGTTTTTTTTTACAGGATTAGTCTCATACATGTTTACCACAGGGTGCGTGGGAGAAAAAATATATAACAATTTTTTTTACTTTAGATGATATATATATACTTAAATTAGATATTTCACAAATTAGGTTAAGTTGATAGACATTTCCTAACAAATGTTTGTCCATACACAATAACTATTAATTTTAAATTATTATTAGCAATTTAATCTATAAGGGAAAATAAACAAATTAAATGTTTTCTTTACGAAAATGAATTAAATGTTTACTAATTTAAAAATGTAAAATTATTTAAAATTTCTTACAATGATTAAAATAATTTTATATAATATGTTAAATAATACTCTTAATTACAACACTTATAAAGAAACCAATGATCAACAACACATCATATGTGCTCATCTGGTAAGACCAGATCACTTTCCCATAGAAGACTCTGTATTCAATTTTGGTTGTCAATACACATGAGGGGTTGTGTTAATGGAAAATATGTAAGTATTTATGTATGGAACTTATGGTCCTGATTTCATGTTATGGTAATATGGTTGGAGGTGAGCCAACGCAAACTTTTTATTGAACAAAAATTATTGGCAATAACTACTCGCATTGCTGGAAGAAGGAAAGTAATCATTAGTTAATTCGAATTAGAATGATTATTTATTTGACATTTTACACTATTGATTGATTCACAGCCTGGCACCTTTTGCAAACACAATGCTCCATTTGTTCATATTTATTCCAGCCATTTATTCAGAATGTTTATTTTATTTTCTATATTTGTTGCTTTAATTTTAAAATAGACATTAGAGCTGGAGAATCATGAGTTCATGACAACCAATCAACACATCATTTCTTTTAAGTGTGGGGAAGAAGGCTTAATAGTCGGGTTCGTGGCAATAGTGTTTTTGAAAAATAAATAAATGAAAGTACTAACGGCACGATCTTCTTGAGCCCAAACGGTCGCAATTTTTTTTAATTTGACCAGAAGAAATAAAACTAATATTTTAACCACACATGCTGAGTTGTTACTGAAGGTTTAGAAATCTAAAAATTACTATTAATAGGGTCTAACACAGTTAGTAAATAGTTCAACTTCTTAAGCATTTAGTTGAATATTTGATATTTATACGGTTTGCATAGGAAAAAGGGAGTAGTCTCATGTATATTGACTATAGAGATACTTGGAGAAAAAAAAAACAAAAAACTAATTATTGTTGTCATTTTATCAAAACACAATGATAATTAACTTTTGAGAGTTGTATTTATGCACATGTTACGATGATTCCAAAAGGCATGTTTTTCATATTTTTTAAAGAGATTAATGATTGTGCTTGTGAGCGTAAAACATTTTTACACGAAATATTCAATGACTCAAATATCATGTATTTAAAAGCACTTATGTTAAAGAGATGGAAGGATTCAGTCACCACATAGTCAGTTTCACTCAGTGGTCAAGGTTATTAATTTGCTGTTACTGGGGTGAAGGGCTTGGAACCGCCAAATCAGATTCCACTTGGGTGGCAAGTAGTGAGGGATAGGTTATTTTGGAGATGGAGTAAAAAAGGAGAGTCAAACCAACCTATCTACATTTGCAGAATATGAAGTTGGTCAGTAATACAGGAACCTCGAGGGTTATGAAGTTCCCACGAAAGAAGATTTGGTCAACAACGGTCCCTAATAAACTGAAGCACTTTGCCTATCGTGCGGCCACTAATACACTTTCATGTAAGGCTAATTTGGAAAGGAGAGGAGTGGACGTCCAAATTGAGTGCCATTTATGCAAACAACTTGAGAGCGAGAATGTGAATAACTTGTTCCTACATTGCAACTGGTCTCGGGTAGCATGGTTCTCACACCCCCTTAACTTGAATGTTGACGTTGTATAGGTTGAGTTCACCACCTGACCTGGTTCACACATGTTCTTAAGACCCGGGGATGTGGAGGCTTCTGTTGCGGTCATCCAAGGCTTCTACGAGGTCTAGAAGGCTCATAATGAGGTTGTCTTCAACGAATTATTGTCTGATCCACATACTGTTGTGGAGCTGGACATGGTCGCATTAGGAGACTGGAAGGAAGTTCAATTGCAACGCTCACCAGGTGCAATGGCGTGTGACAAAACACCTCGATGGCAAGCCCCGCGACAAGGATGCTTGCAATTGAACGTGGATGCTGGGAAAACAGGTAATAATTCCACTGGCATGGGGTTGATAGCACGAGACAGTAGATTCACGTTTATGTTTGCTGCAACACATATTGAGGGTCCAAGGTTAGAGACTATTGTGGCATTACATTGGTGTTTGGAAAAATCACACAAGCTGAAATTGGATGCCATTATTGTTGAATCTAGTTCACTTTCGGATCAATGCATTGAAGATGGGAAAGGGTCCTCCGGACATTGAAGCTGTCATATAAGATTGCAGATATGTAGCTGGTTTTTTCCTTGTTAGTTCCATTAATCATGTAAAGCGAGAAGCAAACAATGTGGCTCATGTACTAGCTTTAGTGGCGTGTACCTTTCCCGGTACCACGTGGTGGGATGAACTCCGACTTGTATTTTCAACTGCACTTTTTGCATATTGGCATATTCGGCTTTCAATGATTATTAAAAGTTATGCACTTTACCTCAAAAAAAATATGTTCTTTTTAATTTTATTTAAATAAAAGTTAATTTTCTGATTTAACAATCCATCATCAAGTGTTTGTGTAAAAAATGTTCACACACACGGTGCATTACCATTGATTTTTTTTTAAATTCTTTAAATCATTATTTGTTGCTCTTAAAATTTTCCATGTTTAAGAGATGTATGGTTTTTTAAAGTGCTCTCTCTTTTACATTGGTGTGGTCAAAAGAAGTGGATCTTTTCTCCCTCGCATGGTGTGAGACAAAAGGAATGCTTTTGTAGATATGGAAATGGGACACTAGGGCAGCTCAGAAGACTAGTGATCGATGATACAGTGATGATATCTGAGGCATGCACTTATAATCAATTCTACCATGGATCTGCTCCATCACCTTTTCCTCTTTGATGACAGGATCCTTTGTTTTTATATGCATGTATGCTAATGCGTAACCAAAGGGGTATCTAATAATTCACAGTTTTTTCTGTTGGAAAAAGTGAAGAATCTCTGTTTTGCTTTGTTATCTGTTGTAACATGATAGAGGCAAGTTGGGAATCTCCCTTTTCCCTTCTTTAATAGGCTACAATGGAATAGGGGCTAATAATAGAACCGTAATGTAGGCAGAATCAAACATAGCTTATATTTATATCTCTTGCGGTTAAATATAAAACTAGAGCATTCTGCCTACTAGTATCAGGCTCGTATGAACTTGGTTAAAAAAAGTGATTTAGAAAAAACAGAAATTCATTTATGTTTTTTACAAAGGTAATAAGTGTTTTTTAGGGGAGATAATAAGTGTTTTTCACTTTTAAAAGAGATTAATTTTAAACTATTTGATCATAAAATTATAAAAGTGTTTTTTCATATGAAATCACGCATTTTTTGCAAACACATTGAATTATTTAAGAATAAAGATTTTGGAAGTAGTTGCAGCAAAAATCCTATACTACTATAAGTGTGGGATACGAAAAAAAATATAAACTATACTACAACTGATTTTGAAAATATTTGATATACAAAAATCTTTGCATCAATATGGTGTCGTTGTTAGGGAGTTTCCGATGATTTGTGGTGACCCCAAGCTCCTTATCAGGAAGCTCAAGCTCGTGAAGGAGATCCCATAGGACTTCAGGTTCCAAAGTGGTGGTGTCGCAACACCTTAGAAAGTTGTTACGACACCACCTCCAACTAATCGCGACCTCAACCCCAAAACCACTAACATCCATTGTGAATCGAGGTCCAATATCGACCCAATTAGGGTTTGGGCTGGTGTGAATTTGAAACTCAAAACAACAACAACAACGTCGATGACGATGTGGTTTTCGATTTCTTTGTGGGTGGTCATTGGGCAAACTTAGAGTTGTCAGATATGGTTCTAATTCTGACTCGAGTCATGAGGAGGGCGAGTTTGGTGTTCAATTGGTTCTGAGTTTAATGATTTTGATGGTCTAAATCTTCCAGAGCCATGCAATAGTTTATAATCAAATTATTAGTTGAAAACTGCTAGTAATACCCATTTTAACATTCACTTTCCTTTATTCTTTCATTGATTTGTTAAAGTTCATATTGGGTCTACTAAAAATTTGGATTCCACTTTCGATTTAATGGAACTCATGCCACATGACTGCCAATTAATGAGAAAGCAATAAAAAAAAGGCTAAAAAACATTTTTTGCCCCTGATGTTTCAAGTTTGTGCAAATTCTGCCCCTACTCTATTTTTGTCGATGTTTATACCCCTGACGTTTTCAAACAGTGCACCGTCTACCCCTCCGTCAGTCAGGCTTTCTCAGGAGAGGTTCCTGAGTAGATTGGAGAGATGAAGAAGAATATATGAAGTTGATGATGATCAAGGAAATGATATAAATTAAATTTTCTTGACGTATATATCAATTATGTATGTAACTGAACAGGTTAAATGCATGTTTTGCTACTTACAAGTCTTGAGTTTGAATCTCTCATGTCCCCTTTTTCTAATTTCACTTGTAATTTTCAAGTGGCATGTCCAAAAAATATATAAAAAAAGTCAAATCAGCTCATTTCGTTAGTTTTTTAACGTCTGACTAACAGAGGGGTAGACGGTGCACTGTTTGAAAACATCAGGGGTAGAAAGATCGACAAAAATAGAGTAGGAGCATAATTTGCACAAACTTAAAACATCAGGGGTCAAAAGTGCTTTTTAACCTTAAAAAAAAAGGTATTAAAATGAATGTTGCTAACAATCTTCTTTATAAGCGAATATTTTTTGTGATGAGTCCGATGTGTATGCAAAGCGCAAGTGCCCTACCGCATTTGAAACGTACAGTTGTTACCAACATCCAAAGTTGATTACTCAAAATCTTCTTTAGTCAAGCTATTAGCACTAGCAGTATAAACTATAATTATGAAATATATATTATATAGAAAATTTTCATTAAAGAAAGAAGCCAGGTCAACTGAGTAATATAAAAAGAGTATTTAGCTGGTGTCAGGTGGCTGTTTTCCCACTTCCAATGCTCAAAGTTCCAAACAAGAAAATAACTAAAATACAAACAACAATGAGGTGTATCCAATTATTATAATCAGATAATATATCAATTAAACATTTCAATTTTTATATTAATTCACTCTTAACTTTCTCTTACACTTAATTTTCAATCACTTTCTATTCCTATATCTACTCTTCCTATTAAATGAGATATCACATCTCTCTTTCTTTTAATTTCCCCCCTATTAAGTGTAGTTGGGATCAAAATGTAAACATAAATTTATTGATATTTATATGTTCATTCTCCTTGTAAAAGTATGAAATTTGGGGACTCTGTCTCTAGCCAAAAACTGATGAATCAATAGAAGAACCTTTGTCCATTACATTATTTTATATGCAAACCAAACAATGAAACAATGACACCCTTAAAACGCTATGCTCTGTTTTCTCTTTCACTGTCAAGGCAATCAGCACCAAGAAGCTAATCAGTAATCACAACGCCTGTAACAGTGCATGTGTCTGTCTGGCGTGGTCCCTTTCGTACCAACCAGAGCAAGATTCTTGTTTGGATTGTTGTGCTTTGAACCTGTTATATTAGTGAAACATCCTTCATAATTATGTTCTTAGTAAAGATACGTACAATAAAATAATTCCAAGAAAAATGTCCAGTTTTCTCTTTTGCAGGGAACAATAACGGACGATATGTCATATGCCTAGCTAAAATATTTTGCATCATCTTCCGCATGATAAAGCACAAATTGTCTCACCAATCATAATCATAATACAAGACATAGAGGCTAGAGGCCTAGAGCTATATAAATATAAAGGAGAACAAAATTGTCCAATAATACAACAGATTAATAGATTAATGATCGTTTGTTATAATATATAGTCGGATAAAATTAAATTTGATAGAATTCAGTTTGAAAAAATGAATTCGCGTTTACAAATAATATGCAAAAGTAAATATTATCTCATTGGAACAAGATTTGGGGGTTTTGTGCAACTAATCTTTGACGGTGCAATTTGATGAAGTTAGCATTAGAGGTAATAAGGGCTTTCCAGATCTTACTCAGGCACCTAAGTCTTATGAGGATTTTCACTGGAAGTCATGACAAGACCTCTGCAATGAGTTCTACGGGAAGGAGCTGCTGACACAACGACTCTGGTGGAGAAAGGATGTTCATGAGAGCGGAAAGCACCATTGAAGTTAGACAATAGGATGAGTAGATTAGATGAGGTTGAAAAATAAACCTTTACAACTATATAGACACTCGTTTTTGCCTTTAGCAAAAATACAACTGAATGGGCTTAAGTCGACGTATGTATAACACCACAACGAGGTTGTTTTTAGGAAATCATTATCTCAGAAGGCTTGCATAAAGACTTCATCAAGGTATAACGCCTCAGGTATGACCCTTACCATGTCTAAAATACATGTTTTGAAAATCATTTGTTGCATGTGAGAGACCGCCACCTTATCCCGAACAAATTAAAAACCTGCCGTGGATTTTTTATATACCTAAACCCTAGATCATAAACCTTCTAAATTGGTAAAGATCCCTGAAGATGCTTATTGGTTTTTTTTTTTTGTCAATTCTTATTGGTTTATTATTGTGCTATTTTTTTTGTCATCATATAGTACTGTATTGACAATGCGTAGAATTGAGTTAAAAAAAAAGACAATGCGTAGAATTTATTATTATCTCCTACACTGGACCAAAAGCCCAACAACAATGACCCAAGTAAACTGAACTAACATTCAACCAAAACAAAACTCATTGACCCGAAAAAACAAACAAACTCAAAACTATTTGTTGATCCCCGAAAAAACCTACAGTGTAGTCCGTGGACCAAAACAATAAAAAGGTAAGAAAACCCATATACTAAGGTAAATAAGATTGGGCTTTGGGCCCTAAACCGGCCTTTGCTCAATATACTAAGCACTTTTGACCAAAAAAAAAAGATTCCTAGTCCAAAAACAAAGGGAATAGTCGGCCGGTTGAGTTCATATCAGCCGACCAATCTGGTTCGGTCAGACGGTTTGGTTTAATTTGAAGAATCAACGGGTGGTTTGTATTCTGGTTCGATCCAGCTCTTGCAACATTGGTTTAAACATTTGAATGAACTCTAAAAGAAAATTAATAGAAGAAATTTGAGAGAGAGAGAGAGCTATATCATGGAGAGAGTTAGACAAGAGATTCGAAGTCACATATGTACGTGTTTGGTTCTCTTTTAACTTAGAGAAGAGAGGGTTTGAGGGTGTGTGCAAAGTACTCTTTATGATCTTTGTGACTTGCGAACAAACTACGGAGCCAAGTTTTTTATTTCTTCTTGTTTTGTATTTTATAGTGTGGTTACTAAACTGCTACAAGGTGTTTTCTCTCCACAAATGTCTTTTAACATGATTTCCCCCCTTTTCCCTCCACCTCATTTTTACTTTTTTATTTCTCATCTAATTAATGGAGTGATTCATCACTTCATCCTAACATTTGTGAATTTTCCTCATGTAACCAAAAAAATCCTAACATTTGTGAATGAGAAAAACTTATTAGTCAACTCCATGTCGTTTAATGCAATGATTTAGTTCTCTATTTATAATCTGTTTCATTTATTCTCACGTGCATCGCAAGTGTTCATACAATGTATTAGTACATTTAGTCTTGCCCCTCCCTCGTTCACTCAAATTTAGTTCTATAATTTATCTAACATATTGATACCCATAAACCTACTTTTGTAATCATAATGCATGATTTAATGCAAATACCCAGGTTAAATCTATTGAATTCTTGGAGTGCTTTAATTTCCAAGTAAAACTGACCACAAACAAGTGGTATATATCTGCAATTATACCAAGGATCGAGCTATGCCTCCAATCCAACATAGTACAGTCAAACGTATACTTGGATTTTGTTGCTTGTCAAAAGGGAAGGAAAATTAGAAGAAGCAACACTTAAGAAGTTAATTTGAAGCAATCACGGCTTTGGACTCCCTTTCTTGTACGTTCCAAGAAAGGCAGCACAAACTCTTATCTTCAGGCTTCAAGGGAATACCAACAAGCAGATGAAACCAACAAGCAGATGAAGTAGGTGAACAAATATGCATGAAATTACAAGCTAGTTATACTAATACTTGAGATACTGCGAGGTAACATTAATGCTCCTACAAAACCACATATCAAAATCAGATTTTTTTTTATTTAAGAGATTATTTTTTATGCACTAATAGTGTAAAAAAATGTACATAGTTATTTAATCACATTTTTCAATTTATATTTTAAATATTATTAAATTCAAAATTAATTATGTGCTAGTTAAATGAACAGAATGATAGCTCAAGTGGTAAAAGTTATGAGACATGTAGGTTGGGTGAGGAAGGTCCAGAGATCGGGCCTGATCTCTGAAAAATGCAATTTATTTTTCTAATGTAAAAAATAAGGAATATAAAACTTATTTACACTTTGTGAATAAAAATTAATTTCATTTTCAGCCATGCTCATATCCTCATATGCAACATGTTTTGGAATAGACAAAAATCTATATATATATGAAAATAATGTTTCCTTCTAGAAGCCTATGCCACATGCCCCTTCCTAAATAATTCATTTTCCCTACAAGAAAAAAAAAGACATCCCACTTTTTTTGTTACAACATATTTCATCTCTCACCCTATTTAATTTCATTTATTATTAATAATTCCTTATTCCATATGATACACTTGAATCTATATTTTTAAATGTTATATTTATGAAAGTTTGTAACAATTCAAGTATTATTACGAATCTTTTTCTTTTTTTTTAATTTTAAATATAAAAATAACTTGAAATTATTTTAAAAATAAATCTAACATTAATTTTTTATTACAAATTCAAAAATAAGATACACACAAAAAATTGGAATCCTTTGTATGTGCAACTCCAACAGCAGTGTTGATAATAAATATTGAAACTTTTAATTTAAAATATCATTATTTTCTAACCTATAACTATAACTATATCTATATATATGAAAATAAGGTTTTCTTCTAGAAACCTATGACACACGACACCCCCAAAGTCTTCCATTTTCCCTCCAAGAAAAAAAAACTCATCCTACTTTTTTGTCCCAACATAAAACCATGACTCACCATAATTGTTGTGGGCTAATTTAATTACAATTTTCATTTTCAGTTTTCTTTTATAATCATAAATTTGAAACAATTGCAAAACACATGCCTAACATTCAAAAAATTAAACAATACGGCTAACTTAATTACAATTTTCATTTTCAGTTTTCTTTTTTTTTTATGTAAAAAGAGATATTAACAAAAAAAAGGATTGAAACCCATATTCTTTTTTATTAATTTTTTTTCACAGCAAAATATATTGAAACCCAGCTTTTTTTTTATACAAAATTATTACAACACAGCTTTTAAAATAAAAATTTCATAATGTTTTAACATTATAAATAAATAATGCAAAATTATAATTTAAAACCCCTTTTTTTATCAGAAAAAAACCCCATATTTTTTTTTTACAAAAAAAAATACAACACAACTTTTAAAATAATACCAAAGAAAAGATGATTTGCAATACAATTATATTAAAAATTAGAAATGTTTTCCTATTTTTAATAACGATCAATGCTAAACAAAACACATGCCTAACATTCAAAAAATTAAACAATACGACTAATTTAATTACAATTTTCATTTTCAGTTTTCTTTTTTTTTTTTATGTAAAAAGAGATATTAACAAAAAAAGTATTGAAACCCATATTCTTTTTTATTGATTTTTTTTTAAAGAATTTAAACACATATTTTGATGCAGTGGTTATTAACAATTGAAAACTAATTCTAATGGTTTTCAACATGACACCCCCAAATTCATCCACATTCCCTCCAAGAAAAAAAATAATTCTATTTTTTTGTCACAACATACAATCAAGACCCACCCTATATATTATTGTCTTATTTAATTAAAGTTTTAATTTTGGTACTCCCACATTTTTTACTTCATATGATCATCTCGGCAAATTTCAAAAAAGAAAAGCATATGATCATCTCTCACCCTATTTAATATCCTCTACTATTATAAAATTTCATATTTTTAATGTAAAATTTACTTGAAAATATTTTAAAATATATCAAATATTATAAGAAAAATAAGAAATTCAAAAATATCAACATATAAATATTATATCATTTATTTTAATTAGTTTACAAATATTAAATAATTTATATAAGTAAAGTTTTTCAAATTTGAATTCAAATTAGTTAATTAAGGAATATAAAGAGCAATTTAAACCAAATAATTTTTACTACATTTATGACTCTTATTGTTACAAAGATATATGTGCATATATTGGTCAAGAAATTGTAATGCCCCGTATTCAAGTTCTCTACTTCGCATATTTTAATTATTTAGTTAATTTTATAAATACTTTAAACATTTAAATTAACAAGTGCTTCAAATTCAAATCATTTCTTTAACACAATCAATTTTGTGATTCAATTATAAAAATACATTTTTAAATGTTTTCCATTATTCAGGGATATCAACTCCTAATCATTTCATGGAATGAAAAAAAATATTAATAATTCCTTATTTAGTTATTCTAATTAATATAATATAATAAAAAATCAAATCAGAATATATTTTTTGTTAGCAATTAAGACACACTAATTTAAATTGTAATTCTTATATGTTTACTATAAATTATAAACGCGAGACCTTCCCATTCGTTGTAACTCACGTTTCTTCATTATTTTTACTCATTCATGTTTCTCTTTGGTTGCATTAAGGAGTTTGTTCAGATGCAATAACAATTTTTTAAAGGTACATTCTTTTTCACTCACGTTCTCTTCCCCTCTCATTCACTCCACCATACTCATGTTCGCCCATTTCCAACAGTTTCATTCATATGCAGAGTTGATTTGCTATAGGTACTTCTTTAAAATGTTTTTGCTTGGATAATATACCTTTAAAATTAGTGCCATACACATTTTTCCTCTTTAATGTTTCTTCCAGGTAGCAGATGCTTCATGATAATTAACTACATGTTTTGAAGAAGGTGATTCTTTCCTTCAGAGTTTATTTTAAAAGCTACGTTTTCCAAATAATAATTTATCTATATCTATATAAATATGAAAAGAATGTTTTCTTCTACAAGACCTATGCCACATGTCTCCTCTTAAGTAATTCATTTTCCCTCGAAAACAAAAAAAATTATTTCAACTTTTTTTATCACATGAATTGCTAAGTTTAATAATATTATGGCCACATACACAATACATTAATAATTTTAAAAAATGTTTAGAAAAATAATAATATATCAACAAAAGTAAATTGCCACATACCAGTAACCACATTTATTTTATTTTTTGTTACACTCAGAGGTAAATTCTTTTTTAATAATAAAACATAAGTAATACTTATAAAAACTATCAAAGTAAGGATATAAATTCCAAATAATATTATTTTCAGCCCCACCAAATTTTTGAAAAGATGATACAATACATGAACATCTCTGAACCTATTTCATTTCATCCATGATTAAATTTTTTTTATTAGATTTAATTTTTTTTGCAAATTAATCAATTCTGATTGTAAAAAAATTCAATTTTTATTTTCCCTTAAATTCTTTTTTTAAGATATATCAAATATTAAAAAAAAATATTACAACTTTGCAAATATGATTCATAAAAATAATTGGAATCCTTTTTTATTTTAATTAATAATATACTAAATACTAATAATAAATATTCGTAATTATTTCAAATAAAAATAAATATTGAATTTTTTAAATTTTCAGCATCATTATTTTTTATTTTGAATTTTCCAAAAAATTTCCAATTGAATAAATTCTTCCTATTTTAGATACTACAATTTTTATTAGGGGTGTAAACGGGTATGGTCTGATCCATGAACCCGATCAAACTGATCCGAACCAAACACATTATGATGGATGAGATTGGATCATTGGTTCGGTTCAGATTTTTTTACTGAATCTGATCACCATCGGTTCGGGTATCATATTTGGGGATTGAAACACTTTCAGCCCATTACATTACATATTTATATTTGTATTAGAAGTGTTATTTTTATTTCGATTATATGGATTATGTCATTATTGAATGTTCTGTTCTTTGAAAATGTTAGATTTTTCTATAGTTTTTTATAATTTTTCACGTTTTTAGAATAATTTTCGTGCATATTTCCAAATAATATTTTTTGATTTTAAATCCGACCATCCGGACCGAACCAATCCGAACATGTTAGAAGTAAAAATCATAAATTAGAACCAATCCGATCCGATTACACCCTTAATTTATATTTCTTATAATTGAAATTAATGCCTCTAATTAATTCCTAAATTTAATGAGTATAATTCATTATCTTTTTGAAATTCAAATTTTAAAAACGTTGATGCTCAAGAATTGATAATTTATTGGAACAATGAAATAGTTTTTAATAAATAATGAAAAAATTTAATTATATTAGACAGGATTAATTAAAGAATTGAATTTTCAAAATGGAATATTCCACATTTTCGAAAATAAATTGATATAATTTAATTAATGAATCCTTAAAACATTAATACTTACAATTTTGTTGATATGTTTGATTTCTGATTAATTTTTCATTGACAAATAATGAATATCTCATTTTAGGAAAAAATTAAACATTAATAAATCAAAATTATTAATTTAGGAAATAAAATTACATGTTAAATTTATAGCATTAGTAACAATTTCAGCATCAGTGTGTGCATATCTCCTCGACAACAAGGCAAGGACTTCCATTTTCCTCCTTTTTGTATTCATCCTATACTTCTTCTTCCCATTTTTGGGATTTCTTATGAAAAAAAAACTCATCCTGTTTTTTTTTCTCCATTCGTCTACTCCATGGTAAGTATTTTCAACCTTCTTCCATATTTTCCATACTCCACTCTTTCCTCCCTTTCATTTTTCTGTTTCTCAATTCGTTATTCGATTTCATGTTTATGAACTTTCACTTTAAATTTTCTTTCATTTGAAACAACTATAGAAGAAAATAATTTATCAATCATGTGCAAGGTAGTGCAAGGTAATGCTTTTTATCTTAATGCGAAAATAATTAATTTTGCTATACATGCACATTGGTTAGAATTCATTTGCTCTTTTGAGACATTTCTCACATTATTTCTTTAATCTATAACATTCTCTTTCACCTGTTCTTTGTGACATTGTTTAATAAGTATTTTGATTTATTGTTTTCAGAGTTTTATTCCATTTTTTATTTTATAATTATCCACCACCACTATATGATCGCAATATTATTAGTTTATTATTATCCTTTTATTCACTCCTTTTTATTTGTTGTGTAAAATGATTTATTTCATGTTTCATAATAGGGTGCTCGCGGTTCAGTTTTAGATGATAAATTCATCCGATCCGATCGTTTCAGTTTTATAATTTAATCATTCAATCTTTTTTTTTTTCAAATCCGATCCGATCCGATCCAATTTTTATTAGTTTGGATTGGATTAGATTGGATTTCAGTTTTTCAAAGAAACTAAAAATCTTGAAATAAATAACGAAATAGAAAATAAAATCATAAAACAAAACAAGAAGAACTGGAAAAGTTACAGAGAGAAGATATCATCAATATTGTAAAAAATGAATTAAAGTACGCTTTGATATGATGATTGTAATTTGTAACATTACTGTATTTCATGGACAATATCTAATTAACTCTATCTAAATTGATTATCAATCAATGTTAATTACAAACGTGTTGTTTTGAGTAAGAGGCAAAGAAGCAGAACATTGATGGTTTCACTTTCACTGAATGAAAAGAAAACATATGTCTCCTAACTTGGAAAAGGTTAAACACATTACTGTAAATGTTTGAGTATACATGAAATAAAACATTATAAGTATGGTTAAATGGGTAATAATGCATGTCAAAATTTAAATAAGTAAATACTTTTGGTTTGGTTTGGATCGGTTCGATTTTGAACATGGGAACCAAAAACCAAACCGATCCATTAACAAAATATCGGTTTTTGCGGTTTTCAGTTTTTTTGGTTATCGGTTTTGGTTTTTTGGATCGGTTTGAGCGGTTTTAATTCCTCTGGTTCGGTTATAAATACCCCTACTTCATGATCCTATTATTTACTCATTCTTCTCGATTCACCATTATATATCGCTTTTTATGGGTGTTTTGATGGGCAATTGGTTTTGTTGGATGCTCCTTGATTTTACTTCTTTTTGGATGGTCTTTTCACCTTTCTTAAGGGTTGTGTATTCATGTCTTATTCCATCATTTATATATATTTCTATTTTCGGAAAACATAACAAAAGTCACCCGTGCAGGGCACGGGTAATTCCGCTAGTATAATATACTTAACGGATTGTTAGGCCACCATACATGTCAAATCACCGAATCTGCTCCGGTTTTTAAGAAGAGAGTGCATCAAGTTGAACTGCAATTTGTGTGGGGGCAGATGCAAAGGGAAAGTCTCTTTTAATTGGGCCAACCTCTGCTGTTAAGTCAGCCATTCATTCATAATTGAGTTCACGTTATATTACGTTCAGCATTCTCAAAATCAAACTTAAGCCCAAAAATATTTGAATAGTAAGGACTTTTGGCACATGAAATTTATCAAAGAAACAAAATTCGCTTGTTTTTTAAAAGGTTTAAAATAACGTTTTAATGTGATATTTTACATTTAGATTTGGTTTTAGTAGTTTTAATTTGCTATGAATTTCATATTGTTAAGTATTAGTCAATTCTCTAGCTAACATACAATCACTATTGTCACGTATTCAATAAAATTTAAGTCTTTTTTACTGTGTTAATTAACCAAAGTATCTCATATTCAATAATTGTGACTAATGATTAGCTATTTAATAATGTAAACCTCACCACCACACACTTCACGTTATAATTTGTTAACCATATTTAATTAGTTTTTTCTTTAAGTGAAAACTGAGATTACCATTGATCAGAAGTTGAAAGTGAGAGGTTAATCGGTCTTCTAACAAGATTGTTCTTACATCAAAAGAATCCAACTCATACCATACATAATTGGGAAACGAAAATGCATATTTAAACATAAAATTAGCAATCCTATTGCAATTGCTGAATAACGAAACTAGCTACTGGCAAGCAGCTTGCAATCATCTACAGATAGGAGCAAGAACTTCCTTGTGAAATTGATTGTCTTGCTCTACACTTAGTTCTTTACAATGAGATATACCTTAAAAAAATTGAGATATTAATAGTGGGAGCCAAGACTAAAATTATCGATAAAAATATGGATTAAAAATTAGATAGTAGAAACTAATAAAGCTCGATATTATTGTTAAATGGATGATTAAAAACTTATCTACACATTTTAAATCTTTTATTAATTTAACAAAAAAATAGAGGAGTTAAAATGGGAGGAAAGAAAAAGAGAAACAGAAAACGTAATTCAGAAGGAAAAAAAATTCAAAGGCATATTTGGTCATTGGAGAGAGGGTGAAGATTTTGGGAAATCCAACTTTGGCTTTTGTATTGTTAAGTAGAAGATTTTTCCAGGGGGGTTTTATCCTAGGGAGGTTTTAATGAGGCCTGTTTTGTTAAGTCTATTTTTAAGGGGGTATTAGGTGGGGCAGCTTCGGCATTGGTAGGTTTTTACTTTCGCTCTTGTTCATTAGTTTTCTTTTCTTCTCTCCTCTTCTTCTCATCTCTTGTATTGGGTTGAAGTACCCCTTGTACTTCTATTTAATATATATTTAATATATGTATAATTGCCTATAAAAAAAAAGTAGAAGATTCTACGAGTAGAACGCTCTTTCTGACTGTTTCCCTCTGCACGTTTTTCTTCTTATTACTGTTATTTTCACTTGTTTACCAAAAATATTCTTTTCAGTGTCTTCACTGATCTTTCCCATTTTTAGCAATTTCATTTACCACAATTTGTCTCCTAGTGGGTCAATTGATTTTTTATTTTTATATTTAGATGTTCTTTTAACCACAAACATTCTTTTTGACATAATCTTAAAGATCCAATTTTAACATTAGAGATCAAACAACTATTTTTAACCATCATTTTCGTCACACCTGTCTTGGTAATTTTTTTTTATATTTACCATCAAGCATTTTCCTTGATTTTTTTAAACCACAAGCTTCATTCTCTCTGAGACAATATTGTTTAACTCGAATGTGGTGTATGTCAAGAATCTTAATAAAATTGTGGCTTCTAAAGATTAAACTTTTGTTATAGGCTCAAATAACCACTTTTAACTATCAATCAACTCCAATTATGTGTATTTTTTTTTAAAATTTACCCACCTCCATAATTCATTCTACCAAACCTTTATATACCCCCGGTCACTATTATCAGAAATAAAAACAAGTTTTTAAATTCATTCAATAAATGATGTATTTAGTCTATAATAATGACTAGATACATCATTTATTGAATGAATCTAAAATGTTGTTGTTGTTGTTTTTTTTTTCTTATAATAGTGATTGGAGGGTGTATTCTGTAACTCTTACCACTTGAGTGAAACTTGCAAAAATGAATTTTTTTAATTTAAAATTGTTTTTGTCATCTTCCTAACCTGAAAAAACCCTTTTGAGGGTTTGGTAGATTCTATAGAATATAAAAGCAAAGATATTTGTATCAATCTCCATTTGAGAATAACATAATCTTCTCCAATCTCAAGCCACCTTATCCCTCCTCCTTGTCTCTCTTTTCCATTCTCCTGTTGTTGAACCAAAACCAGAGAGAGACATGGAGGCTGTTCTTCATTCTAGAGGGCTTCTTTCTCTTCCCCCAAACCCCAGAAACAGGGTCTTACACCCTTCCCATGGCTTAAAGCAAAGATTTTTCACTCCAAAACCTAAATTCCCATCTGGGTCTCCTCTTTCTTCTCTATCTTCTCATGGGTTGTTGTCAAAATTCAATCTTTCTGCCTCCAAAACTAATGTCTTTAGTCAAAAGGACAAGAAAAATTTGTTCATTTGCAGGGCTGAAGCTGCTGCTGCTGCTGATGGTGGGAAGCCACTGTTCGGGGAATCCGAGGTTGAAAAACCGAAGATTCTGGGTGTTGAGGTTGCTACCCTCAAGAAGATTATACCACTTGGGATGATGTTTTTCTGCATCCTGTTCAACTACACCATTCTAAGGGATACTAAGGATGTTTTGGTTGTGACGGCGAAGGGAAGCAGTGCTGAGATTATACCGTTTTTGAAAACTTGGGTGAATCTTCCTATGGCTATTGGGTTTATGTTGTTGTATACCAAGTTGTCGAATGTGTTGTCTAAGCAGGCTTTGTTTTACACTGTTATTGTCCCCTTTATTGCATTCTTTGGGGCATTTGGGTTTCTTTTGTACCCTCTTAGCAGCTATATCCACCCTGAGGCGTTTGCGGATAAGCTTCTTAACATCCTTGGGCCGAGGTTCCTTGGTCCTCTTGCAATCATGAGAATCTGGACTTTCTGTTTGTTCTATGTTATGGCTGAATTGTGGGGGAGTGTGGTTGTTTCTGTGCTGTTTTGGGGGTTGGCTAATCAGGTAAATTCATACTTTGAACTTTGAAATGAATATGAACCTGTTTGGATGCAATCAAAGAACAGTTATTGTAGCTTATTTAATGCATCTTTTAGTAGATATCCTGTATCATTATCATTGGTTATTGGATTGTTTTACTTTTCATATAATTGTTTTTTGTCATCTGCATACTGGTTTTTGATTCATTTTTTTCAGGTTGGCATGTTAAATTGTTAATGTTAATTATTCATTGATAGTCTGCCTCTTTCTTTAGCTAATAGCATGTTTGGAGACCCGTTCGGTAATTATGTTTAAAGCCAAAATCAATTCTTAGAGAAGCTCTTGTCATGTGAGTAGCTTCTATGTGTGAGAATTGATTCTAAGAGGAGAAAAGGTTGATCCAAACATGCTATAAGTTGCTAAGCTTTTGATGAGGTGCTTATATGTTGTTATTTCTGAATTTAATTCATGATCATCTAGTTGCTTATTTCCCTTGCTAATATGCATAAAATCTTCTGTGGATGTGATGTTGTCATTTGATTGCAGGGGAAAATGTTGCATCCTATTTTGAACTGCTCTATGCAATTTATTATGAATATAAAGCAGAAAGAGTATATATGATGCTATGGAGTCTTAGTCCTTGTGAAGGAGGATGCTAATATCTCTTTTTTTTCTGCTGCAGATAACTACAGTTGATGAAGCAAAGCGGTTCTACCCACTATTTGGACTTGGGGCCAATGTAGCCCTCATATTCTCTGGCCGGACAGTGAAATACTTTTCCAATATGAGAAGCAATTTAGGTCCTGGAGTTGATGGTTGGGCCATCTCTCTAAAAGCAATGATGAGCATAGTTGTGGGCATGGGACTTGTAATCTGTTTCCTGTATTGGTGGGTGAATAACTATGCTCCTCTTCCAGAACGTAGCAGGAAGAAGAAGGTAATCTTTTGAAAGGCCTGTACGATTGTGCATATAGTTGTTGTACTTGTACCCAATTTCATGCTCATTCCATTGTTTCCATTGCTTAAATTATTGTTTCATGGTTGAGTCTTCTAATTGAGTTGCTAAGACAACTGAAAGCAAAATAATAACAGCATTTCCCAGTTTTATCTAATGTGCCTTTGATGTTAAGCTGTCATTTTTGTAGTATTATTGGCTCACTTTTTTTTTGTGTGTATGACATTGTCCTAGCTATGTGGTGTTATTTATGTGCTAGAAAATACGAAATTCTGAAACACTATACTTCTTCAAATTGTTTAGCCAAACTGACATTTGACCTTGTTATGCATTTTTTCAGGAGAAGCCCAAAATGGGAACAATGGAGAGCTTGAAGTTCTTGGTGTCTTCAAAATATATAAGGGATCTTGCTACATTAGTGGTTGCATATGGAATTAGTATCAATCTTGTTGAGGTTACATGGAAATCAAAGCTCAAAGCTCAGGTAATATAGAACTTCCTTACTTTTGGTTTTGTTATTGGTTTGTTCTTTTCTCTCCCTCACACATGGCTCCGCAAATTATGCAGTATCCTAGCCCGAATGAGTACTCAGCTTTTATGGGAGACTTCTCAACTGCAACTGGAATTGCTACATTCATAATGATGCTTCTAAGCCAATTTGTTTTTGACAAATATGGATGGGGAGTTGCTGCCAATATCACGCCTACCGTCCTACTCTTGACCGGAGTTGGTTTCTTTTCTCTCATATTATTTGGCGGCCCGATTGCACCTATGCTAGCGCAGTTTGGAATGACACCACTGCTAGCTGCTGTCTATGTTGGTGCGTTGCAGAACATATTCAGCAAGAGTGCCAAGTACAGCTTATTCGATCCATGCAAAGAAATGGCCTACATACCCTTGGATGAGGACACCAAGGTTTGAACTCTCATCTGCTACTCTCTCATACTTACACTTAGTGGACATGAAACTTCTAATGATTTTGATTTTATAAATTCCAAAGACATTTCACTTTTCAAAGCTGTGATGAAGATTGAAAGTTATATAAAATCACGTCATCTTTAATTTCAATCATTGCGAGATCTAATGGTCAAAATTTACTCATGGCTCTCATATATAAATATTCCGATTACTTATTGTATCTTCTCTCCACCAAGTGTGCGTTTAGGTAAACAGTTTAATTAAGCATTTCTAGCAGTAAGAGCTTATGGCATAAGTGCTTATTCATAAGCTAATTTGAGAAGTTTATTGAAATAAGCTCAAAATAGGTTATTGGTAGGCATTAACTCTAATGCATAAGCTAATCTGAGCAGCTTATGAAAATAAGCTCTTGTGAGCTTATTAGTAGATCATAAGCTATTTATATAATAATCTCAGTGAATTAGTGAAAGTGTGAAACACTTGCACAAACGCTTATGCTATAAGATAAATTCAAATAAGCTCTTCCAATTGGGGTCTAATTATAACTTGTTTTATATTCTGTGCTGTAGGTCAAGGGGAAGGCAGCCATTGATGTTGTTTGCAACCCATTGGGGAAATCTGGAGGTGCTCTGATTCAGCAGTTTATGATCTTAAGTTTTGGTTCACTAGCCAATTCAACTCCATACCTGGGAGGAGTGCTTCTGGTGATTGTTCTTGCCTGGTTAGCAGCAGCCAGGTCCCTGGACACTCAGTTCACCGCCTTGCGTCGCGAAGAAGAGATTGAAAAAGAAATGGAAAGAGTGGCTTCAGTTAAGATTCCAGTGGTGGCTGAAAACAAGGATGGAAATGGTTCTCTTGCAAGTGCTTCTACAGCAGGTGACTCCTCAATTAGTCCTTCTGAAGCCTCAACTAGTTCTTCATGAGGGAAGTGTTAGGTGAAACTATTTCTTGTAGGTTATTGTCTACTCATCTCATAGAATAAGTTTGCTTCTCAATTTCTTCAAGGCCCATAGTTATTATTGTTTCTTTAATCCATAGATAAATGAGTTTATTCTCATTATGAAGGTTTTTAATTTTGTAGAAGCACATTTTTTTAGATAAATTAAAGGATGTTGTAATCACATTGAATGTTTTGAATTGATGCTACCATATTTCATTGCCAAGGTTGAATCTTAACATGGGCTTCATGTTGAATTTGTGTTTCATCAATGTCGACCCAAAGCCCAAAAAGTGCTGTTTTTCAACTGAATTGAGAATTGAGATCATAATTGTCCAAGCTGGAGTAGAATTATAACCTGCATTGGAATACAATTCTGCTCAGGCTTAGCCCAAATAAATACATTTTGGACTATTAATCTCGATTACGTGTTTGGATATTTGTTGAATGCACAACTTAAAAGAACCTTGAACATTTGACCAAAAAAAAAAGAACCTTGAACACAATTCATAGAAGAGTTTCACTTGCGATTTGCACTGATTCGAACTCTTCGGATATCAGTGAATGCAACATGAAAGAACTTTGAACCCAATTAGTGAGAAGAGTCTCGCTTAGAGTTCGCATTGATGCCAACTTTGAACACAATTAGAGTTCGCATTGATGCCAACTTTGAACACAATTTGTGAGAAGAGTTTGAGTTTCATTTACTACCGGTTGCATTTAACTGGAAAGAACTTTGAACACAACTTGTGACAGCTTACGGTTTACACTGATGCAAATCATTTCATTATTCTAGTATAGTAAATCATTTCACAGTAACCAAGTGAAGCAGGCCCATGGTACATTGGTACTCAGAGTCAGAGGTCAAGATGTCTGTTTCGAAAGCAACAAAATACTTACGAGCTTGGGTGTTGTGAATGTCTGAATGACTTGCTGGAATGCAAAACGCTAAACTTTGGCATTTTCATAAGACCCTCTCTCTCATGTATCCGTTTCCTTCACATCCTTCTAGGTTCCATCATTTTGTGCCAATTGCCAAGTGCATTGCATTCTTCATTCTTCAAATCAGCAATTATTAGTCTCAAATGATGTCTCATTTCTTATCTCAACGAATGAAATCATATTTATTTTGATTGAATAATTCTGTAAAAAATTTTACACCGTCGGTGTATAGAAATTAATCTCTAATCTTAATCCTATTAGCCCATGATCACCTTGATATAGTAAAAAATGTGACATTATAAAGAAAACAAACTAGCTACAACTCTTGCCGGTTTAAACCTATTGGATTAATTTAAGTGATACGTGCTTGATTATCCTTAAGCAATGTGTATGAAAAAAATCTCCGTTGGTAGAGGTAGCCCCCCATGATGTGGATGTTTTTTAGCTCGAACAAGATTAACTCTTCTGAAAAGATCTTATACAACAACAAAATAACCTATTGGATTCCTTGACATAGTATTCCACCCATGTAAACGGAATAAGTCCAAATCCCTCACGAAATACAGAATATGTAGAGAAAACAAACGAGTCTCTTTCAAATCCCTTTCAACTTAGAATCTGTTTTTGTTATTTTTGTTCTTAATGCTGCATATATGAGCAATTTGGTCTGTCTGTCGTAGTGTTGGTGCAAGCTGTGGTGTGTGATGGTGGTCCTATTTCTCTCCCAACAACACTTTCCCTATTCTCTTAGAAGCCCATAAAACTGAAATTCAGTATTTTATCATACTCTATAATGCAACGATTTCTTTTTAAGTATTTATAAAAGTAACTGCATATACCATTACCCTAGTGTCTTGTGTTCGTTGACTTGCTACATTTAAATATCATTTGAACTTAAATGACTAAAGGTTAATGAATAAAGAAGATTAAAATTATAAAATGGAGTGCATCAGAATAGAATCTCAGATAGCTATTTTCAATGAAGTGTACTGCATGTGAGCCAAATGATGGTTACTTCTATGCGTTCTCCACGTATGAACAAAACAAATCTTTATTGTTTACTAGCTTTGTGATGGAAAGTACTGATCATGCACATTTTCTAAAGGCATGGTTGTCATTAAAAGAGAGAAAACACAAAATATCAACTCTCATCGTGTATCATGTTTGAATCAACTTCTTTTTCCTCAAAATCAATTATAACAGCCATAAGCTACTTAGTGCATGTTTGTGATACACAGTGGAACCAAAATCATTGAGGATCACAAAAGTTGTTTCTTTCTACCGTGACTTTTCACCGTGTATCCAAACAGACCAAACCTGCACTTATAGAGGTTTTTTCCTAAAATTGATTTTAACTTTAGAATCAATTGTGGAAGAATTTCCATACATGCAAACGAGACAACATGGACACCCTAGTTTTCTTCTATGTCTCTCTTCCTATCCCTAACCGATCACATCAAGTATTACACTTGTCACTTGTGACTTTTCTCTTTCTTTCTCTCATTTTAATTTGTCTGAAAACACTAGCATGAGGTCTACTACCATTTTCCTAAAACATTATATAAAAAACAACATATGAACATGACTTTGCAACCAAAAGAGACTAAGTGAGCATAGCACTTAGCAGAGGAGAGGAGAGAATTGTGCCTGCACTGTTGTACTGACCAAAATGAAGAAGCAGGGTTGTGAAGAATCACTTCCAGAAAGAAGTCCAAGCCACTTATCCTCAGAATGCTGGTTCGACGATGCATGCATACTTGACATGGATTACTTCGTGAAGACACTCTCAGGCATCAAACAGAAAGGTGTTCGTGCTGACTTGGTTGGTTCCATCATCACTCACTACGCTTCAAAATGGCTCCCAGACATCTCTTCAGCTGAAAATGGCCTCACACAACAGCAGTTTGAGTCGTCCACAGCATCACCTGAATCTGTGACAGCATCATGGATGAAGAAGAGGTTCTTCGTGGAAACCTTGGTTGGTGTTCTGCCTCCTGAGAAGGACTCCATCCCCTGCAACTTCCTCCTCCGTCTTCTCCGAGTCGCCAACATGGTTGGTGTTGAGGCCTCTTACCGGCAAGAGCTCGAGAAGCGCATATCGTGGCAGCTAGACCAGGCTGCAATCAATGAGCTCATGATTCCCTCTTTCAGTCACACTTGTGGGACACTCCTTGATGTTGAGCTTGTCATAAGGTTGGTGAAGAGATTTGTGAGCTTGGACCATGAAGGAGCTAAAACTGGTGCTGCTTTGGTTAAGGTGGCTAAGCTTGTTGATTGCTACCTTGCTGAGGCTGCTATGGATGCCAATTTGAGCTTATCTGAGTTTGTTGCACTTGCTGGAGCTCTTCCAAGCCATGCAAGAGCTACTGATGATGGATTGTATAGAGCCATTGACACTTATCTAAAAGTATGTCCTTTCATTTTAGCTTCAAATTGCTTGATTAGTAGTGTTAGGAATATTGAGGAACAATGACATCAAGAGAACTTAACACTACATCTCCACTCTTAATCTTGGATCAAGATCTTATGGTCCCTAAATGATGTCTCGATTTCTTGTTCTTCAAATGAATTTTTGTCATGTCAATTAAAAGAGATACGAGGGGCCGGTTACAAACTTAACTTATATGATAGTTTTAATTGACATGTCAAAATTTTATTGGTGAGACAGAGAATGAGACACATTTTGGACACATGAGATTTCAATCCCAAAACCTCAAGTATTAGGCATATGATTGTCTCATCTCTTATATTGTCTTCAACAAACTCATTCTTAGTCAGGGAGGAGCCCTAGCGACAACAGGCTAAGGCTACACATGACACTATTTGGTGTCCAATTCTTTTGATGTCTTTTTCCTCAGCCTATTGTCCAGGTCCCCCCCCCAACAAGTAGAGTTAATTCCTGCTCTTCAAACTATAATTTTTTTTTGAAAGACAATGAGATAAGCAACATGAGGAGGAGGCATTCTTGATATCCTAGAAAGAGTTTCTTGTGTTGTCACCAGCATTGGATTTTCCGGGACCAACCTGGGCAAATTGGAAGTGAAATGACATAAATGTTTATTTTGTGGGGGCTATAGGATCATGGCTAGCTGTAACCAACATTTCTCTGAATTTGGCTTTTCTCTTGTCCACATTGTGGTCCATTTAAAAGGTGATCTAACTTTTTAGCAAAAATGAAACATACTTAATGATTACTTGAGTAACGAAAACTCTTTCTAATATAGATGTTAAAGATAGGCTTTCTAATAATACAATCCTGTCCAGTTTATGGTTAGAAGTTAGAACTTCATTTTACTATCTAAAAATGCATAAACCCTTTTGTCATGTATGACAGTACTGGATGATGCCACTAGGTGTTGTTCAAACTTCAAAAGTCATAACAAGAACTTATTGGCAAAAATTGACTTTAGCTTAACCTGCTGATAATGTTGTACCAAAACGTTCCTATATCAATACTGTTTGAAGACTTTTTAACATTTTGAAGAAACATAAAAGGACAGGAATTAAACAGAGAAAAATAGGAAGGATTTGAAGAAAATTTAGAGCATTATAGCACTATTTCTTGTCAAGAGTAAGTGCTCTTTGGTATGTTGTTGGAATCAAAGATGGAATTAGGAACACTCAAAATGGGACAGTCGCCTCCCAAGAAAAAAATATCTTAATCAAATAGTACTAAATAATGTAATCACCCCCTTGAAATTCTTGCAATGCACACTCCAATGTGTATTTTGCATAATTTGTTAAATTTTTGTCCCTCTTACTTATTTTTTCTGGTTACATCCCTGGTTGAAACTCTTACCGTTATGTGTTTGTTATAGGCACATCCAAGCGTGTCAAAGCAAGAAAGGAAAGGACTATGTAAGCTGATTGATAGCCGGAAATTGACGCCAGAGGCCTCACTTCATGCAGCTCAAAATGAAAGGTTTCCAGTAAGAGCTGTCATTCAGGTGCTCTTCTCTGAACAAACCAAACTCAATCGCCACATGGATTGGAGTAGCTCTTTCAGCAGCTTGAGGAGCCCGAATGGCAGGTTCGACCAGCCGACACGGTGTCTTTCAAAGCGTGAAATGAATGTTCAGCAGATGGAGATAAAGAAGCTGAAGGAAGAGGTTTACAGGCTGCAAAGCCAGTGCAATGCCATGCAAATGCAGATGGAGAGGATGTCAGAGAAGAAGAGTGGAAGAAGCTTCTTCAAATGGAAGAAGCTTGGGATGGCAGCGTTTAGTAAAGGCACGGGAGAGGTGGAGGATGACCAGGAAGAGGGTGAAAGGGAAGTTGGGTTTGGAAGGCAAACGCCTATGGACATGAAATCTGGGCTGGTCAAATGTAGGACTCCCCACAAGTTGAGGAAATCTATGTCCTGAGATCTGAGAAATAATGTAAGATAAGCCCTGTAGTATATGGAATAAATTCAATAAAGATGTGCTATACCTAAGTGGATGTGAAAAATTAAGAGTGGAGATGTAAAGATTTGATTTCCAGGATGAACGTATAATAAAAATGCCAATAATCTACTTTAAGCATGTTTGCATCAATTTCTTTTTTCTTCAAAAATCAACCTTGAAAGCCTGAAGCTACTCATAGTGTGAGTAGCTGTCTCACAGTAGCTTTTCCCCAAAATTGATTATAACGTTAGAACCAATTGTACAAGGATTTACATTAACTCATTGTTAATGCATTGATTTGCTTTTAAAATGAAATGATGCAACTTAATTTTCAACCAATCTACTTTATTTTTAACCTTCATAGTTTACACAAATCTGCATCAAGACGCTTTTCCTGCTTTGAATCAGGTATGTGCAACAAAGATTGTTTTTAGCACAAAACAGACATTGCAATATCAGATGAGATAACTTACAAATATTTAGCACAAACTAGCAGGAAAGAGAAACCTAATGCCTGTAGCAACAACAACAAGCTGTTATCACTTAACAGTATTTGACAACTTAAAGAATCTTTATGCACAAACCAAACAATAGAATAATTAATGCCTATATTTTACACACTTATTTTTCTCTTTTGTTTAGATTTTGATGAATTTCACTCACTTATTCAACTAGACCACTCACACAAATTGTAAAAGGATCAAGAAATAAATAAAGTGCAGCATTATGCATGGGCTGCTGCAGTGCCTGAAATTCCCATTGATTCATAATTTCAAACTTTCTTGATAGTTTTGATGAAACTGTTTGCTGGTGCAAGATCCTCATCACTGCAAGATCTTCCGAATGCGGTCCACACCTTTTCTCATCCCTAGAAGCAAAGATGGAGATGATGGGATTCTCCTCAAGGTCCTGGCACTCTCTGATCTAACAAGGCTTTTCCCCTTCTTGTGTTGTTCCTTTCTTTCCAGCCCTTCAAAACTATTAGGACCATTTCCTTCACCTGTGCAAGCTTCTTCAGAGTAATTTTTATATCTCGCAGGCATAACACTTATTGCTTCATTTTCTACTCTACCCTCATTCTCTTCCCAACTGTTCTTATCTTGAGGAAGGTGCAGCTGTTTCTCTTTATAATCAGAATCTGAAACTTTTGAGATCTTCAGCTCCTGCTGTGGGAACTTCTGATTCAATTTTTGTATTATTTCCTCAGTCCTAGAAGAAGCATTTTCATTGGCTTCTTGAGGATCCATTTCATCTTTTTTACTATTCTCCAAAAGCATTTCAAGCCATTTTTCAATATTCCCTTTGCCACGTTGCTTCCTGGTTTCTTCATCTTCCTCAGTTTTGGACTCATGAAGATCTGCGAATGAAGTGCCATAATGTCTCTTGCTTTCATTGATTTCTAGCTTCTGAAGTCTGTGTTCAATTGAACTTTCTTCATCCAAGGCAACATGTGCTCTAGTATGCTGCTCCTCATCAAGCTTTTCTTCTGTGTAATCATTATTAGTCGACATTTTCAGCTCCTCAAGCTTTTCTTCTGTGTCGTTGTCATTATTAGCTGGTATTTTCAGCTCCTCAAGCCTTTGCTCTTCATTTTCCGATGATAAGCCAACTTCAGACGCCTTTTGTTCCTCCTCCAAAAACACCCTGAGCTCCTTGTGCAAAGATGTCCTTGGCCTGATTGACGGCAGATAGAGAACAGGTTTACTGTCTCTTTCTTCACAAGTGGAATAATCTATTCTTGACCTCTTCCTTCCTTGTTCCCATTCAGGTCTAATCTGTTTCTCTATATCATCTCTTTGCCTATACTTCTTGTGAAGATCTTTCTCTGCATTATCACAGATTTCTCTTTGTGCTTCAAGTCTAGCCATCAGTGCATTAGCTGCAGCCTGGTTCAATCTTACCTGTTCCTTATAAATGACACTCCTGCACCAAAATTGTTATTTAATAATGTGTTTGAATCAATTAATTTTTCACAAGAATCAATTCAGAAACCCATAAGCTACTCACACAAGCTTCTCCCCATAATTAATTGTAAAAGGTTTCCAAACATGCACTAAATCAAGTTAAAGTTGTTACAATTTAAAGAAAAGTATGAAGATAACTGGGGCTTACTGGTGCATAGTGTCTCTAATCATCTTCTCCAGCATGGTTCTGTAAGAAGATTGAGCCTCCGCTAATCGTCTGCATTTTTCTGCCTTCCTCCTACGTTTTATGAGCGCCAATTCCAGGTCTTGAATAGTGAGCTTCTCTTCTTCATTTTTGAGCTTCATTTCATACACTTCATGATCTAGCTTCTGCATTTCTGCCTGCATTTTGGAAGTTTCTTCTCTTTGCTTTAGGGAATCTCTGGCCATGACAATGGCTTGGTAGGGGTTTTTAGCAAACCCTGGATCTTCATTTTCTTTCAGAAGATTGCCATTACTTCTTCTTGCAGCTACTGAAAAGGTTTTCCAATCAGAAGCTGGTCAGACATATAATCTTCAAATCAAAATGATCAATTCAAACTTGGCATGATTGACCATGCACCGACACTAACCTATTGCAGGAGACATAGGCCTTTGCCTCCTATTATGATCAAGTTGTCTTAAAGCCAATGCATCATAAGGGTCCCTTCGCGATTCTACTATTGCAGCTGGAGCAAGGCCAACTTCTTGTTTCAAGCCAATGAAGTGCTGTGGAAAAGAATGAGAATCCACTATTTGTGAAGCATTCAATTCATGATTTTCTCCTTCAGAGAACAAAAATGAAAAGCCTCTGTGCCTGTTTGTTTGCAAGAATAAACAAATATCATCAACCTATCTATCCACTAATGTTTAAGAAAAAATTGAGGAACATTAGACAATAAATAGACCAAAGGAAAAAACCTACCTGAAGTCAGAGTTTGAAGAAGCGAAAATAGACAGGAACTGGTTCACAGAGATACCCAATTGAAAATCCCACCATGGCACTAAGAATTCCAGTTTATTTTTCTTCCTTTTACAGGCTTGCCGCTGTAAAATCCTTAGATTGCTCAAAACAGTCAAGCCTCCCCCTGCAGACGAAATAAATCACAGTAATTTAGGCGGCATTTGGAAGATCAAATTTGAATGTTCATCTTATAGCATAAGCAAGTTTGTAAGCGATTTATCTATCAATTGTTTTGAGCTAATTTCATAAGCTGCTCATATGAGCTTAAGTCATATTAGTTTAAGGTTGCTTCCATGTGACTTTGCGGTCACATCTTCGAGTGTGAAATCAGCCTCTTGCCAAAATGCAAGGTAATTGTAATTTTGTAAACCTCAGGCGTAGCAGGAGCTTTATAGCACTAAGTTTCCCTACTTATAAGCTTAGTTTAAACTTACTTAAACAAGTTTCTCAAAATAGCTTTATGAATAAACATGAGCTTGTTCATATTAATGAAGTTGTTTGCACAAATGCTTAATTGAATTCTACACATTCCTAAAAGAGAAAGAGAGAGCAATTGATTACTTGAACAAGGAAACCAATGATCAATGTCCCAAGCAAGAGGAGAAGCTGAATCCGCATGATAATACAAAACATTCCCATATCCATCTACTCGAATCACCGCAGGATCAAAGCCAGCATTCCTGAAAATTGAATTAAAAAAACAAACAATACATCAACAAATTAATCTTAAAATTTCCAAATTTTTCATGAGCTGAAATTGCTTGCTTACCCAAGATGGTTGAGCTGCTTCCACAAGATACCAACAAAGATTTTCGGCTTCGTAGTTGGCTTAGCTTTTGGATCAATCAACGGAAACATCTGATCCAAAACACTTGCTCTCTCATCCTAATTGAAATCAAAAAATTCAGTGACAGACCCATAACTTGTTTTTCCCTCAAGTTCAAAACTTCACAGTAAAAACGAAACAAAGAGTGAAAAAGAGAGTAAAATTTCCAACTGGGTTACCTCGTGTTCGTGCAAAGCATAAGGGGTGAAAGTGAAGGGAGGGCCATGACTGTAGGGACTGAAATTTTGGTCACGGCAGAGTTTTGCGTAGGCTTTTGGGTACCCAAGGTTCTCGTTGACTGCCATTTCATCTTGAGCGAAGCCATAGTCTTCCGCCATTGTCAGTGTTTAGTTTCAAGTTTGAAGTTTCAGATGCATGCAAGGAAGAAGAAGAGCAAGAGCGTGTGTTTTGTTGATGGAGGACTCAACGGTCGAATTTGCATTTACTTTTTATTTTCAAACTGAAAATTAATTAATTAATTCAAAAATTGGTGTGTGTGGGTCATGTGTAACGGTTCCATGGGACATGTCACAATATTTTTGTGGACCAAAGTGGGCTTTGATATTTTTATATGATTATGATGGGTCATGGAATTCAAAAAGAAAACAAAAAGAGAGATGATGGTGAAGATTGTTTGTTTCTAATTGTTGAGGATTGGATCATGGTAACATTTGAAATCAGAAAGTTGGAAATGACTCATAACAAATTGGGGTCACCATCCAAAAAGTCACTTTTTATGTCAAGGCACATACACCTTAAAAGAGAAATCAAATTGCAATGTTTTGCTCCACTCACTCCTCACAAATTTGGACATTCCCCTTGATGTGAAGAAAATTTTCGATGCTCGAACACTCAGTACTCTTCTTTTGTTAATATCAATATAAATGTGACAATTTTGATAGTTTACATTTAATTTTTTTGAAAAGTATGAATAATTTACGACTAGCTATTCATGAATATGTGTCATAATATGAATGGAAGAAGTACTCACCACTCATTACTATGAGAGGTCTATAGCTTTTTCCCTTAGTTTGATTTATGGTAAATTTGTCATTTATCATTTATATTCGCAAGTAGGGATGCCAAGTAAGAATAATGTTAAATGTTGTTCTGACAAACTTTGAGGTGTAAGTGTATACTTCTTAAATTTAATGTTATTTTTATTCACATTAAAATTAGGAAATTTATTCATTAAACAAACAAAGTACAAAGAAAAAACAAGCTCCAACTCTAAAGGGATGCCATTGCCATCTCTCCCAAGTCCCAACAGAGTTTCTTTCATCAACAAGATTGTGTTAAAAAATTTTAAAAAATATATATGTGATATTCTATAACATAACAAGTCAAACTAAGGGAGTGAGAATTTAAACCTCTTTTTATGGGTTTATATTAGGTGGGTCTTAGATTTTCCCACCATAATATGAATATTCCCGACTCAAACAAAATTATTATGAAAATGTCTATAAGATTTTCCCACCCTAATGTGGTTCTTTTAAGATTGAATATTAGGTAAATCCATTAAATAATATATGAAGAAAGGGGTAAGAAACTTTATTAGTACAATATCATATAAAATTTTCCCTCCTTCCACTCCAATAAAAAACCTAAATTTCAATTTTGAAACTAATTCCATTCACACTTTACTCTCCAATTTCAAAGGGAAAAGCTTTCCCACAGCAACAATGGCGGA
This sequence comes from Lotus japonicus, assembly GCF_012489685.1. Lineage (NCBI taxonomy): Eukaryota > Viridiplantae > Streptophyta > Magnoliopsida > Fabales > Fabaceae > Lotus > Lotus japonicus. The sequence continues at coordinate 1,400,622 of NC_080043.1, forward strand.
TTCTTCCCGAAACGTCGACGTGGAGGAGCTGATCTCCTACAGCGACGACCTCCTGAAGGTGTTGCGAGACCCGCGTGACCTCAACGGCCTCTTCCACTGTCTCCAACACTCCCTCTCCCTTTCTTCCACATGCGACTCCGACCTCAACGACGCTCGCTCCTTGCTCCAAGGTCAATCAATCGCCTCAAATGGGTTTCAGTTTTTTCGCTAAAGTTTCCGTTTTTACGTTTTTTCTGCTTGCTTTCATGGTTTTAGGTTTTGCCCATCATGTTTTTTTTTTTTTGCTGAATTGCTGTTTTTTGGATTTGGAGTTGGCAAATTGTGTTATTTGAATGACCATTTTGAACAAATGCTGTGGAATTTGATAGAAAGTTTGCTTCTGTTTAAAGTGGAAGTAGCTTGTGCATGGCATGCCAACAATTACATATAAAAGAACTTGACTAGGAATTTCACTTTTAAGCAACTAGTTCATATAATGGTATCTACTATGAGGTGATCTTCTTGATTGTAGTGTCATGCTCTTGACCTGTGCTTGTATGAATCAGATTATCAGAAAAAAATTGATGCATACAAGCGAAAGATAGAAGAAGCTGGATCTGAGACGGTTGCTGATGCAGAACTGGATCTTCTGCAGAGAGAATTGGAGGAAGAACTTGAAAAGGAACGCTTGTTGAAAGAGGAGTTTAGATAAGTGTCTAGTTGTTTCCAGCTTTTCAACTGCAGGCTCTTTTTGAGTTATTTATTTTCTGACATGATATAATATCTTACTATCTATCTCGCATCAACACAGCCATTAGAGATGAGTTTAATGATCTAGAACAGCAACGAATGTCCATCCAAGAGCAAAAGAAAGCTTTACATAAAATTGAGCAAGATAAGCTGAGGACACAGTAAGTACATTGCCAAACTTGAATCTATAATTATAAACCTGCCATATACATGTAGTGTTTCTCCTTCATATTACGGTCTCAATCATGTGAATATGCCTTCTCAGTTACAATAGCAAAGTCAATTTATTGTTTTAAACTGATGAAGGTCCTTGACTTCTACATTTTCTATGTAAGTTGAATCATAAATGCATTATTCTCTTCTGTTTCAGAATGACACTTTCGATGTATGCTTCTGTCACAAATATTGTGCCAAACTTGGATGATCAATCCAAAATCTCAGGCTGTATCCTTTTGTTGAGAATACTACTCTCTTTCCCTTCATTTATTCTCTAAATGATATTATCTGACATCTGTCCTTCAAAGATACAAAAATTGCCTGCTCCTTAAACTTATTTGCAGACATTGTGGAAAAAGATAAAAATGCGGTTCAGAAGTTTGATTATGACACCACAAAGATGACTATCCTTGATGTATGCAATGACATCTGGAAAACAATAAGTGCCTGATGCACGTGAAACACGCCTATGTGAGGTGATACATGTAACAATATAACATTTCTCAACTTTGAGTGTCATGTTACGAATCCTGCAATTCACTTATTTATTGGCCAAAGAAATGTTTCAAATTAGTATAAATGACAATCTTGTGAATGTTGATATTGAGTTGTTGACTGCTGTCATAGGGGAAAAATTGCTTGTGGTGTTTCATTAGTTGGTTTTTCATGTCTACAGTTAGCTACTAGTTTGAATCTTTACATAGTTGACAACTTGGTGTATTAACCAATATGCTACAAAATACTCAACTGGTTCGAGCCGTTTGAGGTCTATGCATAAAGATTCTGGTGATGACACAGTACTAATCTAGGGCTCTACTAGAAGGTAATGTAATCTTTTAGTGAATTTAAAATACTAGACATTGAAATCCTATGTTTGGATATCAGAAGCTTAGAATTCTGAAGTTCCAGGAAATTTAATGGGGGATTTTCATTGGTTAAAAGTAAGGAAATCAAAATGATGTCAAAATAGGTGGAATTGTAAGAACAAGGTTCCTCCTCTTCCTCCACCATCAAGCTCCTTTCCCTTTCACCATCAAGCTCATCCACCTCATCTCTTGAGCTCTTCTCGTGCTTGCTCTTCAGTCTCACACTCTTTCTTGCGTTCTAGCTTTCTCGTGCTCGCTCTTCAGTCTCACTCTTTCTTGCGTTCTAGCTTTCTCGTGCTCGCTCTCCAGTCTCACTCTTTCCTGCTTCTAGAGTTTTTTCCTTTCTCATCGCACTCATCGTAAGTTATCCTCCCTGGCGCACAATGGTGCACAACTATTATCCGATCTCTCTATAAATTTTTCATTTTTTACTTTTTCGATTATCAACTTTTCTATTTCTTGTTCATGTATTTTGATTCTCACAACAATCTTAGATAGTAACTTCCATTTTGGGGCTGCTCATGCACTACATGGAACATATTAATATATGTGTGTTGTAAGGATGTTATTTGTTAAGTTTTTAGGTAGGGAAACTGAAACACCAGTGTGTGGGTTTTAGGAGTGGAATGAGGATGCATAAATTACCAGAGACATCAGAAAATAATTTAATAAAAATTTGTGAAGGTGATATCAGTAGCAGGCGTCTTTGCTGGGATTCCTTTTGTGGAAGTCGGAACTCAGAAATGATAATAGGTGGTGATTTTTAATGAGATCGCTGATGGGAAAAGAATTGGAGATATAGGTTGTATAGTCTGCTAGATGGAAAAAAATATAGCTGGTTAGTTTTCAATGCTAGATGACCTCTATAAATTCATGTACAAAGAAAAGGTGAAAGCTATATTGTCCATTCCACATCGATTCATGAACAAATTAATCCTCTGATGGTGATATTGGTTGGGAGGAACATTGTGGAATAGTTAGCAGGCGAGAAATCTAATTTTTTATTTTATGTTGTGTTTTTAGCCTTTTATATTAATTTTTCTTTTAATTTGTTGAAGTTTAATGTTTATTTGTGTAGAATGTGAACATATAGCAAAACCTGTTGGTGCGTTACGATATTATTATATAGGTGAAAGTAGCTATCTTGTTAGTATGTAGAGATTAACTTGGAGTTAGTTTCTGAGGTTGACAGCTTGTGTTAAGTTGAAGAATTCATGCTAACATGACCTTCTTCTGTATGGTTCTTTAGTAATAAGATAGAAAATGGTGTATGATTAGGGATCATTATATGAAAATTCTGTCAAATGCATTGCGTAGGGGATTTAGTTCTGATAGTTTGAGCTGTTATAGCTAGTGTGATTTCATAATTTGATGGTAGTAGTGTAGTTTGATACTTTGATCATTTACAATTTTGAGAGCATAATCATGATTTTCTTCACTACATATTACTTGATCGATTGCCTTCATGATGTCCATCTTGTTATATATATATATATATAAACAACAACAGCCTTGCAACACTAACGTTATTGAAATACATGTTTATTCAAACTTCTATATAGATCACATAGTGTAAACAGATGGGAAAGAAAGAATGGAAAAAAGAAAAGAAAAGAAAAAGATGAATTATTAATGTTGGTTTGAATCAGGGGAAGATCCCTACGTTAGCAATGAGCTCAACTTGGTTTCCTTGCCTCACTTCAGTTCACACTGTGGTCTTTGGAGCTGCTGATGGCATTTTACCCTTTGTTCAACTAGGTGGAAGACTTGCAGAAAGACTCTGGTTTATCAACCACAACATATTGACCAAATCCCCTTCTTCTGGGAAGCAATCTCTTTTTTTTAAGAAGGTATTCCCACAACCGACACTTATAAGACTAATCCCTTCGAGGTTTTGAAATCACATTAAATATGTAAACCTTTCCTGACAAATTCTTTTCCATACATACTGCATAAAAATCGAATCTTCAACTAATTGCTTAAGAGTCCAACTATTTATACCGTGCTGAACATTGTTGGTAGAATAACTATATATGTGTGTGTGTGATGTGTGAAAGACTTTCCTATGAAAGATTGACAGAATTCAATCTTCATCATCAGGTCTTATTATGACATTTTGTGGTCATGTGCGCACTCACTTCATATTTTTTTTTTTTTGAACTTCACTTCATATTGTTATCCAATATAAAATGTAGTTTTTTTTTCTTCTGGGAGCGGATTCATTTTTTATTTTTAGTATACATACTAAAAATGCTAGAAGCTTGTCGCCTTGCAAGAAGTAGCATGTCACAAAATTAATTTAGTATGTCACTCTTACTAGCTGATCAGACACACTTTTGCAGCTCAAATTCCCCCCACATTAGTTTTGTACTGTTTTGGATCAAAATTCTTAATGCCTTAGGACGAATTTTAGGATAAGTAACTAACTCACATGGTCACTGTAAGAAAATTTGTTTTAATGCTCAACTGTATCAATATGTAATGATGTGGTAATTAATTTTAGCTACTATATAGTTAACATGTCAAAGGCAAATTAATTAGGTAGTGAATCAAATGAGAATGCAAACAACTAAGTCATGAGTCTAATTATCACCATCATTCATGGTTTTATCAGGAGGCTAACCATTGTGTGGTGAAGATTAAGCTTCTTTGATCCGCGTACTATATGAATAAGCTGTAATTGATATGGCTACCATGATAAAAATGAACTAATTTTGTGAATTTAACCATTATGCAAATAAAAAAAACTAATCATGAGCATTAACAAGAGGTTAACCATCTTGGCTTTATTCACCGTTTAATTAGTTTACTTTTATCATAATAATTACTATATAATACCTAATTAAATTGCTCACATTATTATCTATGATTAACTTTTAAAATAAACTTTCCAACATGGAACATAAGAGTTAGTGACTCATCTTAGCCTTTGGCTGTGCCTTCCCTGTTTATTTTTTATATTTTTTAAAACACATAATATAGTCTCTATTACTATATATTATATCTAAAAAAATTAGGCCTGGATTGATAATGAATCCTTAAAATTTAATAGAAAAAATGATTGCGTGCCATGTTTTTTCTTAAAATAGAATTATAGTACAAGTGTACAGCCTAATCGTGATGGCTATCCCAGTAAACTAATTATATAAAATTATAAAGATAATATGCTAAGCTAAAGTTGATTGATCACATAAAAAATTAGATTGAAAAGAAATAGAATAATACATTATCTAGAAGGAAGAGTCATAAATTTTCTTCACGGTCAAGCCACCAAAATCGATTCATGAATTTGGATAGGAAACATCCCTAGTTCCTCTATCAATTTGTTTCTTGACTTTATGTATGTCATGATGTCATGCCCATGTATAAGTGCAAAACGACAACTTGCATAGGCTGCTTCACTGTATGAAGCAAGGGGCTGCTTTTCTCTCGCATCTAGAAGGCTAACTACTTCATGTATCCTAGTAATATGAGGCTATCTGGCACCGGTTAGCATTATTCGTAAAGAAAAAGTAAAAAAGCACTGGTTGGCAAGTGGCTTCCAAGAATCACGTCATTAAGTCACCAAAAAGGTAAAAGGTGGTTGGTTATTTAATCTAATCCTAGTAGACCAATAAAACTTTTCATAAAAAATGTTAACTCATTTATATATGAGGCAGTTACAACCCCATATTTTTGGCTTGAGAGTTGAGAGTTGAGAGTTGAGACTTTGTGAATAGGTGACTTAGGGTTATTTTGTCCTCTTGGGTTGTTGCTGTAACTGTTTTATCTTATTGAGGTGAAATATACATCAACCAATATATGAAATTTGAATTCTAAAAAAAAAAAGAAATATGTTTGATTTATGTCGGTTTCAAATCTGAGATATATCGGTTGGTATTTGAAGGTTTTTCAAACCAACAAGCCACTATATCGATTACCTTTAACACTTGATTTCACATTTTATGTTGTTATTTTCACATTTTAAGTGTTTGACTATTTGAGCGTGTTCTATGACTTCTATCAAAGTTTATAGAAAATGAAAAACTTGAACATGTAAATTTTAACCTACTATTGAAGCTATTTTTTGACAGTGAATCTCGCTTGTTTGCTTAGAGGGGTTTGATTTTGAGTTTGCTTTGGACCATTGATATATAAAATAAAAGGGAAAAAATCATGTACACAACTATCTATTGTAATTATTTTGTAACCGACTGCATGCTGGTCAATCTAGAAGTCTAATACTTATTGGTCTATCTAAAAGTTCTTTCAACGCAGAGAGAATTGATTCATTTTTATGACCAGCGTGTTTTTTAAGTTTTAAAATCAATCTAGAAGTCTTATATATTGTCAAGGTTTTGATGTTTCTACATAGTTGCCAAAATTTGGGAAAGGAAGACTAGAAACAATGCAAATGTGAGAAGTTTCAAAATTGGGTAGACACGCACATTACTAATGTTTTTTTTTATATACTCAAAATTGGAAAAGAAAAAGAAAAAAAATATGTCATGAGGAAAGAGATAAAGAAAAAAATAAAGCGTGAGATGTGTCATGTGTCTGAGTGTTCACATATAATGATAATGATATGGGAAATTTCCCTGCTGAGATATTATTACTTGATATTAATCAACTACTAAAAAACTAATTAATAATATTATATAATAATGTTTTTCTTTAGTTTTTTAAGGCATTCTCACAAGCGACAAACATGAGATTAATTTTCTGAGACTCTGAAATCTAACAATTGATTATGTTTTTTACATTTATTTACAATGTGATGAAATCGTACGCTATAATTGAGAAAATTATTATTATCATTGTTATTTTGGTCACGAGGATAATTATTACTAAGCTCCAACTTTGCTTCTTCTTACATCAAAATATCTCAAGATTCTTGTGACTTTCATTTCCATTGGGCTCCGGCGGCTAATATTTAAAACTGTCCTGCTGTATTAGCATCACCAAATTGAATATCAAACTAGAAAACAACGGCCAACTAGTCTTTTGTACCCACCCCCCACCCCCCCACACCCCCCCCCCCCCCCCTCCTATTTTTAAGTTCCTAATGTGTTGAATAGTTTCTTTTCTTTACAAATACATGTTTGTTTTTAGTAGGAAAGATAAAACAATAAAACTAAACTGTTAAAACATCTCTAAATAACATTGACTCTATCCTATCCAAAGGATCTTTGAGCTTTGTGTGAATACCACATTGAAGATGGACTCCTATACCAGCTAAGCAGTCAGCAAACTCGTTAGCATGTTTGAGCGAATTTGATATTACAAAGGAAAATAATTAAATTCACAACCAAAATTGCCCCTCCACCTTGAGAGAAAAAAATGATGTGTGATATGACAAAAAAGAAAATATAAATAAAAAAATATGTGAGGTGAAATATGATTTAATAAAGTAAGTATAATATAATATAAAAAAATTTATATTAAGAAATCGATCTTCAAAGATGAACAAGTAGGCCTAGTAGCCTTCCTTTAATTTCAATGATTATGGAACAATAATATTCCCTTTATTATTTTTTCTTTTTTAAGTTGATTGTTTTTGTGTGGGAATGTTAACTTAATTTGAATATTGTTGGTTTAAGTAATAGATGTTTGATTCTATTTAAGTAAGATTTCAAATTTTAGTTTTGTATATAAAAACTCATCCACCGAAAGAACTAGCCTCGAAAGAATATAAATTCATAGGACTCCAATGAGATTGTCTACATACATATATTAGATAGATGATGATTGATTCGAGTGATATACATATTAAATGAACTATAATAAAAATATTTTCACATTAACTCAACTAACCATCCACCCATAACCATTAAACTAACTACATGCCTTACTAGTTACTTGTTATACATACCTTCTAAGATGCAATACCTTAAAAGTAGCTGCTAGCATGAATAGATACATTTTTTTTTCTATAGGCAAATAACCAGGAAATTTCCTCATTCTTTATTTTGACCATTGGAAATAAATACCCTGTGATGTGTTGTATTTTTCTCTTCTTTTCTTTTCTGGTTTTATTATTTGACCATTAGAATAAAAAATGATCTCATACATTTCAATGTTTGACTCTTCAACCGCCGCCTCTATATTGGGAATCAAAGGTATAAATACACACTAGTTTCTCCATCCCACAACTCATTACCTTCATCAACAAGAGAAAACAGAAATAGCAAAGTTTCATCTTTCATTTCATTTCATTTCTGCATTCATTGATTCTTTCTCTCATCATTCACTAGCAAGCAGAAGAAAACAACACTGTTGTACTTGTTTAGTTTCATCATCACACAACAACAACTTTATCTTGTAGAAGAAGAAACAAGCTCTTGTTGTTCTTGAAGACGAACAATAATGGAAGGAACTGATATATACAGAGCGAGTAATAGTATAAGATCAAGAAGCTCAACAGTTTTCAGGAACAGTGGAGTGGAGGTTTTCTCAAGATCTTCTCGTGAAGAGGATGATGAAGAAGCTCTCAAGTGGGCTGCGCTTGAAAAACTTCCTACTTACAACCGTTTGAGGAAAGGGTTGTTGACAGCTTCTCATGGACCTGCCAATGAAATCGATGTCACTGATCTTGCTTACCAAGACAAACAGAAGCTTCTTGATAGGTTGGTCAAGGTTGCTGAAGAGGACAATGAGAAGTTCTTGTTGAAGCTCAAGGAGAGAATTGACAGGTAAACAAAACAATCCACTGATCTTGTTTCTTGTTTCATCATCAGCTACCATTCTTTAATCTTTACTTCACAGTTTTAGGTTGTGTTTCGTAAACAGATCAATTAAGCGCTTATGATAATAATCACTTTATCAAATAACTGCTTATTCATTGAGAAATTTATTGTAAGAAATTCAAAGTAGCGATAAGTATTTGATAGCATTTTTAATCCGGTTATGTTGCCTCAAAATCAATTATGGCCTTAGAAGCTACTCACAGTCACATACACTTTTTTCAAGAATTACTTTTGCCTTTTGGAATCAATTCTAGAAGAATATCCAGACATGCATTTATAAGTTAATGTGAACAACTTATGAAAATTAAGCTCGATAGAGCTTATAGGCTTTAGAGTCAATTGTTGAAGAATTTCTAAACATGCATATATAAACTAATGTGATGTGAGGCTTGAAATAGCTTATATGTAGACCAGTTCTATTTTCGTAAACATACTGAAACACTTACATATGCGCTTGTGCTATAAAGTAAGCTCGAATATGCTTTTTCAAACGTGATTTTACAATCTCATATGAGGCAATAACTTAACTAATAAGCTTTTTTTTCCCTCTTTTGGTCTACTACTAGAGTTGGGCTTGATATTCCAACCATTGAAGTTCGATATGAGCACTTGAATATTGATGCTGAGGCTTTTGTGGGAAGCAGAGCTTTGCCTAGTTTCATCAACTCTGCTACTAATGTCATCGAGGTAAGGAGGGGCAGTTCATGGTTCATAAACTTTTGGATTTCTTCTTTTCCATGATGTTCTGTTTTGCATTGAGCCTCATATTCCATCTTTCTCTCCATTTGATCTTTCAGGGGTTTCTAAATTTTCTCCATATTCTCCCAAGCAAAAAGAAACATGTGACTATTCTTAAAGATGTAAGTGGGATAATTAAGCCTCGCAGGATGACACTGCTTTTGGGTCCTCCTGGTTCAGGAAAGACCACACTCCTTTTGGCCTTGTCAGGAAAGCTTGATAAAAGTCTTCAGGTACATGAGATTTTCCTTAAATATCATTGATTCAAAGTATATTACTTAACATGAAAAATAAAAAGAGTCTAATTGGAATTGGATACCTATATTTCGTCCAGTTAACCGGGAACATCACTTACAATGGGCATGGAATGAACGAGTTTGTACCTCAGAGAACTGCTGCCTATATCAGCCAGCATGATGTCCATATTGGTGAAATGACTGTGAGGGAAACCTTGGCTTTCTCAGCAAGGTGCCAAGGAGTTGGATCACGTTACGGTTAGTCCTAATCTAATTTTACCACCCTGTAATAGCATGTTTGGATCAACTTCACTTTTTTCAGAATCAATTCTGACACCCAGAAGCTATTCACTGACAAGATTCTGTCTAGAATTGATTTTGATTTTAGAATCAGTTGAAGAGCGATTTCCAGACATGCATTTAATATTTTCAAAATCTAGTTTAGGATGGTATGTACTGTTGAAGCCTAATCATGTTTGGTTATTATTTTTGGGATCCACAGACTTGCTAACTGAGTTGTCTAGAAGAGAGAAAGCTGCAAATATCAAGCCTGACCCAGATATTGATGTCTACATGAAGGTGACAAAAAGAAGCTAATATCAATTTTCACTAGTTAAAAAACAAAAGAGGCTACATTTTCCTGTTTTAAAAATAGTGATTGGATTTAATATCTCTTAAGCTGACTGACTTTTGATGATATAACAGGCAGTTTCAGCTGAAGGCCAAGAGTCGAGCATAGCAACAGATTACACACTGAAGGTAATAATACTAATATAATGTTCAGCTTCATTCATGTCATAAATTGAAGTTTCTTAATAGACCAAGGTATTTATTTAGTTGTTTATTGTATGACTGCAGATTTTGGGGTTGGATATATGTGCTGATACTATGGTGGGGGATGAAATGTTGCGTGGAATCTCTGGAGGACAAAGGAAACGTGTTACTACAGGAGAGATGTTGGTTGGACCAGCAAATGCACTCTTCATGGATGAAATATCAACAGGGTTGGACAGCTCCACAACATATCAGATTGTGAGCTCTCTGAGGCAGTATGTTCACATTCTCAATGGCACTGCTGTTATATCACTGCTCCAGCCAGCACCCGAGACTTATGACCTTTTCGATGATATCATCTTAATCTCTGATGGCCAAGTTGTGTACCATGGTCCCCGCGAATATGTTCTCGATTTCTTCGAATCTATGGGCTTCAAATGTCCTGAGAGGAAAGGTGCTGCTGACTTTCTTCAGGAAGTAACTTCAAAGAAGGATCAAGAACAGTACTGGGTGCGCCGAGATGAACCCTACAGATTTGTCACTGTCACTCAATTTGCTGAGGCATTTCAGTCATTCCATATTGGTAGGAAACTTGCAGAGGAGGTTGCAGTTCCATTTGACAAGACTAAGAGCCATCCTGCTGCTTTAACCACTAAAGAGTATGGTATTAACAAGAAGGAGCTCTTGAAGGCTAACTTCTCAAGAGAGTATCTGCTTATGAAAAGGAATTCATTCGTTTACATATTCAAGCTAAGCCAGGTCAGTTCTAGCTCATAATCATAGATATAAAAAATTACTATCTTCCATTTTTATATTGATAATAATTAGACATGCATGATTTTGACTTATCATTTTGCTCTTGATGTTTTTCAGCTTTTCGTCATGGCCTTGATAGCTTTGACACTATTTCTTCGGACTGAGATGCATCAAAGAAATCAGGATGACGCGGGTGTTTATTCTGGTGCTTTGTTCTTTACATTGGTGACCATTATGTTTAATGGAATGGCTGAGATCTCTATGACCATTTCTAAGCTTCCTGTTTTCTACAAGCAACGGGACCTTCTGTTTTATCCCTCATGGGCATATGCTATTCCTTCATGGATTCTCAAGATTCCTGTTACAATAGCAGAAGTTGCTGTTTGGGTGTTTCTCACCTACTATGTTATTGGATTTGATCCTAATGTTGGGAGGTAAACATTCAGCCTTTATCTGTTATGAACATGTAAATGCTGCTTCTACTAGTATGCATGTTACTTAATGAAGTGAGGTCTTGAATTTTGTGCAGGTTTTTCAAGCAGTTCATTTTGCTATTCTTCATCAGTCAAATGGCTTCTGGATTGTTCCGAGCTATTGCAGCGCTGGGTAGAAACATGATTGTTGCCAACACATTTGGGTCCTTTGCAGTTCTCACACTTCTTTCATTGGGTGGCTTCATTATTTCAAAAAGTAAGTTCAATTAACTCACACATTTGATAAATAAAGTGTTGCATTTAGCTAATGCTTCTTGCATTTCATTGCCATGGAACAGAGGATATTAAAAGCTGGTGGATTTGGGGTTACTGGATCTCACCTCTTATGTATGGACAGAATGCTTTGATGATCAATGAATTTCTTGGGAACCAGTGGCACAATGTAATTTCTTGAGCTTGCAACATTAGATTTCATCAAAATTTGGGCTAAAAAAGTGCAAGCCTAATTTATTTGTCATCCAATTACAGGCTACCAACAATTTAGGAGTTGAATTTCTGGAAACCCGCGGGTTCTTCACAGATGCATATTGGTATTGGTTAGGACTTGGGGCATTGGTTGGATTCGTGTTTCTTTTCAACATGGCTTTTGGCCTTGCTCTTGAAATACTCGGCCGTGAGTATTTTTTCACATCCTTTGTGCTTTAAAGTTGTTAAAGTGATGCAACATTTTATTGATAAGTATGCTTCCTAATGTGCAGCATTTGATAAGACTCAAGCAACAATAGTTGAAGAATCAGAAGCTGATACAGCTGCTGAAGTCGAGCTACCACGTATTGGTAAGTACTATCTTTCTTATATCACTCACGAACACCAAGTGGAAAATATATGAGCTGCAAGCTAAACATTTTCTTATATTTGTCCTGCAGAAAGTTCAGGACAAGATGGTTCTGTTGTGGAGTCTAGCCATGGGAAGAAAAAAGGAATGGTTCTTCCTTTTGAACCACATTCTATCACTTTTGATGAAATCACATACTCTGTTGACATGCCACAAGTAAGTCACATTTCAAGTGATAAATTTAGCATTTGAGTTTCTTCTTCTATTTTAACTTCAAAAGAATTGAACTGACTCTTTTGGTTTGAACTGGCAGGAAATGAGAGAACAAGGTGTACAAGAAGATAAATTAGTGCTTTTGAAAGGTGTTAGTGGCGCATTCAGGCCTGGTGTCCTCACAGCTTTGATGGGTGTAAGTGGAGCTGGTAAGACTACTTTGATGGATGTTCTAGCTGGTCGGAAAACTGGTGGATATATTGATGGCAGCATAAAAATTTCTGGGTACCCCAAAAAACAAGAAACATTTGCAAGAATCTCTGGTTACTGTGAGCAGAATGATATCCACTCGCCTCATGTGACAGTTTATGAGTCCTTGCTTTACTCAGCTTGGCTTCGTTTACCTTCAGGAGTTGATACCAAAACTAGAAAGGTTAGTTAGTACCTGCAGCACAAGAAACATACATATCATTGTGGTTTTCCTTAATCTTCTAATGAAAACTTTAAGCTATTTATTGAGGAGATAGTTGTCTTTCTTAGCTTAGAGACTAATTAATTGCTCAAACTTGTTGGACTTGAAAATTGTTTGCAGATGTTCATTGAGGAAGTCATGGAACTGGTGGAGCTGAACCCATTGAGGAACTCACTGGTTGGTTTGCCTGGTGTGAGTGGTCTCTCAACTGAACAGCGCAAGAGGCTCACCATTGCAGTTGAATTGGTGGCTAATCCATCCATTATTTTCATGGATGAGCCTACTTCTGGTTTAGATGCAAGAGCTGCTGCCATTGTTATGAGAACAGTCAGGAACACTGTGGACACAGGAAGAACAGTTGTATGCACCATCCACCAACCTAGCATTGACATTTTTGAAGCTTTTGATGAGGTAAGTGTTGATAATGATAAATGAAGTTGTACTTTATAGTTTCTTTCTCCATCAGAATTGAATCTGACTTCTTATACATTTTATGCAAAATTCTAGCTATTCCTAATGAAGCGTGGAGGACAAGAAATATATGTTGGGCCACTGGGTCGTCAATCTTGCCATTTGATCAAGTATTTTGAGGTAGGAAATCACAAAGACTATTATAGTTCTTAAGTGAACCACTATAGTTCTTGATAGTAGTTACTGAAGTTTTCAAATAATTTCATTTGTGCAGAGCATTGATGGAGTGAGTAAAATCAAAGACGGATATAACCCAGCAACTTGGATGTTGGAAGTTACATCTACAGCACAAGAACTTAGTTTGGGTGTTGATTTTACTGATTTATACAAAAACTCTGATCTATTTAGGTGAGCTATATAATGCAAATGGATAAGAATTTATCAACTATAGTACTTAATTACTGTCTTGATTAGCAACAATGCTTAAACTGTTTTACATTATTCTTCAGGAGGAACAAGCAGCTTATACAAGAGCTGGGTGAGCCTGCACCTGATTCAAAGGATCTATATTTCGCAACTCAGTTCTCGCAGCCTTTCTTGATCCAATGCCAGGCTTGCTTATGGAAACAACGTTGGTCATATTGGCGCAATCCACCATACACTGCTGTGAGGTTTTTCTTCACTACTTTCATTGCCGTGATGTTTGGAACAATCTTCTGGGACCTCGGAGGCAAACAGTGAGTCAAACTTTAACAATAAATTCATAATAATTATACACTGAACAATAAATTCATCTCTCTCTACTTGAGTTCTGATTTCTGGTGGTGAATTACAGCAAAAGGAGACAAGATCTGTTGAATGCTGTGGGTTCAATGTATAGTGCTGTTCTCTTCCTTGGAGTGCAAAACTCTTCATCTGTACAGCCAGTGGTATCAGTTGAAAGAACAGTCTTCTATAGAGAAAAAGCTGCTGGAATGTATTCTGCCTTACCCTATGCATTTGCTCAGGTAACTAAAATCATTGTTAACTCTATTAATTGCACTTTTGAATCAGCTTTTCTGAGACTCAAAAACTTATGCTTCTCCCCAGAATTGATTCTGGATTCAGAATCAATTGTAGAAGGGTTTCCAAAAATACATGTTTAATACTTTAGTGTTCACACTTACTCATCTTAAAACCCTTTTGTCACAGATTCTAGTGGAGCTACCATATATTTTCTTCCAAGCCGTGACGTATGGTGTCATAGTTTATGCCATGATCGGATTTGATTGGACTGCAGAGAAATTCTTTTGGTATTTGTTCTTCATGTACTTCACATTGTTGTACTTCACCTTCTATGGGATGATGGGTGTGGCAGTGACACCAAATCACCATGTTGCTTCCATTGTGGCTGCTGCATTCTATGCAATTTGGAACCTGTTTTCAGGATTTGTTGTCCCAAGACCAGTAAGTGTTGCTAACCTAAGCTATAAATTACATTTTGAGAAGAAACATATGTAGGATAATGTATATATATGCTTACTATTGTTGTTTTTTTTTATCAGAGCATTCCAGTGTGGTGGAGATGGTACTATTGGGCATGTCCAGTGGCCTGGACCATCTATGGACTGATTGCATCTCAGTTTGGAGATATAACTACAGTAATGGACACTGAAGGTGGAAAAACTGTGAAAATGTTCCTAGAAGATTATTATGGTATCAAACATAGCTTCATTGGAGTTTGCGCAGTTGTGGTTCCTGGGGTCGCGATTCTCTTTGCATTTATCTTCGCTGTTGCAATCAAGGCCTTTAACTTCCAAAAGAGATAGATTACAGTCTTTCCCAAACCAGAAGATTCTTTATATTTTTGTTTCATTATCCTCCATTTAATTTCTCTTTACTCCTATAATACTTGTACCTATTGTTCATGCAACACTTGCAGAGGAAACATATTCCCCCCACTTGTTTGAAGCTTTTTTGCCCTTCTTTTTTAAATGTACAAGCTATGGTTTTGTTCCTATGATTTTGTATTGCTATTTTGGTTGTAATTAAATGTAATGTATTTTTGAGTTCATCCTATTACATCCATTTCTGATTTCTGAATTCTCTGTTCCTTTACTTCTCTTTATAATTGATATTCATTCACTTAATGTTGAACACGAACTTACATGCATTCAAACGTACTACAAAGCCATTGTAAAGAGCTAAAATTTTAATCAATCAAATAATTATATTTTCGAAATAATTATATTTTCGAAAACTCTCTATACAAATAATTATATTTTCGAAAACCATCCTTATATTTATTTGTAAGCGATAACACCCTAAGTATCCAAATGAAGTTGTGAAATACTGAAAATAAGTATATTATGCCTTTATCATTCGACTAAAAAATCATTTAATATATTTTCTATTTAATATGTTGGAGTTTATGGTAGACATTATATGGATACAATACATATTTGAAAGTTAAATTTGAGTAAAATTTAATAAAATTTATATGGTTGGCGTAAAAAATTTAACAAATTTGTTTAAAATAGTATTGTTTAGAGATGGAATACAATCATAATCCCTACAGTAGTAACCAAAGAACTTCCCAAATTTTTATTTGGATCAGATACTTACTATTTTGTTATTAGGTTATGCTGTTCGGCCCAACATTTGGTATTCCAAAATTAAAAAGCCCATGTTTGAAATAAAAAAGCCCAAGCCCAATTCACACTGCTTGTGTTAAAAAAGGAGCACAAAAATAAAAAAGAATAACGCCGTTGCCGGGGATCGAACCCGGGTCACCCGCGTGACAGGCGGGAATACTTACCACTATACTACAACGACTGTTCGATGCTTAATTTTCCTAACTTTTTGTATTTGACCTATTTTATGTGGCTTCTTTCCTTTTATCTAAGGCTTAATTGCACTTTTGGTCCCCCAACTTTGGCCTTTCTGCAAAAATCGTCCCCAAACTTTAAAATTAGCAAAAAACGACCCTGAAGTTTACACCCGGTTGCAAAATTGGTTTTCCGTCCAACTTCCGTCCAAAATCTAACTGAAAATGCTGATATGACATTTCTAAATTAATTTTAACTGAAAAAAATAATTTTTTAATAAAATAACATTTAGTCAGTTGCATTTTTAGTCCCCCACTCAAAAACCACCACTCCTCCCCTCCTCACTCCTCACTTTCTCCATCTTCATCAATACAAACCCAGAAAATTTGTAACTACTAAAATTAAAATCATCCCATCACCATTTTTATCAATTATTGTTCATCTTCATCAAACCCCCATCCCAGCAGCACCACCACCGCCAACCCCCTTCACCGAACACCACCATCAGCTCCTCTAAAACCCCAAAAAACCCATCCCTCACACACACAGATCTAAGGTGTCTTGCCCTCTTTCTTCCTTCTCAAATCCAAGTCCCAAACCATGAAGCCAAATCAAACAGAAGATGAAGCCAATCCAAACAAATCTAGACCCAAATCATAAAAAGGAGATTGAAGCATATGTGACGAAGTGGCTCGAGCAGTGATCCATTCTGTTATTGGATTTTGGATTTGTAGTTCCTCTTTCATCTCTTTCTGATTGGCACTTTAGGGATTTCGTTGAGGGAATTGGGGCTTTATTCATCTCCTGCTTCTGGTTTGGGTTTTGGGGAAGTCTAGTATGGTGCAATTGAGGTTTTCTGATTTGAGGATGAAGGTGATGAAAATGTTAGGGAAAGAGGTTGATGCAAATGCTCACTGTAATGCTGAGGAAGATGAATAAATTTGGTGACTGAATTGTGACAGATTATCTCTGTCACTAGTCCTAAAAATAAAAAAATTCTATTTCCTAATTAAATTATTAATATTTTTCAATTAAAATATTATTAAATAATATCACGTCAGCAATCTGTTAGGTTTTGGATGGAAGTTGGATGGAAAACCAAAAGTGCAATCGTGTGTAAACTTCAGGGTCGTTATTTGCTAATTTTAAAGTTTGAGGACGATTTTCGCAGGAAGGCCAAAGTTGGGGGACCAAAAGTGCAATTAAGCCATTATCTAATATTTGAGATAATTTCTTGGAGGTAATTTCTTTTTCAAGTTTCACTATCATACATTCTTCATCTACTTTTTTTTTTGAAAGGTTAAAAAATGCATTAGATAAGAAGTATAAAAGGGGGTACTTCAACACAATACAAGAAGGCAAAGTAACAAATAAAAAAACAAAAAACAACAAGAATTAGAGAGAAGAAGGGGATAGAAAACAGAGCAGATGCAGCTGCACATTGCTTGTAGAAGAATTGAATGCGAAAATGGCAATGTTCGTATTCTGTTCATTTAGTCATAGAAGTTCTGATACCATATCAAACAATCCATTATTTCAAGAGTTTAAATCTTGTTGGATACGAAACTTTTAATGGGTTTATCATATTTCAAACACATTCCAATCACTTGTTTCATGTTGTTTTTACTTTTTCCTGATTGAGAAGAATGAGAGAAATGTGGTCAGCACTTTCTTGTCCACCATTCTCCCATGATTATTTCGTTGAGGAAATTACTTGTTTTGTGCTTTTTGACCATATCATGTATATATTTTTTGTCTGCTTGTTGCAGGTTCATTGATTTATAAATATTTGGCCACTTTAGGAGCTTTTCGTGCTTTTTTTTTTCCTTGCAAAATGCAATAGCGTTACATTTGCTTGGTTTAGTTAACTGAGATGTGCCACCCCATTTATGGTATAGGACTACTAGCTAGCTTGCCTCAACTAGCCATGTCTCTTGGTCTCTAATCCGTCCAAGCAAGAAATGCACTCGTTCATAGCACCATTGACTGTGTTTGGTTTCTGAATCACAAACCAATTAGCATACGGTAGGGGAATCAATTTCTTACTGCTAGCCATGATTTTGTCTCTGAATACTGAACAGGGGAAGGCTGGATACAATGAATTTACCATAGGCAAGTTTAATTTGTCCTAATCGAATTAGAGCATCTTTGGATACTACTAAAGTACATTTATTGGAGTCTCAGCTTAGCTCAGTGAAGAGAGTTGTAAATTCGCTCTAATATGTGTTCTTTTTTAATTGGTATCCAAACAAACTCTTAATTGCTTACTGTTAGCCATATATTACTAAAGGTGGGTGTTTCCCTAATAAAAACAATCTACAAACTCAATTTTATGATTATTTGGCATGCAAAATATCAATGTTTTACATCGTTTAGATTTTAGAGTTTCATTTATACATTGCACCAAAATATAAAGAAATAATGTAAAAAATTATGAGTTTAATGGATATGCACTGACAGTGTAAAATAGTTTTACACAGACATCCAATTAAATTCCGCCAAATCAGAAAATATCTTATTCTTTTAATTAAAATTAAAGTAAAATGTAATTATCTCTCTTATGTGGCATGCTTTGATTGGATGACTGTGTAAAACTATTTTACACTGTCAGTGCATATCCATTAAACTCAAAAATTATTACCTTACTTTGGAAAAGTTAGCATGGCCGAAGCAAAGCAGCCTATAATAAAACAGTCGAAAGATGTGTGGTTTAGGGAAATTGACTATTCAAGGAGCATACCTGATCGATGGTGGTTGTGTTTGTTAAAATTGAAAGAATTCAGAATAATTGATTTATAAATTAAAATCGATAAAATAGTTACTCAGTAGTGAGTTTATAAAATAAATAAAAAACTTCTAATTTCAGTTAAATAATTAGAAATCAAATTAATACTCATAATCCTTAATTAAATATATAAGAAAATAAATCAATCTAAAAGATAACATTATTATCATAATTAATTTAAGATAAGACAAAAATATTATAAAATACTTTAAGATATGATCAAAATATTATAAGATATCTTTTTCATATTCCAACAAAATTGACATTCTCTGCTTGAGTGCATTTGGTTGGCCATTGAAAAAAACTTACCATTAATGATAGCCACTTGATCTTGATGAAGAACATTTGGATAATTAGTTATATATATATATATATATATATATATATATATATCCCGACTGATTGTTTGATTGGTAAGAGCTAATGGATATATGGATTGAGTGAAGAGGTCTATGGATTAATCTCTGAAGTGTGTACTTTATCTATAATGGGTATATGTGTGGTATGTCATAGTGCTATCTAGGATTAGATTCTCTTTAATTTGTAAGTACGTACAGTTTATGAACCTTTGAAAAAAAATATGAATTTAGAGAAAGCCACGGATGGGATTTCTTCCAATTAGGAACCATTCCGTGCGGTACTAACCATTGAAAACGATATTGATTTTCAACTTTTGGAGTACCTACGTAGCATTTTGTTTCCTTGGAATCAAATACAGACCCATGGAGGGTTGATTGAGCCTCTTTAGCAAGAGAGAGGTACCTCTCAATCACATTGATAAGATTAAGATCACAAATTACAATAATTAGATCCAAAATTAAAGATATTGGTCATTCACAATTTGAAAAGACATTGACCAAGTGAAAGAGTAGTCCATAGCTTTTATTTATTTATCTTTTGGAACAATGCTACTACATGATCTTCATATACTGGATGCTCGTGTGGTGGGATCAGAGAAGAGGTAGGAAACAAAAGATCACGCACGGATCCTCCTCACAATGTGACTTTGGACTTACATCCACGTCAATGTGTATATAAGATTTGAAAGGGTGAACATTGAAGCCGTGTTGAAAAGTTTGATGAAAACATTAATTAATTCGTCTTATTAATTAATCAATTAGATTGGTGCTAGTAAAACATCCCATTCACGAAATCGCAACACAAATCTAGCCCTTTCTAATGAGCTATTTTTGATATGATTGAGATTGATTCAGATATAATGTCCAATTAAGAAACTTGGATTATGATTTTTGACAAAAACACTTCAACAAAATCCTGATTTGGGTAAGTAGTCGTGTGATATGTTGGAGAAAACTGAAAGAATAACAGACTAACAGAATCAGAGAGTAAAAGAGAGCACACTAGAATTGCACTGAAAATTTTCTGTATTGATATATTGTTCAATCACAATCTGTTATTAGAGGCTTCCAGCCTTTTATACACAGTGCTTAAAACGCACTCAACAAACTAATCAAATGTAAACCACTAGTAAGCTGACACATCAGCAATTCTTATTTAACAAAACTAACTCTTGAATTATCATTTAACATTCCCTCCTAATTCAAGAGTCCTAAAGCTTTACAATACTCAGAGAGTTTCTCAAATTCTTAAATCTTTCACCCTTCAATGCCTTGGTCATGATGTCAGCTACTTGAACTTCAGTGCTGCAGTGAACAAGTTTGATCTTTTCTTTATTGACTTGATCACGCAGAAAGTGAAACTTGGTCTCAATGTGTTTGCTGCGCCCATGTGACACTGGATTTCTGGCTAAATCAATTGCAGCTTTATTATCAATCAACAAGGTTACTGCTTCATCTTTAAGAACTTCCAATTCAGCCAGCAAAGACAAAATCCAAAGTGCTTGGCAAGCAGCACTACATGCTGAAATATATTCAGCTTCACAGGTAGATAGAGCAACTACACTTTGCTTTTTAGAACACCAAGATACTGGGGCACCACAGAGTAGAAACACATAACCCATGGTGCTTCTTCTTTCAACTTGATCACCACACCAATCAGAGTCGGTATAGGCTACAAGGTGTGGCCTACCTTTCTCTTTTTGATGTGGAAACAAGATGCCAAGATCAGATGTCCCCTTCAAGTACCTTAGAATTCTTTTTGCAGCAGTGAGATGAGATTGTCTCGGATCAGCCATGAACCTGCTTATGAGACCAACACCAAAACTTATCTCTGGTCTGCTGTGATAGAGAAATCTCAAACATCCAGTGAGTTGCCTATAGAGAGTAGTATCTACCTTGGGCTCTAACTCACAATTACCAAGCTTGAGGTTTGCTTCAACTGGAATATCTGCAGAGTTGCAGTTCATCATGTTAAATCTCTTAAGCACCTCCAGAATATACTTTCTCTGGTGCATTAGAATTCCCTCCTTTGTTTCAGCAAACTCAATCCCCAAGAAGTAGGTGAGATGACCTAAATCAGTCATCTCAAACTCAGCCTTCAGCATACTTTTTACCTTTTCAATCTCCTCTGAACTACTCCCAGTTATGAGGAGATCATCAACATACAAGCACAAGAGTAAAATGTTGCCAGAATTCCCTGTTTTAACATAAACTCCATGCTCAACACTGCATTTCTGAAAACCTGAACTAGTCAAGAAGGAATCAATTCTTCTGTTCCAGGCTCTTGGAGCCTGTTTCAGTCCATATAATGCTTTCTTTAGCCTGAGAACTTTGCTTTCACTTCCTTTGACTTCAAAACCAGGAGGTTGATCAATGTACACTTCTTCATCTAAAGGGCCATTTAAGAAGGCAGATTTGACATCTAGCTGCCAAAGACTCCAATTCCTCCAGCTAGCTATGACCACAATCATTCGTATTGTTTCAAATCTGGCTACAGGAGCAAAAACCTCAGAATAATCAACTCCGGCTCTTTGCATAAACCCTTTAGCTACCAGCCTAGCTTTGTGTCTTGAAACAGTTCCATCTGGCTTGAGTTTGACTCTAAAAACCCACTTCACAGCTATGGACTTTTTGTTGGCAGGAAGCTCAGTCAGTTCCCAAGTCTTATTCTTTTCAATTGACTGTAGTTCCTCTTTCATGGCTTCAACCCAAACTTTGCTTTTAATGGCATTATCAAAGCTGACACTATCCATGTCAGATAGAAGAGCCATATGCATCAACTCTCCTTCATTTTCTACTGCAGTATCAGGAAACATTTGGTAGTCCCTCAATCTGACTGGTAAATTCCTTGCTCTTGTTGGTCTTTGATCAGCTGCTTGAACTGGTTCACCAAGCTGATCTTGAAATTCATCCTCTGAGAAATCTGGATCATCCAAAACCATTTCCACAGATCTTCCAGCTGACTGAGGAGTAGAGGTTGAATCACTTAAGTCTTTCCAAGCTTGTTTCTCTTCAAAGAAAACATCTCTACTAAACACAATTTGCTTGCTCTTTGGATCATATAGTCTATAAGATCCTGTAGGATTGTAGCCAACAAAAATCATTGCCACACTCTTGTCATCCAATTTACTTCTTCTTTGATCTGGTATGTGTTTGTAGCACAAGGATCCAAAAACCCTGAAGTGCTTTACTGAGGGTTTGTGTCCTGTCCATACCTCTTCAGGTACTTTCCCTTCTAACTTCTTAGTTGGACATCTATTCAACACATATGATGCTGTTAATACTGCCTCACCCCAGAAACTTCTAGGCAATCCTTTCTCCTTGAGCATGCTTCTAACCATATTAAGAATGGTCCTATTTCTTCTTTCAGCCACACCATTGTGCTGAGGTGTGTATGGAGCTGTCACTTCATGCACTATTCCATTTTCCTTGCAGAAGTTCTCCATTTCTCTTGAACAGAACTCACCACCACCATCAGTTCTGAGAATTTTCAAAGACTTTCCAGATTGTTTCTCAACTAGCTTTTTGAAAATTACAAAGTTAGTGAACACTTCACTCTTTGCCTTCAAAAGATAAACCCATAATTTCCTGCTAAGCTCATCAACAAATGACAGAAAATATTTGTTCCCTCCCAATGAATTTGTCTCAAAGGGACCACAAACATCTGAGTAGACTACATGCAGAAGCTCAGTAGATCTGGCAGCAGTAAAGGAGCCAAAGGAGGACCTGGATTGCTTGCTGATTAAACAGTTTTCACATGCTTCTTTTGAGGAACTAATCTGAGGAATTCCAAAAACCATTCCTTTGGAATGCAACATGCTCAGATCCTTGAAGTTCAAATGCCCAAATCTAAGGTGCCATAATCTGGATTGATCATCAACAGTTTCTACAGACATGCAGTGTGAATCCAGTGCAGTAATATTGACTTGAAAAGTTCTATTTCTTGCTAAAGCGACCTGAAGCACTTTTCTCTTAAAAGAATCAAACACCTCTAGGCAGTTATCATGCAAATTCATAGAAAAACCTTTCTGTAATAACTGTCCTACACTAATCAGATTGCTTTTTATGCCAGGAACATACAGAACATCAGTTATCAAGATTTTTCTACCATCCTTGCCTTCAATTAGCACATTTCCAGATCCCTCAGCCAATATACTCCTATTGTCAGCAAATCTGACCTTACTCTTCTTGGTTTCATCAAAATTTACAAACCATCTTTCGGTTCCAGTCATGTGGTTTGAACAGCCAGAATCTATGTACCAAGTATCAGAATTTGTACCTTTTGAGTTGGCTGTCATCATCAAGGTACTTGGACCTTCATCTGGACCTTCACCATCAGAGTTGATTGTCATCATCAGAGTAATTTGACCTTCATCATCAGAGTTGTCTCCACTATAGCCTTTTGCCATCAAGGTACTTGGACCTTCATCTGGACCTTCACCATCAGAGTTGATTGTCATCATCAGAGTAATTTGACCTTCATCATCAGAGTTGTCTCCACTATAGCCTTTTGCCAAATTTGCTTCATCACCATGCTTGTCTTGATGATCCTCTTGGCTTAGAGCCTTGCACTCAGCGGAAAAGTGACCTATCTTGTTGCAATTAAAACACCTTATCTTCTTTCTGTCAAACTTCTTTCTTCCACCTCTGTAATGATTTGACCCTCCTCTTCTTGATGAAGATTCAGAGGATTGATCACCATCAGTCTTGCTTTTCTCTTGACTATCACCATTTATGCTTGAATTTGACTTGTAATCTCTACCTTTTCCTTTCCCTCGAAAACCCCCTTTTCCTTGAAATCCCCCTTTCTTTGAGGTTGAGGCTTGAAGCGCTTGATCAGTTGATTTTTCAGTGGAACGCTCAATCAACCTCTGTTCATGAGCCTCAAGTGATCCTTGAAGCTCTTCAACCTTGATATTCTCCAGCTTCTTGGATTCTTCTATTGCCACCACAATATGATCAAATTTAGGGGTTAGGGTTCGCAGTACCTTCTCAACGATTGATTGATCAGTGATTTTCTCACCACAAGCCTTCATCAGATTGGTGAGAGAGATGATTCGATTGAAGAAATCAGCAATGCGTTCAGTGCTCTCCATTTGCAGCAATTCGTACTTGCGCCTCATCGTTTGCAACTTGACTTTCTTCAATTGCTCAGCACCTTCATTGATCTTCTCCAAGATCTTCCATGCTTCTGAAGAGTTTGCTGCTCCAGAAATCTTTTCAAAGTGTGCGACATCAACACATTGATGAAGCAGAAACAGGGCCTTACAATCTTTCTTCTTATTTTCCTGGTGCGCCTTTCGCTGCGCATCTGTGGGTTCCTTAGGAAGACCTGGGTACCCATTCTCCACTATGTCAATGACTTCTTGGAACCCCATGATCACCTTCATCTGGATTCGCCAACGATCCCAGTTCTTGCCATCGAGCACAGGGAGATTTGCTGGAAAATTTCCATTGTTGCTTTGACCCATCTTGTTCATCCCTTTCGTGAACACAAGCTCTGTATACCAGTTTGTTGGAGAAAACTGAAAGAATAACAGACTAACAGAATCAGAGAGTAAAAGAGAGCACACTAGAATTGCACTGAAAATTTTCTGTATTGATATATTGTTCAATCACAATCTGTTATTAGAGGCTTCCAGCCTTTTATACACAGTGCTTAAAACGCACTCAACAAACTAATCAAATGTAAACCACTAGTAAGCTGACACATCAGCAATTCTTATTTAACAAAACTAACTCTTGAATTATCATTTAACATGATACAATAATTAATTAGATCTCCAAAACATTTCGCCCATATTGAAACACAAAGCAGAACTTGCACCACAAAAGGGGGTTTGCTTCATCTCTTGATGAAATCACCAATTATTGGTTCAAAATTCAAAGTTGGGATTTAGCTGTCTTTCGCTTGGAGGCAACTCCAATCATTCCCCTGATGGAGTCATTAGGATACACTGAATCAAGCATCTTAGGGTCATAAACTCATAATAATCATAGCACAATAATGAGGGTTGAAGAGTTTATAAGTAAAATGATTCATTAACTCGTTTTCTTAATGTTATGTGATGAATGTATGTGAATAATGTTCAAATTAACTTGTGCTCTTAGCCCATGTAAATGGTAGTCAACCCTCACGAGCTATCAGACTGTGAATCTTTAATTTGCCCTGCCACTCTAAGGGTATGTTTGGTAAGGAGAAGAAAAGTTAGACCAAAGAAAATGAAAAGTAAGAAGGAGAAAAGAAAGAAAAATGAGTAGAACATGAGATGATTTTTAGGTTTTTATTTGGTTAAAGAGAAAGTACAACTGGTTGCTTGATCCGTGGAAGACGTTGGACCGAGACCGAGCAACCGCTCCCCATGCAGATGAAAGTCCAAGAAAAGAGGTCATGGGGCTTATGAGATCTGCAACCTAGGAAGTAGCATGCGGTGTGAAACCCCGATCGATTGGGGAACAGAGATCTAGAGTAGAGGAAGCCAACCTAAACCAAAGTTTTTCTTGCTCTCCAATCCCTATCGAGGGAGGTGGAAGAAGCAGAACTCTGACCTCGAAGGGGGGGACAAATACTTTTTTCCACCTTAAAGGAAAGCCCATGTCTCATAGGAAGCAAGCCGTAGGTAGGTTTCCCATTAGTAGGGTACCACTTTAAAAAAGACATGAGCAAATTGGCCCCTATAAAATAGGGGTGTAGAGACGGAATCGGTGTCGCTCCAAAGGAGCTCCCCCTAATGATGTTGCTCTTGCTTACCGCTACTGAAGAAGTAAGCAGTAACTCGTAGCTCAAGGGAACGGCGGGAAGGTCAAGGTCTTACTCCATTCCTATGTTAGTATTTAAACTATACTTATTTAATTTAAAATTAGAGAAATTTAATCAGTGTATTTAACATCATATAGAGAACCGGTAATGTGCTAGTTTAGTGGTAAGCAAGCTAGACCTCAAAAGAAAAAGAGCATAAGCTTGATCCGCAAAAAAAACATTTGTTGGGAGAAACATCTTCCGAACAGGTGAGAACATCCATAAAGAAAATTATATAGAGATTAAGGCAATGTTTGGCACACCAGCTAGCTAAAAGCTCAAGACCTAGCTACCTGATTGAAAAAAATGTTTAACATAAAAAGACATATTTGTATATTTCTTTTTTATATTTAACACTACTTATTTACAAATCAATACTTATGTGGTATTAATATCAAAATAATTACGGCTTTAAATATCTTAATATATTTCAAATTAACTATTTATTATCTCAAAATATAATTAATTTATAATTTATCTTTTCGTTTACATATTTTTTTATTAAATTAAATAGAAAAAATAATTGTATATTTAATTAATTAAATAAGTTTATATTTGTCTAAATTAACACAATATTTTTAAAATTGTATATTGAAAATTAAATAGTAATTATTCCGAAAAAAATAATTAGAATTTAATGTGTTTTATAAATATAAAAACGGTAATGATGAACTTTTAATAAAATAATAAGAATAAAAATGAGAATAAATTTAATATGTTTTAAGACATAGAATACCTCAAATAGCTTACTAAAAAAATGTTACGGTACTGAAATAACCTTATTTAATTACCAAATACTTTTAAAGAACTTTTAAACTAATTAATTAGTTTTAATTAGCTAAAATGTTGTATCAAACATCACCTAAGTATAGTCATTAAAGTTCTTTGAAATTGTAATTTTTTTTATTTCTCGTACATTCTCCTTATATCTCTACTTGTATTGGGTTGAAGCGCCGCTTATACTCCATTTCAATATATAATTCTTATCTGTAAAAAAAATCTATAGTCAATTCAATTAATTATTTGAGATGGGAAGGTAGAGGCACAAAAATATTTAATAGAGGAGAACTTTCTATAATAATACTGTTATCCTCTCGTGGCCAAACAATGTGCACCATTTCTTTGTTTGTGATCAACAAGTGAATGGTGGCAATGTAATCCGCATGTTGTGCTTGTCGTCACTGTCAGATACAAGTAATTCATTATCATTTGATGGAATAGTTCATATCATTCTTCTAATAATTAGTATGTTTAATCAGCATTTATTAATCGTAAAATGATGACTTAATTACGATATGACAGAACCCATAAAGGTTATTGAAAAGTTCATAACTCAATAAACCACTTTTCTTTCATTAATGACTCGTCCAAACAATCTCACAATATTATCTAAACTGCTTAGCTACGTTTTCCTTCCTCCATCATAATAATAATAATAAATGATGAATATTGACATGAAAATATGTTTTACTCATGATCTTGTTTGAATTGCATATCAACATGAAAATATGGTACTTTAATTTCTCTTTTATTTTGGTTCCTTATTCGCCTTATCATATCGGAGGGTTCTCGAAGGATAGCTCAAGTGATAAGAGCTAGAAATATAAACGTTGGGTGGAATAAAGGGTGAAAGGTCTAGAATTTAAACCATGAGGATGACTAATTTACTAACATTACTAACAACTAACATTTGTCTATAAAAGTTTACATATATGAGAAGTGAAAATAGGTCAAACAAAATGTGGCCTTACCTATTAAAAGTTTAGTACAATTTAGCATTTTAATATAAAAAAGACTAAATTTATATATTTTAAAAGTGTAATTAACTAAATAAGATGAGCTTATACAATAGAGAAAAAATGGTAAATAGTTAAGTTGGTCTCTGAATGTGTCAGCCGCTTTCAAATTGGTTCCTAAACTTTGAAAATTCATCATGCAGTTCCTGAATGTAGCAAACGTCATTCAAGTTAGTCACCAGGATTAAAATCGTTGACGGACGTGAACGGAAATGCTGAGATGAATTTTTATTTCTCATGCTAGAGTGTCCACATGTAAAATGAAAGTTAGAGGAAAAAATTAACGTCAATTTAGTCCCTCGCTCACTCACACAAAAACACAAATAGATAGTGTGCATTAATGGGAATTATGATAGGTAAATAAGAGAGATACAAATAGAATGTGAATAGAAAAATGAGATGAATGAGAAAGTTAGATGTGAATAAATTATTAAAAACACGGAAAATCATTACAAAGAGGAAACAATAACTAGTGCAGGCACCAGGGTGAATAAAAAACATACCCAACAACACAGAGGTATAAGAACAATAATATTTATATATATGCAAATTGAACAATATTGATCGATAAATAAGCTAGCTAACTCCAAGGAAACATGACAAACAACAACAACAAATGAAATAAAAGAACAGTAAAAACAGGCACTTCCCCATGATAAGGTGGAACCTGCAGCTATGGTCTTCAGTAAGGCTAGCCACCACACGTGGTTGCAGAGAGACAATTACAAAATTACGTTCATATCACAATTATTTCATAACTTAAATGATTGAGTACAAATATTCCCTCACTTAATTATTTTTGACTGAGATTAAAAACACATGCTGGCTGAGACATGTTATTGGTTTCCTTATGGAGTTGAAACCCATCACCTATCCACGGACTACATCAAATTCATAATGTTCTCTCTGGATCATTCTCTAATGAACGAGTATATATATATATATATATGATAATGTATCTTATGAGAAATGTGATCTTACATAAGAAAATAATATATATATATATATATATATATATATATATATATATCCCTCTCATACCGTAAACACGAAATAAAAGTTAATTCTGAATCATGATGAATACAAATTATTAATATGTTATGGTTTAATTTGTTTTGGGGCAATATATACCATGTTAAAAATTATATGCTCGTGTTTTTACTACTAACATATTGTAAATGTTATTTATAATATGTGTTATATGTGGTAAAATTAATTTGCAAAAAAGTTATTTCAATTTGTGAACCTGAGTTTTCTTGATCACAGTAGATAAAATCATTGTTTCAACTCTTATTGTAATCTCGTGTTTTTTTTAAATTAACCCTCCTATGTCACATATTTAAAATCAGATACATTTATTTTTTATTTTCATTAAAATAAAATTTCATTTCTTCATGTGACAACCAATTTTTTGGTAAAGAAATGTTTACATTTTTTATGTACATTCTAAAAAAAAATTTCTATCAAGATTCAAGAACCAAAAAAATTGGATCATAATCTAATAAGTTTTTCTTGCAAATTAAGTTTAAAACATTACAAATATGACGACTTTTAGTGTGGAGATAATATATACTTGAAATTGGTCCAATGGTGAACTATAATCAAATATATGAATATACCCTTTTCACATTTCAAAAATCCGATACCAGCCCTTTCTCTCTCCACCCACACCCCTATCACCCACATCCCTCTTCCGGCCATACCTGCCTCCCCTTACCACCAATGCTCCCCCACCCACCTGCCTCCTCCACCTAAGCGCCTCGCCACCCCAGGATCCCTCTTCTTCCCCACCCACCCACATGCCATGGACCTCACTAGTCACTACTATATAAAGGAAGTGATAGAATATTAAAATATTCTTATATTTATTATTTTGTAATTATGCATGTAATTAGGTTTAGCCTTTATTATTAGTCACCCTTGTATTTGTATAAATAGAGGTTTACTCATCAATAATATTCATAGAATTGATTTTCTTCATGTTATCATTGAGCAGGTTCAGATCCTCTTTTCTGACCTAACTTTTTCCTTTACTTTTCCTATTATTCTTTTTCCTTTCCCCTCTTCTTTCTATAACTGCTGCCGCCGCCGCCCAAGCCCCGCTGCGCCTCCAGTCGCGCCGCCGGCCACGCTACAGCCACCGCGCTCTTCCAGCAGCGTCGTCGCGTTCGTTCTATAAGAACTCAGCAACGCGCCTCCTCCCGCCATCGCAGCTACTCCGGTCGCTGCCCACCGCCGCCACCTTCCCACTCCGACGCCAGATCTGCCCTCCTTCTCACCGATCGACGTCCATGCCTCCCTTGCTGCGCTCCAACCCGTGTCTGACCTCAGCAACCCTCACCCGACCCGTTTTCTCATTTTAGTCCGAACCGGTCCAGCCAACCCAGGCCTGCCCGGTTCGCTAGTGAACCCAGCCAACGGTTCAACCGAACCGGTCCACATCAACAACAAAAAACAAAATCTTTTTTCTTTGCAGGTTCTATGGCTGATACTAATTCTACTACTGGTTCTCCCACCGGCGACACCACTATGGTTCCCACGCCAACGACGCTGTCGTACTCCTCTGCCAAGCCGGATTTTCATCCGGCCCTTGCTGTCACAAATATAAAAAACAACATTCCTTTTAAACTCGAGATCGACAAGGATCATTATGCTCTGTGGGCTGAATTGTTTGAAACTCATGCTCACGCCACTCAGGTGCTCCACCACATCATTCCTCAAGCTGACATGGAGCCTCATGCGCGCACCGATGCTTCCTATGCCCGGTGGGCTACTCTTGACTCTACCCTCAAACAGTGAATTTATTCCACCATCTCCTTTGACCTTCTCACCACTGTTATGGAGAAATGTTCTACTGCTATGGCTACTTGGAACTGTATAGCTTATATGTTTGAGGACAATTAGAACTCTCGTGCTGTCACTCTCGACCAGGATTTCATCACCACTCGCATGAAGGATTTTCCTAATGTTTCGGCCTACTGTCAGCGTCTGAAACATATCTTTGATCAGTTGAGGAATGTTAGTGCCCCAGTCAGTGACCATCGTCTTGTCCTCCAGTTGGTCTCTGGTCTCACTGAGCCTTTTTGTGGTGTTGCCACCCTGATCCGTCAGAGCGAGCCTTTGCCTCCTTTCCTCAAGGTCCGCTCCATGCTGATTCTAGAGGAATCCTGTCTCGCCAAGATGTCAGGCCCTGCTTCTCAGACTGCTTTGCACACCTCTGCTTCCCATCCACGGGACTTCGATGACTCTTCTCAGTAGCGCACCACCAACCGCAACAATCAGGGACACTTCAACCACTGTTCTAGGTCAGGGAAAAATCGTAACTATCAGGGTAGTTCTAATAAACCTAAAAAGAAAGGTGGCTCCCGCTATACTGGATCATCTGGCTCCTCTGGTTCCCCTGCTGTAGCTCCTCCACCATGGCGCTCGGCTCCGCAAGCATGCTGGAATCCCTGGGGTTGGGCTACTCCCCCTGGTTGGGCTCCTTCCCCTTGGGTAATGCCTCCTTGTCCTTACCCTACATCTCAGTGGTCGCGTCCCATGGGTCCTATGCAGCAACCCGGCGTTCTAGGTCAGCGTCATCAGGCTTACACCACTACTGCTTCTCCAGCACCCACTGATATCGTTGCTGCCATGCACACCATGTCCTTGACTCCTCCATACACCATGTGGTACATGGACACGGCGCCTCGTCCCATACTGCGGCATCTCAAGGTACTCTCACGTCTTATTCTAATTTATGTCATTTAAATCAGAAACTGATAGTTGGTAGTGGTCAGGGCATTCCAATTCAGGGTTCGGGACACACTTCTATTCCCACCCTTCACAAACCATTAGCACTCAACCATGTCTTGCACACTCCGCGAATTATTAAAAACTTAATTTATGTGCGCCAACTCACTACTGACAATAATGTTTCTGTTTCTTTTGATCCTTTTGGATTCTCGGTGTCTGACTTCCAAACGGGGATGCCTCTCCTGAGATGTAACAGCCTCGGCGACCTCTACCCAATCACCCGTTCCTCTCATTTTGCTGGTCTTGCTTCTGGTGTCTGGCACAATCGTCTTGGTCACCCAGCTTCCTCAGCTTTAAATCACCTTAGGAATAATAAACTTATTTATTGTGAATCTTCGCGTTCTAGTATGGTTTATGATTTAGGCAAACATGTTCGATTGCCTTTCAGTTCCTCTGAAACTATTACTTTGAGACCTTTTGATATTTTGCATAGTGATTTATGGACGTCTCCTATTTTAAGCACTGGTAGTCATCGTTATTACGTTTTGTTTTTGGATGATCACACTGATTTTTTATGGACGTTTCCGATTAGCAAGAAATCTCAAGTTTATGAAATATTTACTACTCTTGCTACACTTATTTACCTTGTATGATTTCCTTCAGGAAGCAAATACAATCTTCAACCTCCATAATAGCCAAAACAAACCCCTTGAAAAACACAGTACCATCGTTTAATTGAATTAATAATAAATAAAATTCCTTTTAACTACTGTTAAGTTCATCATACAGAAGCGGTTATTCTGCAGGCTGCCGAGGACAGTCATGCCAAGGTCCTTAAAGGTATCGCTGTGACTGATATATGCCGTTGTGCAAAAGAAGAAGTATTTCTGTAAATTAATCTTTGAATCTTATTTACTAAAATGTTTCTTTTTTATATTATTTATATCTATGGTAGATTTTGATTGGTCAAGAATATTAGACCGATTTAGGTATCCCACCTTAAAAGCCGTCAAGAGGTATATTGTAAATTTATAACAAGTAAAAACATGATTTATTAAATAATAGATTTTTAGCATGGTTCAATGATTCAATGTAGAAATACTCTTGAGAACAATACAAATATCAAGTTCCAAAGAAAATGTTCTTTTGTGCGACCTGTCGTACGTGCTGCAGGAATTGAATGATCAAATACGATCGACAACTTTGCTATGGTGTCCCATTCAATACAAAGACAAACGAAACACCAGTGAGACTCTATCTATGTTTTCCATTACTTTAATTTGTTTGATTTGATGCATCTTATCCTGTGACTGGCTTTGTCCTCTAATGGTATTTCTCTCTCCCGTTTAGAGCCAAACATATACCCTCTTTAACTTCTTCTTTGTTTGTTTGTAGCCCCACCACACCACATCATCCAAATTAAGTGATTTTTCCATTTAAGCAAAAAATAAAAAGGTGTTTCAATTTAATTTGCCTTCAATACTTACAAAAATAGACCATGCAAGAAGGAAGGAACGAAAAAGTTGAAAAGCTATATTAACCCACTTGCACCGTGCTTTTGTGGTGATGAGTCTCGTTTACATCAAACAATCCGTTAATGGATGATGCACGAAGCCTTACGGATGAGAGTGCCTTGTTGAAATATTTCGCTTTTGTGCCAAGATACTCATTCCAAGTCACTGACCTATAAAGTGGAGGCTGAGTAGGTCCCACTAGCTTCGCATGTGGACAAATCTCCGCGTTGGGCGGGGGCCCATATAGGTAAGCGACTGAGAACCTCTGGCGGATTCGGTTCACAACTACTCGGTGCAGCACACTCGGGTACGACCCGTTTGACAATATATGAAGGAGGTCGCCAACGTTGACCACGAGGGCACCGGGGAGTGGTGGGACCGTCACCCACCCGGGGGTGCCTTCCTGCTGGACCTGCAACCCGCTAATGTCGTTCTGATGGAGGATTGTGAGAAGGGTGGAGTCGGTGTGCGGGGCGAGACCCATGGCCCGATCAGGATCCGGGCAGCTCGGGTACGAGTTTAACTGCATGGCAGCACAATTGGCCTTTTTGAATTGCCCTTTTTTGCCGGCCCATTTGAGGTCTTCCTTTGTAATGCCTAGAGGCTCCAACATGAGGCTCATTAAATTTCCCGCTAGCTTTTTCATGGTTTCATCGTATTGCACCACAATGTCACTGAAAAGACAAAAACCCCATGTAGAGGAGAGGAGTGTTAATAAACAAAATTGATAATTAGTAACAATAATAAAATCACACCACTGTTGACCAATTGATTTCAAACAACAGAAATAAATGATTCGTTGCAATAGATTCTCATCACTCTCCAAATCTTTAAGGTGGGTCCATATCCCTCATTATTATGACATTTGATTATTGTAAAAGGATAAGAAAATGGGCTATTATTTGTCTATTAGCACAATCACCTCAAAAAATATTCTTGTTAAACTAGACAAAACTAGAAATGCTAACAAAAATAGCTTGTGAAATTTAATTAGATAATTACTTAATTATCACATGATTTACACCTTATAGTTAGCAACGGGAAGGACACGTGCGCATGAAAGGGTAGTATGGAAAAGTATCTGTAAATCAAGGGTGAACCACTAAATAGTGAGAACACTCATTGATGTTAATTTTTGTAGCGATTCTTACCTTCACAAATTAGAAATATAAGTCTTTATTTATTTATTTTGCATTAGTAAAAAATCATCACAAAATTGGGTGTATGTAAACATCCTTATCATTTAGTGATTCATGTATCGGCGTAGAAAATGTTTGTTCAACTAAAGCAAAGAGAACTGATAAATAATATGCCTGAAGAGAAAACAGGTTTGAATGAATCGAAACTTATACCAGTATTTGGCATAATCCTGTGGCCAGAGCTGGCGGAAATGGTCAACAGGCGATCCGACGATCGTGAAGCCCTCCGACCACATGAGTTTAGGGAAGAAGGAGGAGATGCGAGCGAGGCCGTAGCCAGAAACACCATCGGGAGAACGAGCCGCCTTGAGCTTTTGGTGAGATGGGAGGGAGAAGAGGGTGTGTCCAACCCAGTTCATGTCATCAAGAAGGCTCAAGGGGACGCCATGGTTCACCACTTGGAACGCACCCCATGTCTTGCATGCATGTCCTATAAGCTTTGATGCATTAGGGTCACTGAGATCAATAACAGGGACACTACAATTGGAAGTAGTAGTTGTAGTAGTGTGATCATGATCATTACTCCAAGTGTAAGATTCTGGAAGTTTTTGTATGGAGTTGAAGTCAGGGTGCTTGTGGTGAAACACATGCACGGGGTGGCCTCTGTAAGCTTGTGAGAGTGAAGGCATGGTGTGCGTGCGTGTGTGTTGAATGCTACTAGCTACTACTAGTTGAATAGTGGCGGTGTGGCTATTGGTGGCGGTACTTTGCTAGAAAACATAGTACTATGTGTGTATGTAGTAGAAAGAAAAAGATATGAGAGTGAGAAACATGATTGTGCGTTGTTAGTATATATAGAGATGATGGGGTAGATGGCGACAATGTTTCCCCTTACCGACCCCAACCAAAAATAAAGAAATTAAGGGCTCGTTTGGTGTTAGGATAGTAATCTTATCCTATTGTTATCTGTTGTTTGTTGCACCATCAAAATATGATAACACTATCATATCTCATATCCTATCATGTCTATCATGTGTAAGGGCTCGTTTGGTGGTCAGGACAGAATATGATAAGATATGATATTTATATATCATAGCAACACGATAGGATACTCTTATCCTATCCTGTGTTTGAGGTGCACATCAGCACATGATAAGGACAGGATATGATAAGGAAGAATGTATCAAATTTATATTTGAATAAAAAATAAATTTAAAAATTGATCATTCTATTAATTTTTTTCTTTTTACATTTTCATGAATGAGTCTATATTTTAAAATAACTAAAATTAATTTAAATTCTATTAATTAACCTATTTTATTGTTTTGAAGATAGTCTATATTTTAAATAAATTATGCAGTTAAATAATTGGTTTTCACTTAGTTGTGGTTGTGACACGTGATAATTAACAATAAAAGTTAACTAAATTAAGAATATTATTATTTCAAAAGTACATTATATTTAAATTATAAATGATTATATAAGTATATAAATAATTTCAAATAATAGGAGATGAAAATAGAAAATTTGTCTATTACTACTAAAAAATTAATATTTGTAACCAATTGATTTTCACTTAGTTGTGACACATGATAAACAATAAAAATTAACTAAATTAAAAATATTATTATTTCAAAATTACTTTATATTTAAATTATTATATAAGTAGATAAATAATTTTTAAATAATTGGAGATTAAAATATTAAATTAGTCTATTACTATTAATATATCAATATTTGTAAGTGAGTAGTCTATTTTACTATTTGTGAATAATAATTTTATTTATTTTTTATTTTAATTAAATTAATATTTCTATATTTATTTATTAGTATTATTATAAATTATATAATATTAAAATAAATTAATTTGGAGTTTGGATACTGAAAGAAAATATATAACTGGTATCCTATCCTGATAGGATAAGTTCTATCATAATTCATCGCTCAAGATAACTTTTATACATGATGGACATGATAGGATAGGGGAAAGGATAATGTTATCCTATCATGCTGGTGCAATAAACAACAGATAACAACAAGATATGATTACTATCATGTCATATTTTATCATGTTCTGACCACCAAACAGACCCTAAAAGTTATCATGAGGAGTGAGTTAGGATAAAACATGATAAGATACTAGTTATATATATATTTCTTTCGGTATCCTAACTCCAAATTAATTTATTTTAATATTATATAATTTATAATACTATTAATTACTAATAAATATAAAAATATTAATTTAACTAAAATAACAAAATAAATAAATAAAATTATTAATAAATAGTAAAGTAGATTACTCACTTACAAATATTGATTTATTAATAGTAATAGACTAACTTTATATTTTCATCTCCTATAATTTAAAAATTATTTATCTACTTATATAATAATTTAAATATATAGTACTTTTGAAATAATATTATTTTTAATTTATTTAATGTTTATTGTTTATCACATGTCACAACTAAGTGAAAACCAATTGGTTACAAATATTGATTTTTTAATAGTAATAGACTAATTTTCCATTTTCATCTCCTATTATTTAAAATTATTTATCTACTTATATAATAATTTATAATTTAAATATAAAGTATATAAAGTTGTTGGCGAAAAGATAATTTAAATGTAAAGTAATTTTGAAATAATAATATTATTAATTTAGTTAACTTTTATTGTTAACTATTATGTGTCACAACTAAATGAAAACTAATTAGTTAACTACATAATTTTATTTAAAATATAGGTCATCTTCAAAAAAATAAAATAGGCTAATTAATAAAATTTAAATTAATTTTAGTTATTTTAAAATATAGACTAATTCATGAAAATGTAAAAAAAATTAAATTTAATAGAATGATCAATTTTTTAATGTATTTTTTATTTAAATATAAATTTGATACATTTTTCCTTATCATATATTGTCCTTATCATGTGCACTTCAAACACAGGATATGATAAAAGTCTATCCTGCTCTTATCATATCATGTTGTTATCTTGTTCATATATCATACCCTATCATATCTTGTCCTGACCACCAAACGAGCCCTAAGATTTGGGGAAAGAGATGTGTTTTTATTCAATTCCCTTTTTTCTAACCCTCAGGTGTCTAGATTGTTCTTGGAGAGGGGAATTGATGCTTTTGCTCAATACATTTATGTAAAATGATTTATACAATTTGTACAATGCAGACATCTAGCAGAGCTCAAAAGAGAAAAGAAAAAATAAATAAATGTAAGATATAATAAATGTAATTATAATGAGAGAGATCGATATAAAAATAAATATTTATTGGATATCCGAATAAGTTGTTTGACTACATTTAATTAATAATGTTCTTTTATGAAAAATGAGTTTTGATCTCGAGTATGTGTAACACCAAACAACACCCAAGTTTTCTGGTGGTCAAATCACCAATTTCACAAATGAAAACACACACAACTTGTGGTTTTAAACCACCATTATATCACTATACTACATTTATGTATTTTTTTAAACATATACAACTCGAATCCAAAACTTCTTAAATTAAACCTCTATTTTTTCCATTTATGATTCATGCATAAAAACTAAATACAAATTTGTTCTGATGAAAATATCAAAATGGTATAAAATTTATATTCGACAAGGGAAAGAACAAGAAAGTAAAGAACAACCTTGTCCTCTACATATAGAGTATAATTTGAATGAGGAGAGGCCTCAGCCTCTCAATCCACAACTCCAATAGTTCCAAGAAAGAGTAGGGACCCCTACCCCAACATGTGCCTCCTCTGTCTTGTCCTCAAGTAGAAAAACATTTAATCAAAAACTCTTCCAACATGGTTAATTCTGATGTATCTCGTCGCATAACGACAATAGTCACAATAGGGGGTTGCCGCCATTGTTACCAAATTGCCCATCTAGAAAAGCTAGGACAAAAACAATATTTTTAGTTAGACAACAGATGAACAGAGTAATATTATTACGCTAACATTTTTTATAACTCTTTTAGATGGTTGATTAAAAACTTCGATTTACAGCT
Organism: Lotus japonicus; assembly: GCF_012489685.1. Lineage (NCBI taxonomy): Eukaryota > Viridiplantae > Streptophyta > Magnoliopsida > Fabales > Fabaceae > Lotus > Lotus japonicus. The sequence goes on from NC_080043.1 coordinate 1,438,985, forward strand.
TAAAAAAAATTTAAATTTCTACAAATTAATTTTACCACCTAACGAACATATAATATTATAAGTAATTATATTTACTAAATGTAAATAGAAAAAAAACATGGTTTATGATCCACCACAAAATTGTTCAATTTTTATATATTAATTGGGTCTCTCGAAAGATTTTGTAAGTGAACATTCTAGAGGGGAGGATTGAACAATGGAGCTCCCAACAACCCCCTTGACAATCCAAGCTCGCAGAAGCGGCTAAGTGGGCAGTGGGTGTATAGTTCCACACTGGAGAAGCTCATAATCATTTTTAATGAGTAAAATCAATTTTAAATGATAATATAGATATTTGAAAGTTATTTTAGAGAATTGATTTTAATCTCACAATCAATTTTGCTAGAAGTTAGATTGTAGCTTTTGTATTCAATATTATTAGTGAGATGGTTTCGAAGGCATGTGTTGGCCCAATATTTTGGCCCAAGAAAGAAAAACGCATTCAGCCCAAAACTCTCGAGGAAGTCGAATTCTGACTAAAGAAAGGAAGAGGAAGTTGCACCAAGTTAATGGGGCGGCAAAACTCGACAACAACAATTACTGCTAAACACAGGCACATGTAACACGTGCCACATTGACCAAGTCAAATTCCCCCCACGATGGTCGAAAACATGGCCAGGAAACGGTTGGAGCAGTTGAAGCACACGATCTCCACCACCATGCGCAGAACTCCCGGAGCAAGCATCAGATCGTGGGAGAAACCAGACCCACTAACCTATCCACTGAGAAAAAAACCGTCAAGGACACGCAGAGCACGAAACTCTATAAATAGGAGAATCTAATTCAGAAAGAGGGTTCCCAACTCAAACTCTGAAAAATTCACCAGAAAGCTCTAATGTCCGCATCAATGAGACTCAAGGAGCAAAACGTGATGATGAAGGAGTACGTTGCAGAACCAACACTTTAGTTTCCCTGCATTTCAGCTTGTTGATTTTCAGTTCTTTTGTGCAGTTTGTTTGTCGAAATCTGCAGTTCATGTAGTTTTCATGTTATTTTAGTTTGTTTGACTGTTTTGTAATCGACTCGTATTCAATAAATTCCAGTTTCATCTGAGCTGCTTGTTATTATCGAAAACACATTCATGTACACACAACACTTTGGCAAAGCGTTTTCTCAAAAGGACCCTGAAATCTAAACTTCCTTTAGTCGAACTAAGAGGATATTTGTTTACCAAAAATCCGTGTAAACAAATTGGCACGCCCAGTGGGACCATTTTTGTGAAAACTAAGTTTTACAGAAGCGTTTTGTATGTTTTGTTTGCTGCATGCTATTTGGTATTTGCTACTTGCCTTGATTGTGATTTATATGCACCTGAGAAGTGGTAAGACTATAAGTATGGCAAGCAATCGAGGGAGGACTTCCCCCCAAGGGTCTAACGTGGGCAATCAGGGTAGTCCCGGGGGAAGTAGTGGTAATAATAATGAAGAAGTGTCTACTGGAATGGGGCATGGCACCACTATGCCAACCCAGAATGTAGCAATTTCTGCAGTTGCAGAAATGCCTGTATCTACATCAGTACAGGCACAAATTGTTCCAACAGTTACGAGGGAAAACATGCCTTATGGTATGCCTACGTCTATGATGCAAGGCATACAAGGCACGTATTCGACGTTCCCTGAAAATGTTCCTCCATTCGGCATACCCCCTTTTGGGGCAAATGGAACAATGCTAAATTTGGGGAGTCGAGTTAGCCCTTCTATTCCTGGATCTAGTTCACAAATTTATTTATCTACAGGTATGAACACTGGTTCACTTCAAGCCATTAGGCAGCAAGTAGATGATAGTAACCATGAAATGGTTAACATGTTATCTCGACAGATAGGTGAGCTAATCAACCCTGTGCTCCAAAATAATAATGCCAATAATCAGCATTTGGCACGACAGATGGATCGTTTGGCGACAGCCCTGGGGGCACCAGTCGAGATCCAATCGGCGCCAGGGATTAACCAAATCCCGTTGCCTAACCATGTCCCTGCCCCTGTGCGCTATCAGGTGCCGCAACACCAAGAGATGAGGGCAAACCCTTTGTACGAGGCAGTGCAGCCGCCATTGCAAAATGTATATATGGTAAACAGGGAAGAACACGCTGATGGTGTGCTAGAAAGAATCCGACACCAGAACGCTGGGGGGCAACAAAATGTTGCTGCTGTGGTGGAGCAACTGTTGAACCAACATGGTTTCAACGTGGGTTTCGCGAATAGACCCCATTTTGTGTCAGCCTTTACAGAGGAGGTTCTCGAATCAGAACTTCCTCGAGGCTGGAAGGTCCCCAAATTCACTAAGTTCTCGGGGGATTCAGGAGAGTCCACTGTAGAACACATAGCCAGGTACCAAATCGAAGCAGGAGACCTAGCCATCAATGAAAATTTAAAAATGAAGTACTTCCCGAGTTCTTTAACCAAGAATGCATTCACCTGGTTCACCACCCTCGCTCCTAGGTCAGTCCATACATGGGCTCAGTTGGAAAGAATTTTCCATGAACAGTTCTTTAGGGGAGAGTGCAAAGTAAGTTTGAAGGATCTGGCTAGTGTTAAAAGAAAGCCAGCAGAGTCTATTGATGATTACCTAAACAGGTTTAGGATGCTTAAATCTCGATGTTTCACCCATGTCCCTGAACACGAGCTAGTTGTCTTAGCCGCTGGTGGTCTAGAGTATTCCATTAGAAAGAAAATCGACACTCAGTATATTCGAGATATGTCTTTACTCGCAGATAGAGTGAGGCACATCGAATTACTAAAGGCCGAAAAGTCCGAGGAAAGGGCCAAGACTACTAAGTGGCCAAAGAAGGAGAAGGTAGCGTACATAGACGCGGATTCAGTATGTCAAAATCCATGTGTCTATCGAGAAGTCCCTGCAGACGTCGATTTAAATGATGTCAATCTGGCTGAACTTCAGCCAGGGGATCCTTATGTTTGTAAAGCATTGAAACCACGTGAAAACAAACTTGGGGAGGAAAACCCCAAGAACACGATTCCTGCTGTGAAAACTTATACTTTTGATGTGACCAAATGTGATGCAATCTATGATATACTTGTGTCTGATGGTTTGCTTGTGGTCCCTAAAGACCAAAAACTTCCTTCTCCTGAACAAAGGAAGGGGAAGAAATATTGCAAATATCACAACTTTTTTGGTCATTGGACCTCACAATGTGTTCGTTTCAGGGATCTTGTGCAGGGGGCATTGGACTCGGGAAGGCTCAAGTATGACGAAAAAGCCAAAATCCAAATGAAGATTGACTCCGACCCACTGCAGGTAGCTGAAGCCAACTACGTGGAACCTTTCTACATTGGCATGGTTGACATTTCTGAGAAGCTGAATCTGGGCCTGACACTCGAGGAGGCAAAGGAGGAAAACACGGCTGTCGAAGAACCAGACGTCGTGAAAGAGGTGAGCCTAGAGGAGGTTTACCCCAAGGCAGGGGAAACTCTTGTCGAGTTTTTGTCACGAAGCAAAGATAGCGAGAAAGAGGTCATGCTTTGTCCTCGATGTAGTGCCGTTTTCGACAAGTCAGCAGCTAAAGCCTATCAAGATTCTGAGATGAAGAGGCATTACCAGAGCAAAATGCCTGTGTCTAGAAGGTTGAAGTATCCCCACGAGGAGTGGGTTGAGAGGGATCAAGAACTCGATGGCCACAAAGGCCAGAGGACAAGAATCAAGGACAAGACTTATGTCCCTGATGCTGGTTTGCCAAAGAATCAATGGTTTAGGCCAGCACCCCCAAGACCAAAACCATACCCCAAGTGGCAGAAAATCGACTTAGGCCAGGGGTCATCTTACATCAACAATTCCCGTGTGTCGCGGAACTATTCCTATGGCTCTGGGAATTATTATGCTCCTGAGCAAATGACTAGAACTCAATTCAGACGTTTCCTGAGGAAAAGAAAAGCTGAGAGAGAAAGAGGTGGCAAGTTCCGTTCATTATGGGACATAAAGCCAGAAGACAACCCTCACAAGGAACCTAGTGTGGCGTCAATCATCAACCAGCTCGACCATGCTATCAAACAGGGAACAGTTGTGCCCCCAAACCCGGCCAAAGAAAAAGGGAAAGATGTGGCTGAGGACGAGGATGAAGACATGCTCGACGATTTCGATGATAGCGATGGGGAAGATCTCAACATCATCTGCATAGTGTCTATCTTACCCGCTGAATTCGACAGGATCTCGGAGGTCACCGAGAATGAAGAAGACTACTACGACGAGGAGGAGCCAGATGACAACCCCTTGTGCTACTACGTGATGCAAAAAGGATTCGTTGAAGACGAAAGAGCTATTTTCCAGAGGCCAACGGAGCAGATGAAAAGCCACTTGAAGTCGTTATTCGTTTGGGCCAAAGTCGACGAAAAAGGAGTCAATAAAGTTCTTGTCGACGGAGGGGCCACGATCAATTTAATGCCTAAGTTTATGCTCAAGAAGCTAGGCAAAACTGAAGCAGACTTAATCCCTCACGACATGGTCCTCTCCGACTATGAAGGGAAAACAGGTTCTTCTTTAGGAGCAATTATGATGAACATAACCGTAGGAACGGTGGCCCGTTCCACATTGTTCATCGTGGTGCCCTCAAAAGCCAACTACAACCTGCTATTGGGGAGAGAATGGATCCACGGCGTGGGGGCAGTGCCCTCAACTCTGCACCAACGTATTTCCATTTGGAAAGCAGATGGAGTCGTCGAGAACGTGCAAGCAGATCAGAGCTACTACTTAGCGGAGACAGGTTACGTTAGCAAGAAAAATTTCGAAAAGAGTTTAGCCACAATTGCTCCTCTAGACACAGTGGCCTCTCAATATTTCAACCCGTATTCGGAGTACTCGGTGACGTTGGATCCCATCAGGGGTTTAAACCTTAATGAAGCATACAAACCTGATGCCATGAGTGGATGGCACAGCGATGAAGAAAAGGATGCCACAACTGAGTGGCAAAATGAGGTTAAAGATGATTAATTCGAGCCTAGCTCGAATTTCGGCTTACGCAGCCGAAAACAGAATAAGGACGGCCTTAGAGGCCGCAAGAATAGCCAAAGAAATGGCTACTGACGAAGCCAATGCCTCAATTCTTCCTGTCGAAATGACATCTCAGGAGGAGGCAAAAGCACAGAAGGATAACACGTGCATAAGGAAAAACGAGCAGAGTGTCGATGAATGCGAATTCGAGGACCTTTGCAATTTGAGGCTAGATTGCATCTACGATGACGGCCCATTAGGCTTCGAAAAGCCAGTGGTCGACATGTCCAAGAAAATGGAAGCACAAGACCCTTTGGAAGAAGTGGACCTGGGTGATGGCTCAGAAAAGAGGCCAACATACATTAGTGCTCTTATTGACCCAGAATTAAAGGATAAGATGGTGAAATTACTCAAGGAATTCAAAGACTGTTTCGCTTGGGATTATGATGAAATGCCTGGCCTTAGTCGAGAATTGGTGGAATTGAAGTTACCCATCAAAGAAGACAAGAAACCAGTCAAGCAATTACCCAGGAGGTTCCATCCAGATGTGTTGGTAAAAATCAAGGAAGAAATTGAAAGGCTCCTTAGGTGTAAGTTTATCAGAACGGCTCGATATGTGGACTGGTTAGCCAACGTGGTTCCAGTGATTAAAAAGAACGGCAAGATGAGAGCTTGCATTGATTTTCGAGATCTTAACGCTGCCACTCCAAAAGACGAGTATCACATGCCTATTGCTGAAATGATGGTGGATTCAGCTGCTGGTCATGAATACTTAAGCTTGTTGGATGGTTACTCAGGCTACAATCAAATCTTCATAGCAGAAGAGGATGTGTCGAAAACAGCTTTTCGATGTCCTGGTGCCTTAGGGACATACGAGTGGGTGGTCATGCCATTCGGATTGAAAAACGCTGGCGCGACCTACCAAAGGGTAATGAATACCATTTTTCATGATTTTATTGAAACTTTCATGCAGGTTTACATTGATGATATTGTGGTAAAGTCCCCATCAAGGGATGACCATTTATCTCATCTGAGGAAATCCTTTGAGAGGATGAGGAAATATGGCTTAAAGATGAATCCCCTTAAATGTGCTTTTGGTGTTATTGCAGGTGATTTTTTGGGTTTTGTGGTACACAAAAAGGGCATCGAGATCAACAAAAATAAAGCTAAAGCCATTCTCGACACAAGTCCACCAACCAGCAAGAAGCAACTACAATCGTTATTGGGGAAGATTAACTTCCTAAGGAGATTCATTACCAACCTCAGTGAAAAGACCAAGTCATTTTCTCCGCTTCTTCGACTAAAAAAGGAAGATGTGTTCCGTTGGGAGGCAGAGCACCAAAAGGCATTCGATGAACTCAAGAAGTACTTGTCCAATCCACCTGTAATGGTACCACCCATCAAGGGGAGGCCAATGAAGCTGTATATTTCTGCCACAGATGAAACCATCGGGAGCATGCTGGCTCAGGAAGATGAAGATGGCAACGAAAGAGCCATATTTTATTTAAGTAGGGTGTTAAATAGCGCAGAAACTCGATACACTATGATCGAGAAATTGTGTCTATGCCTGTACTTCTCTTGTGTAAAGTTGAAATATTATATAAAGCCAATCGATGTAATGGTTTTTTCTCATTATGATATAATAAAGCACATGTTATCCAAACCAATCTTGCATAGTCGAATTGGTAAATGGGCTTTGGCCCTAACCGAATATTCATTAACTTACACCTCATTAAAAGCGATTAAAGGGCAGGCGGTTGCTGATTTCTTGGCAGATCACACCATGCCTAGAGAGATCATAACCTATGTGGGCATACAGCCTTGGAAGTTATATTTCGACGGTTCCAGCCATAAGAATGGAACTGGAATCGGGATGTTTATCATGTCCCCGCAGGGCATCCCCACTAAATTCAAATTTAGGATCAAGAGTAATTGCTCGAACAATGAGGTCGAGTATGAGGCACTGATATCAGGCCTCGAGATCTTGCTAGCTCTCGGGGCAAAGAATGTCGTCGTGAAAGGGGATTCTGAGTTGGTAGTAAAGCAGCTTACCAAAGAATACAAGTGCGTTAGTGAGCATCTAGCCAAATATTATGTGAAAGCAAGCAATTTGTTGGCTAAATTCGACGAAGCTGAAATAGGACATGTTCCTAGAATAGAGAACCAAGAAGCCAATGAATTGGCGCAGATTGCTTCTGGGTATATGATAGATAGACTAAAGTTAACAGAGTTAATCAAGATCAAAGAAAAACTGAGTCCTTCAGATCTCGACATTATGGTCATTGATAATCTAACTCCTGACGATTGGAGAAAGCCAATTGTCGAATACCTGCAGAACCCAGTGGGGTCAACTGATAGAAAAGTCAAGTATAGAGCTCTAAGTTACACCATTTTAGGCAACGAGTTGTTCAAAAAGAACGTCGACGGCACACTGTTGAAATGCTTAAGCGAAGACGACGCATTTATAGCAGTATCAGCTGCTCACGATGGCCTGTGTGGTGCTCACCAAGCAGGGGCCAAAATGAAATGGATTCTATTTAGACAAGGTTTGTATTGGCCAACTATCATGAAAAATTGCATCGAGTACGCAAAAGGTTGTCAAGATTGCCAAAAACACTCAGGAATCCAGCATGTGCCAGCTAGTGAATTGCACTCTATTATCAAGCCATGGCCTTTTAGGGGATGGGCAATAGACTTAATTGGCGAAATTCACCCAGCTTCATCAAAGCAGCACAAGTATATCATTGTGGCAGTCGACTATTTCACTAAATGGGTCGAAGCCATCCCACTACAAAACGTAACACAGGAAACGGTGATCGAGTTCATACAAAACCACATTGTATATCGATTTGGATTGCCAGAGTCCATTACAACGGACCAAGGCACGGTGTTTGTGGGACGCAAAGTGGCAGCCTTCGCAGAATCTTGGGGCATCAAGCTTTTAACCTCGACCCCTTACTACGCTCAGGCTAATGGCCAAGTAGAAGCAGCCAACAAAGTCCTAATAAGCTTGATCAAGAAGCATGTGGGTCGAAAACCAAAAAGCTGGCATGAATCTTTAAGCCAAGTCCTATGGGCTTACCGGAATTCACCAAGGGAAGCGACAGGAACGACGCCTTTTCGACTGGCCTATGGCCAAGAAGCCGTATTGCCCGCAGAGGTATACTTGCAATCATGTCGAATTCAAAGGCAAGAAGAAATCCCAAGCGACGTTTACTGGAATATGATGCTAGATGAAATGGTCAACCTCGACGAAGAAAGGCTCTTGGCACTAGACGTCTTAACAAGGCAAAAGGATCGCATAGCTAAAGCATACAACAAAAAGGTTAGAGATCGATCTTTTATTACAGGGGATTATGTGTGGAAAGTTATTCTCCCAATGGATAAAAAGGATAGAGTTTATGGAAAATGGACCCCCAGTTGGGAAGGGTCATTTACAGTCAAGAAAACGTTACCCAATAATGCTTACGTGATTAAGGAATTGGGCAATCAGAGTCAATGTGTTACGATAAATGGCAAATATTTAAAAGCATATAAGCCAATGTTGCACGAATGTAAAATTGAATGAAACATGAACGATAAAATTGCCAAATTATATTCATTAATCGAAAAACGTTACAAGTATGGCAAAATACAAGTAAAACTAGAAACCTAAAAAGGAAAAATGGCTCTGTATCCGTCATATTTAGCTTGCATGGGTGCTAATCGACCCACCAGCGCCACCATCTGGCCCTCAAGTCGAGCCTTCTTTTGACGAGCAACCATGTCTTCAAGGGAGGCTGCAAGAATCGCGACAACTGACTGAACAAGACCTTCAGGATCTTGCTGATCCAAAGAGGCCTGGAGAAAATCGAATTTCTCCCTCCACTCATCTATTTGGTGTTCTTGAAAGAACACCATTACTGAAAGTTCCCGGAACTCTTCAAACAGAGGCTTGGCCTCCAAAAGAAGCCCCTGGAACTCCTGAAGAGGAATTCTAACGCGCGCAACGATTGGCCTATGAAGCAGTTGATCAATGAGCCCTAAAAGCTCATCAAGGCCAGCAGAGGAGTCATACAGGTTCTGGAAAAGGTTCTCTTGGAAAGCCAAATCCTTGATACGACGAAGAATTAGTCTGCTATCCATGGTGAAGAATGAAAGGTTCTTGGATCGCAGAAAGAAGGGAAGAATGGAAAGAAAAGAGTTGCTGTTGAAAGACGAGTAGAAAACTGCTTCATTTATAGTAGGGAAGTAACAAACAGACGTATTAATGCAAGCATGCAGTTACCAAAGCGTCAGCCAAACACGGCAAGCCACGTCAACCACTACCACAAGTGAAGGAAGTTCTTGAGTCGTTGAACAGAAACGTGATAAAAGCGTTATAAATTATCGTGGTTTTCCAAGAAACTTGGAAGCTGAAAGGTTAGATTAAGCACCAAGTTAAATGGTGAGGCTTAGCAATTCAATGCAAGGAGTAATGTAGCGAAAGCTGATTCAACGATAAAATGCAAATCGAGAAATAAAGCATGTCGAGCATTGCCAATACAAAGTCATTCATTAATTAGAAATCGAATAGAGTTACAGGACAGGAATGATTGTTACAAAGTTGGCAACAAAGGCCATAATAGATCCATGGCCATTACAATAAAGCAACAATTATGAAGCCTAAATTCTCGACTTGAAGGCTTCAAGCTGAACCCCAGCAGCAGCAATCCTACAATCCAAGCTTTGCTTCATACGCTGTTCTGCTGCTACTTCTTTAGAAAGTTGAGATGTCGAGAGCATCACGCTCGTGCACTCAGCAGCCAGCGCATTCAGTTGAGAATTCACAGCTGGGCCTTCATCAATCAACATAGCCTTTTGCTTCTCGAGTCTGGCTACCTCCCTGTGAAGCTCATCCAGTCGAGCATCAACACTCGACAACTCAGCTGCAATGAGAGTCCTCCTAGCAGTCAGCTTGAGAGCCTCTTCTTTTGCGGGCAATAGGCCATTGGTATTGGAAACCACTTGTGCCTTCTTAGTTTCAATAGATTGCTCCACTGCAATGGCTTTGTCAAGCGTGGCCACAACATCGACCACGAGAGTCTGCAATTCGACGAGAGCATCTGCCTGAATTTGATCAAGTTGTTGGCTTAAGAGGAAGGCAAGCAGTTCTTTCACTTCTTGGCCTAATTGAGGAGTGACTCGGACACTGCCAATGAAGCCAGTATCGAAAACCAGCCCTTTTAACTTAACAAGAGCCGCTTCAATCCGGCTATCATCGGGCACTCCACCAGACTGAGCAGTCTCAGCAATTTCAGCTTGGCGCGGCGGAGACTCGAGATCCAAAGTACCATCAAAGAAGCTCTGGAAGATAGAAAGAGGATCCTCGACCAAAAGAGCACTGAGCCTTTCACTAGAAGTATGAGAAGAAGCAGCCGTCTTAGAAGAAGCTGAACCTCCCTTAGCATGAGGTGAGATCAAAGCGGCTCTAGCATCTTGTTGAAATCGCTGAGGAGAAAGTCGAGGCTGTTGAGGGGAAGTTTGAAGCTGTCGAGGAGAAGGTTCGGAATGAGCAGAGGCCAGAACATCAGCCTTGGGTGGGGGCATTACGCCAATCACTTGGTCAGGCTGAATGATTGGATCCTCACCACCCTGCACTTCATCATGCGGCACGCTTTCTTCACGAGCAGGGGAAGGCAGGTTCTGCATATCCTGTGGAGGAAAATTAGAAAGGTTATCTCGACATTCTTTGGTATAATAGGGTTCACAACCAGGATGTTGCCAAGCAATTGGTTTCGAGTTAAAATAGAATGTCAGTTTGTCCCACACAGGGTCTGACTCAGTAGAGTCTAAACTCGAGCTAGAGGACTCTAAACCGCTCGAAGAACTAGATAGGGCAATTGGTGGAGGTTTAGAAGAAAACCACGTGGCCCGAGGTACAGCCATTTTAGACATGCCAACCCTCTGAAGAATCAAAGTAAAAATGATTGAGAAAGAGGAAAAGGAAGCAAATTGAAACAAGATGTGAGCTAATGATTCACCTTAGGGCCAGATGCTCTGAGGGGACTGGAACTGGTTGAACTCTTAGAATGGCGGGAAGAGGAGCTGCCAGATTTGCGACTAGACCTTTTCCCGGAGGTCTTCTTGGCTTGAGCCATCTCGACAGGAATTGGTGTAGTACCTTGAAGCAGAGGATTAGAAGCCTGCTCATCAACACCTTGTTCAACACCTTGCTGCACTTCCTCACGTCGACTGCTGATTTAGCCGGGGAGGGATTTCCCACAGAAGATTCACCAGCGCCTTTAGCCCTCTTTTGGCTCGCAGAAGTAGTTGGGGTGGCTCCCCGTTTTCGACTCTGAAACAAAAGCAAATGATCACAAAGATATACACGTCGAGTAAAAGTCAGAGTTTCACAAGGTTCAGTATTACCTTAGGAATCTTGAGCTTATCAGCCAAGGCAACATCATCATCATCATCATCCTCCACTTCGACAATCGCAGAGGCCACCCGAGGAGAAGCCTGAGGGGTCGGTCGAGGAATTGGTTCAGCTACAAAAAGAAAACAAAGGAGGATTAAGCCATAAATATCGCAAAGATGCCAGGTCGAAATGATTACCTTGACCAATAAGCGATTTTATCGATATGTGGTTGAAGATTTCAACCGGCACATGGAGAGGATAATTCCATAGGTAACGCTTGGTCCAGGTCACCCGCTTCCGAGGGGGCAGTGCACTGTGGTAAAAGTTTTTGATACTTACATGATCAACCCACTTAGGAAGCACTACCGGAAAAGCCAAAGCATACTTACAAGTAGGCAGTGGTGGGAACCTAAAGCCAGTTTTTCGAATAATAAAAGAAAGACCGTCTTCATCAGAAGGAAGGCTCAATCGGGTTTTCTTGGCTTTAGCTTCCCACATTCGCCTGAGAACTTGAGCTGCTTTGGCAACCGTTTCCTGAAGTCGAGGACCCGGAAAGTACACTACACCGAAGAATTGTTGAAAAGCGTTGATCTCAGATGTATGCATACCTTTGGTTTTCTTTGGGGCCTGCCTCTGCAAAAGAAAAACGTTTGTTATGCGCTGGAAGCAATCCTCGATTGGCGTCGAAATATCATGCCAATAAGCAGACCACCACGCCTTAAACGACTGGGTGACGTAAAAGGATGGAGTGAAACTGAAAGGACTAAGACCAAGTAGCTCCTCATTGTTATAGTAACCAATGGTAGTGTCGAAAACACTACGTTTGGTGATGGTACCAGGATAGAGGATGAGGGATTTGTCGAACAAGGTATTGGGCAAATCTTGACTCAGCCCAAACTGTCGAGACACAAGCTGAGGATTGTAACCGCAAAGAGTAAAATCATTACTGGCGAAGTTGATGGTTAACACCCTGGGAGACAATATAGTCTGCCAAAGCTCGACTTGGTGTTGAGAAAGGTTCTCCGAACCGGGAAGATTAGGATATGAATTCCTTAGCCACCGAGGGCCGTAAGAGGGTTTGTGATACGGTGCAAAGCTCGAGCGGAAACGTTTCAGCTCGAAAAACATGGTGAAATACTTCTTAAAGTCAAACTCGAACGTGGAGGCATCATAAGGAGGGGTGAGAGCTTCAAGCCTGAAAGCGTCGATCCTTGTGTTAGACACCACAGGAGGAGAGTTCTTGGCTGGAAGAGATGGTTCGAAAACGGCATTCATCCAAAGCTGAAGAAGCCAGAAAGGACCAGCTGCATTCAAAGACGCCACCTTAGGATCTCGAATATCGGCGATTGCTTCATTGATCATTTGGTAGAGATTACCGAGCACGAGCCTAGCCATGGCGATAATTCGACCCTCGTGCAACAGATTGGCTAAAGGAAGGAGTTTAGCCGGAATCCTCAAAGATTTGGTGCAGAACACATAGGCAGAAAGCCAATACAGTAGAAACGCGACATGCTCAGCATCGGAGACTTCACCATTCTCGACATAATGATCTTTAATAAACTTACTGAAAGCAATGTTATCTGTCGGAATGGCGATAGGATCAGTGGGAGCAGCAGAAGAATGATAATCGTCACCCACCACCCAAAGGCCAGTGATGGCAGCAACATCGAGAAGAGTAGGAGAAAGCATCCCAAAGGGGACATGAAAGCTATTGGTGGACCGCTCCCAAAAGAAAAGAGAACTCAGAAGCATGGCAGGGCTGTAAGTAATCGGCGACCTCGACAACTGAATGAGGTCGAAAATGCCAGTCACTTTCCAATGCCCAGACTTACTGGCCTCCACCCTATTGAGCCATCTCAGATAGGCTCCTTCACCAGCAGAGGGGTTAGGAGGCGCAGACCTGAAAGCCCTTTTGGGATCTTTCAGAAAAGGGAAGCGGTAAGAAGGTTGGAATGCAAGAATGAGCTCATCCCCACGAATGCTGGGGTGAAAATGCTCGTAGTCCTCAGGGAGACTGTTAGGCCTGCCCTTCTTCGCCTTCTTCAAAGGGCCCAAAATGGCACGTAAATTGCCATTCACAGAAATAGGAATAAATACCTGGGATTTCCAGATAGCCCGTTTCTCCACGTCATACGATGGATCTGGAATGGGAGTGCGCTTGGCTTCATTCATCTCACAAGCAGCAGCCAAAGGGATGACATTGTCAGAACCAGAACCAGAAGCCATGGAAATGTTCAGAGAATACACCGGGAAAACAGAAACCAAACGATGGAAGGCGGTCACAAGCAAAATCAGTCGAAAGCTTGAGGATTTGAAAGCGTGAGTGATTGAAAGAACGGTAAAGCTTGAAGAAGGCCAACAATGGCGTATTTATAGGCAAGCGAATAGTCGGACGTGAAGCTGCATTACAGGGTGATGCATAAAATTTTTGAAATCCAACGGTTATTTTATTATATAACCGCAAACCCTAATGAAAAGGCTAGGAAAAGGCCATGATTACTCTAAGTAGAGACGGCACACGGCAGACGAGGTCAGACGTCAAAGCCTCTGATTGGAGCAAAAGTCAAACGATTGGATCTCTGATGGGACTTGAAATCAGAAAAGGAAAAGTCGCGAACAGCCGTCAAGCTCCGTCGAAATGCACGGGCGAAAAATGCTTGATCTCTCCAAGGACTGGTAGTCGAGAATCAACATTTTTGGGGGGCATCTGTTGGCCCAATATTTTGGCCCAAGAAAGAAAAACGCATTCAGCCCAAAACTCTCGAGGAAGTCGAATTCTGACTAAAGAAAGGAAGAGGAAGTTGCACCAAGTTAATGGGGCGGCAAAACTCGACAACAACAATTACTGCTAAACACAGGCACATGTAACACGTGCCACATTGACCAAGTCAAATTCCCCCCACGATGGTCGAAAACATGGCCAGGAAACGGTTGGAGCAGTTGAAGCACACGATCTCCACCACCATGCGCAGAACTCCCGGAGCAAGCATCAGATCGTGGGAGAAACCAGACCCACTAACCTATCCACTGAGAAAAAAACCGTCAAGGACACGCAGAGCACGAAACTCTATAAATAGGAGAATCTAATTCAGAAAGAGGATTCCCAACTCAAACTCTGAAAAATTCACCAGAAAGCTCTAATGTCCGCATCAATGAGACTCAAGGAGCAAAACGTGATGATGAAGGAGTACGTTGCAGAACCAACACTTTAGTTTCCCTGCATTTCAGCTTGTTGATTTTCAGTTCTTTTGTGCAGTTTGTTTGTCGAAATCTGCAGTTCATGTAGTTTTCATGTTATTTTAGTTTGTTTGACTGTTTTGTAATCGACTCGTATTCAATAAATTCCAGTTTCATCTGAGCTGCTTGTTATTGTCGAAAACACATTCATGTACACACAACACTTTGGCAAAGCGTTTTCTCAAAAGGACCCTGAAATCTAAACTTCCTTTAGTCGAACTAAGAGGATATTTGTTTACCAAAAATCCGTGTAAACAGCATGTTTCTTTGATCTCAACCAAGGAATTTTTCGCTTAGTCCATATATATGCTATTCTCAAAAGTCATTTTTGGCTGCCAATTTCCCAAAAGTCATTTCTTCTCTCTTGGCCTTTGGTTCTCCATGATCTTCCAACTTATATAAAAAACTTGGGATTAAATATGAAACTGATAATATTTACAAATTATTTGTACTAAAACTACATATATATATTACTAAATTAATAATTTTCATTTGAGGTATAAAATGATTTGTAATTGAATATTTTTTGTCAAATAAATATCTAAAATTATATTTTTTTGACAGAAAAGTATATTTTATTGAAAGAGAGAAAAACAAGAGAACAACCCTCTTATGAAAGAGGGGAACAACAAAAAAGAACAAGCAAAACAAATCCCCTAAGGGCCCGTTTGGTGGTCAGGATAGGATATGATAGGATATGATATGTGAACAGGATAAGAACAGGATATGATAAGAGCAGGATAGACTCTTATCATATCCTGTGTTTGAGATGCACATGATAAGGACAGGATATGATAAGGAAAAAAGTATCAGATTTATATTTGAATAAAATATATATTTAAAAATTATTCATTCTATTAAATTTAATTTCTTTACATTTTCATGAATAGTCTATATTTTAAAATAAATACAATTAATTTAAATTTTATTAATTAGCCTATTTTATTGTTTTGAAGATAACATATATTTTAAATAAAATTATACAGTTAACCAATTGGTTTTCATTTAGTCGTGACACGTGATAATTAACAATAAAAATTAACTAAATTAAGAATATTATTATTTCAAAAGTACTTTATATTTAAATAATTTAAATATAAATTACTTTTGAAATTAAGAATAATTTATAAGTAGTTTTAAATAATAGGAGATGAAAATAGAAAATTAATCTATTACTATTAAAAAATCAATATTTGTAATTAATGGTTTTCACTTAGTTGTGACACGTGATAAACAGTAAAAATCAACCAAATTAAAAATATTATTATTTCAAAAATAATTTATATTTAAATTATTATATAAGTAGATTCATAATTTTTAAATAATAGAAGATGAAAATATAAAATTAGTCTATTATTATTAATAAATCAATATTTGTAAGTGAGTAGTTTATTTTACTATTTATGAATAATAATTTTATTTATTTTTTATTTTAGTTAAATTAATATTTTTATATTTATTAATTAATATTATTATAAATTATAAATTATATAATATTAAAATAAATTAATTTGAAGTTAAGATACTGAAAGAAAATATATAACTGATATCCTATCATGTTCTATCCTAGCTCCCCCCTTAGGATAACTTTTACACATGATTGACAGGATAGGATAGGAGACAGGATAGTGTTATCCTATCCTGCTGGCGCAACAAACAACAGATAACAACAGGATATGATTATTATCCTGTCCTATCCTATCCTGTCCTGGTCACCAAACGGGCCCTAAAGAACCCAATTATCTTAGAAAAAAAGTCTCATTAAAACCTTACTAGGAAAAACTTATTAAGGAAAAAAATTTAATGAAGGAAAAAAAGTACTCTAATATCTAAAATGACCTTTTAAAACAAAACCTCCCCAAAGAAATAACCCAAACCCACAAACTGGTATGCAAACCAATCTGCATTATCAACTAAAATTATATTAATTACACGTAAAATTGACACTTTTAATTTTATTTTATTATAATCAATTTTATTAAAATTAGTTAATCAAAACTATTATGAAAATGTTGATTCAAATTCACGCTTAAGGAGCAAATAACATGGTGGACCAGAGCCTAAAGTATTTTTGGATACACATGTTATCTTCTAGCTAACAAAATACAAAGGGTATGGGTAGTCTAAGGAAATTCTTAGTTACCATAGGAAATTATACTTCTTTGGGTTTCGATTTGACATTTTAACCATTCAACGCAGTCCTGTGTTGTAACTTTTTATGCACAACATAAATCCTATGTCTCACATGGTTCCAAAAGTTCAAAGTTACATAGGGCAGAAGACAACAATATCACATAATGGAGCGACATGCATGCACAAAATGGTAATTTAGCCCTCAACAGACATACCAAAAAATTGATAATATTAAAAATCATATCAATCAATGATAATAAACAAATGTAGGAATGGATGGAGTGGATTTTAATTTGTTCTTCCTTGTGCCTTTCAATTGGATACATGATCATTAGTTTATATTTCTATTTTACTAATAATTGCACAGATTTAATTTATTTATTTTATATTATTTTTAAAAAATTGGGTAAAAACAGAGCATGAATATAGAGTGAAATTGAATGGTCAATTTCATTTATAAATAGTATAAGCATCAAACGAATTACCGTAAACAAAATATAAGTTTGTCTCTTAATGAAACAAATATTCTCGCGGTCCTTGATTTTATCAAATGTCGACCGGAACTAACTGAATTGATGTTTCATCTGAGCATAAAAACTAATTTAATTGACATTTAATACTAGACCATTAAACAATTTTTTTTTCTTTTTCCAACCCTTACATTTTAAAGACCAAATATAATATTTATATAATGTGATTGATTAACAACAGAGGATGAACAGTGGTGGCCCTCTTTCTTGTAAACTTGCTCATGACATGACTTGTATTAATGGAACATGGCCTCGTGTGTGTTCAACATATCACACATAACATTCTTGTAATGCTCAGTCTGCCTGCACATGCACTTCACGTGGACCAAACATGGTGAGTCGTCGGGACCTTTTGGGTCACTAGCCAATATGAATTGAACCCCCAATTTTTTTTATTTATATTGTATTTAATAAAGTTATACATTTTGATTTAATATGTCATATTTAAACTAAGCTCGTATCTGGATAACTTTCCAGTCTATATCTAGAAAAGGCCATTCAACCAAAAAATAAACAATTTAAATAAAATATATACCGAAAATCTTATAAGTCAGAAAAAAATGAGAGGGGTGTTTAGCTTCGGGTTAATCCGATTTTAGTGAAAAACATAACCGATGACGAATTGTTTGATTTGATAACATAGTGACTAGTCTCCTACAGACCTACAGTATCCAAGTTTGGAGAGATTGGACTTCTTATAGCTTTATACTTGTTGGAAATGATTTCGATTAAGAATGTAGCACGATAAAAGTGGCAGGGTGCTTCATGTTTCAACGTAATTGGGACGACCCATATCATATTCATTCATAATAAGCCTATGCAGCTAACTAGATGTTGCTTATAATCGGTATATGCCTACCCTATATTATGTTAAATTGTTAATAATCATTGTGCTATTAATGTTCTGTTTTAAAAAAAAAAAAAACTTAACGGTTTATGTACTTAATTAATATAATAAGGACCAAAGTCATATAGTTGATCTAAGAGCAACTCCAACCCACAATTTCTTATCTGGTTTCTTAACACACTATTCAGCACTATTCAGCACTATTCCTGTGGGCCCTGTCTGCCACATCAGACTTAAGAAACTCCTAAGAAACTGAAGCAGATTTTGCTCCAACCCATGGTTTCTTAAATTACTATTTGAAGGGTCCCACCCGTGTCCCACCATACAACATAAATTAATAATATTTATTTTCACTCAATTTAGATTTAAAATTTAATACTAAATCAATACTTCAACTTAAAAATAATTTAATTAAAATTAATACGAATTTAATTTAAATTTAATTTTACTTAATATTTAAAACAATTAAATTTAAATATCGGCATGTTAACTTGAAACAAAAATAAAAAAGTACATTGTGTTATTTCTAGCAAAAACAATTTTATTGAATGATAGAAATAAAGACGAAAGAAAATACATGACAATGAAAAATAAGCAACAATACATTTGAAATGAAATACATAATAACACTTGAAGGTTAATTTTCATTATTCTCGTTTTCGGGAAGCTGCCAAATATGCTCCACCAAGTCTGCTTGAAGCTGGTGATGAATTGACCTATCAATTTGATGTGCTCTTCTTTCCAAGATATTTCTAAAAGCGGGAATAGGACCACTTACTACTTCAGCATCCAATATGTCATTATTGACCTGATCATAAACAAAATTACCTCGGTACGTGTTGCGCTCATCTTCAACAATCATGTTGTGCAATATGATGCAAGCATACATTATTGACTTCATCTCATTCGGATGCCAAAAGCGTGATGGACCACGAACTATTGCAAACCGAGATTGGAGAACGCCGAATGCACGTTCAACGTCCTTTCTTGCTCCTTCTTGTCTTTTCGCAAATTTTTGCCTTTTTTCTCCTTGCGGCATTGGGATGGTCTTCACAAATGTAGCCCACGGGGGATATATACCGTCTGCTAGATAGTATCCCATGTTATACATTGTTCCATTCACGCTAAAGTTCACCATGGGAGCATTTCCACTCAAAACCTCATTGAAAACCGGAGATTGATTTAGCACATTAATGTCATTGTTAGAACCTGCAATGCCAAAAAAATGCATGCCAAATCCACAAGTCTTGTGATGCCACTGCTTCAAGCATGATTGTGGGCTTTCCATGATCACCTCGGGTGAATTGACCTTTCCACGCAACTGGAAAATTCTTCCATTCCCAATGCATACAATCAATAGAACCCAACATACCTGGAAATCCACGAGACTCGCCGCATTGAAGTAAGCGGGTAATGTCTTCCTGGTTCGGGCGCCTCAAGTATGTTTCACCAAATACTGCACACACACCTTCCACAAAATTCTTTAAGCACTCAATTGCAGTACTTTCACCAATTCGAACGTACTCGTCAACACTGTCAGCAGGTGATCCGTACGCCAACATACGAATAGCGGCGGTGCACTTTTGTAATGGTGACAGGCCTTGTCTTCCAACTGCATCGACAGACATTAAAAAGTACGGGTCATGAGACCCAAGGGCCCCTACAATTCTGAGGAACACATGCTTTCGCATTCGAAACCTTCGTCGGAAAAGCTCTTCCGTGTACACAGGATTTTCGGAGAAGTAGTCATTCCACAAGCGCTCGTTCCCAGCTTCACGATCTCTCTCTATCACCTTTCTTGTTCGCTTGGGCCTAACGGTGTTGGCACGTCGTTGATAAAACTCCATCTCCTCCTGCATCATATCTTCTATAGTCGTGTCATTGATAAGTTCGTCAATGACAACGTCGTAAATGTCCAAGTCGGCCATATTGTTTGGATCCATTCTATGACACAATGAGAAACTATCAGTGTAATTGGATAGGAGGAAGACAATATGAGAGGACAAAACAACTCTTGAATGTTGAGATGAATGAAATATGACATGTATAAATAAGAGAAACAACAACGGCTATATTCTCCAACGGCTATATTCCCCAACGGCTATATTCTACAACGGCTATATTCCCCAACGGCTATCTTCCCCAACGACTATATAGAACACATAAGTAGAAACGCAGTACACATTAAGAAAAATTCGAATACTGAAAGTACAACATTAATGCAGAATACATAAGTAGAAATGCTAAAATTACAACACTGATGCAATACACATAAGTAGAAATGCTAAAATTACAACACTGATGCAATACACATAAGTAGAAATGCTAAAATTACAACACAAATGCAGAATCAATAAGTAGAAATGCTAAAATCACAACATTGGCACACGCTAAGAAAGACAACAACAAGAATTAAGACATTCCTAGTTCTTTCATGGCGAATTCAACTAGGCGCTGATGCGTTGCTAACTGCACCTCGTTCATTTGTGATGTGTCCTCCATAAGGATATCTTTGTATTCCTTCAATAACCGCGCCTTTTGAAGTTTGTTTTTTTCCTTTTTCACCTCCAGTTCTTCAGTCTTGAGCTTCTCAAAACTCGCAAGGAATCCCAGTTTAGCTTTCCCGATGGCTATCATCTCGGAGTTAGGAACATAATCGAGATCACTTGAAGCTGTGTCTCCTACTTTGACCTTCCTTTTCTGGTTCTTTTTTCCCAACGGACGGGTTGCTGGTTGTGTGGCCTCATATTCGTCGCCCTCAATTGATGCACTCCGGTCAGACGATGTTGCATACACCCCATCTCCTGACTTCTTCTGCCTCGTTGAACTGGTTGTCATAAATGTTCCCTTCCACTTTGGTTCATCCTTCACCAACCGCCATTCATTATCATGTTTGAAATCTTTACCCGTATCTACATGATATAATTGATGCGCCGTAGCCATGATGTCCTTATCTGAGTGTCCACTTTTCCAATGATTGACGACTTTAGTGTGGCAACCGACAAATTTTTGAAGATCAGCATTCAATTTATTAAAATGAGATTTCAGGGATAACCATGTCCTCGAAGGAGAGGCATCGTCGCGGTACTCCTCATATTGGGCTCGAATCTTATTCCAGAACAAATCTGACTTTTGCTCATTTCCCACGACCCGATCGGTAGAAACGTTGAGCCATGATTGAAGAAGAAGTATATTATCTTTACCACTCCATTTGGTGCGTTTCTTTCCGGATTCTTCAAGATCAATATCATCTAGACCCCGTTGAGTAAAAAATTCAGGCTCATCGGGCATAGCCTCACATTGTGTACTTGAGACTTTTGAACTACTGCTGCTACCAGTAGGAGGTGCTTGGTATTGTGGTGGATACATGCAATATTGTGGATTGTTTGGATAAGGCATTTGTGGTGGATATGGTCCCATTTGACCCTGAGGTTGGTTTTGATGGTAGAACGATTGTGGAAACATTTGATACGAAGGATTTTGAACATTACCACCGGTGTGAGGAGGTTCGTTTTGAGGGTGACACATCTGCGGATGTTGGCTTTGTGGTTGATACATTTGCGGATGTGGGTTTTGTTGTTGGAACATCGGCATAGGTTGGCTTTGCGGGCGAATCATCTGCGAATGTTGGTTTTGTTGTTGGAACACCATCATAGGTTGGCTTTGCGGGTGAATCATCTGCGGAGGTTGGTTTTGTGGCGGAAACATAGGCGAAGGTTGCAAACCTTCACTGGTAGGAGGTGTTTCATTGTCGAGCAGTGGATAATATTGCTCATAAGGATTAGACATTTTGAGAAATTTGAGAATTTTTGGACAAGAGAGAAATTGTGAGAGTAAAGAAGCTGGGAATTGAAGGTTAAATACTGGTTTGGGCCAATGAATACAATACTTGTTGTTGTTCTTGTTATTGCTGAGACTATATATAAGGTAAAGATGCTGAGAATTGAAAAACGGTAAGAAAACCGGTCAAACCGGTCAATTCAAAAAAAAAACCCAAACGGGCATAAAACCGGCTCCAGCCGGTCTACAACGGTGGGATGACCGGCTCAGCTGGTCACCCACTATAAATACATTTTCTTTTCTCCCATCCCCTTCATTCTAACCCTAGCAGCCTCCCTTCCAATCCCTTCCACGCTCTCTTCCTCCTAACCCAGCAGCCTCCCCCTTCCACTCCCTTCCACGCTCTCTTCCTCCTAACCCAGCAGCCTCCTCACTCATCCCCTTCCTCCTAACCCTAGCAGCCTCCCTTCCACGCTCTCTTCCTCAAGCTCTCTCCCTCTCCACCTAGCCGCCTCCTTCCTCCTTTCTCGCTCACCCACTCACTGTCTCCTTCCTCCTTTCTCGGTCACCCACTCACTGTCTCCTACCACGCCACGATCCACCCACGAATCAGCCTCCACCGCCCCTCTTCCATGCGCTCAAGGCCTGATATCTCTCAAAAGAGCTTTCTTTTCACACATGCAAGCCGATTTGAGGCAAGTTTATGTTGATTTTGTTGATTTTCGTCAGTTCCTGTACTCTTCTATTGAACTTCTCTCATTTCCCTTCCAGATTGGAGCAAAAAACAACCGGATCGGAGCTCCACCGACCCTTTCAGCTGCTGTGTTTTTTGGTTTTTATTTTTTCTATGTAAAAAATTCATCTTCACAACATTTCATTAGCTTTGTAATTATTTTCTTATTTTGTTGAATAAAATTTATGGAATTGTGGTATATGTTCATGCTGTGTGTGTTGATTCCACATTCTGTTTCTTTCCCTCTGAACATTTCATTAGCTGTGTGTTGATGTTCATTCTGTTTCTTTCCCTCTGAAATCCGTTGATGCAAAGTGAGAGAAAATATCATTTTTTTAATCTAAGAAACCAAAAAGCAGAGTTCCTTGTGGAAGGAACTCTGCACTGTTGCTAAGAAACCAAAAGTGCCAAGTAAGCAAACTCCAATGCAGCCACAAAATAAGAAACGGATCTTAGCAACTCCAGCTGGGTTAAGAAACCAGCGTTGGAGTTGCTCTAAGTGATATCTACTAACTTAAAAAGCAAGATGAAATTTCACTGTTCATCAGAGCCATTTTTTTTTTTGTTACAGATCTCTTGCTTTTGGGCCTGTTGGATTCTTGGGCTGATTGGAGTATCTCATCTACTAACTTCAGTTAGGGTTAGGGTTTAGGGTGTTCAGTAACCTACCTCCCTCTTACTGTGTTTTCCGGCCGCCGTCGTCGCCAGTGAAGCTATTGTGCCTATCTCCGTCAGGCTCAGAGGTAGGAGCTGACCCCTCTCACCGGCCAGCTGTCCCAGCGTTCACTTATCGATGTCCGATCCCTAAGGGCCTACTATTTCGCCAAACCATGGCTTTCTCTCTTGGACGAACGCTCGACCCTCTCCTCCCTCTACCGTGTAGCCTCTGCACCATGGCGGTCTCCCTTGTACGAACGCCCGTCCCTCTCCTGCCTCTACCGTGTAGCCTCTGCAACAATCCTCTACTCCTTCCCTGGGCTATTCGGTTTTCTCTTCTCTGCTCTGCCCTATGGAGATCACTTTACAGGTATTTTTCCTATCCCCTAATGTATCCTCTATTTTCTTTACAGCTGTTATGATTTGAAATGTTAAATTTCTCTTTTTTATTTCCAATTTGAATTGGACTACGAAACTGCTGAGAGTTTTTCTATAAATTGAGCCATCTAACATTGTAGTACTTTATACCTCTATAAACTGATGCAGAGTATATTGTTTCCATATAACATTGTTAGTCTCTTTAAATACAAGTTTGTACTTGATAAATTGATTGTTTTGTTAGAATTTTGTCCTTCAATTTTCTGAAGAAGTTTATATCTGAAAGATATACCGGGAATTGTGGGTTGTGGGAGTGAGGGAGGGTAAACAACAACACACAGTTCTTAGTCTTTAATTTTTGAGGATAATATGTTTCATATTCTTTAACTACTCTTCAGTATGTTTCTAAAGCACTGGTAAGATACTATGTTTCCTCTTTTTGTGAATTTAGATTATTAGATTATATATAGTGGTAAAAAATTATTTGAAACTGAAGTACTCTCTCTTTATCCAATTGAAATCCAATTGAAGTGCTTCAACTCACCTGTTATTTTTTTCAATACACCACTTCTCTCTCAATACTGCAGTTAATGATAAAACTGTTAATTGTCATGAGATTGAAAATGGAAGTAAATGCATTTTGTTTCAGTTCAGAAAAAATAAATTATAATTCTCCCAAATCTCTCCTAGCTATGCAGGTCTAGAGATTCAGCATCTTCACAATGTCTTCCATGGATTTTACTGAGATCCTACCAAATCCAAATCTAGGATTAACACCCGTGCGATGCACGGACCCTTAATACGTAATTTTATCTGATTTTATAACTACTTAAATTTTATTAGAGCTATGGCAACATAGGAATTATGTCAAAAATAATATTAAATTAAGAAAAGGATGGAATTATATGGCAAAACATACTCGGTGTGATAGTTAAGGACAACCTGTTCAAATTGATACAAATCACAAAACAAACCACATGGATACATAAACTTGTTCATTGAGTGTATTGGATGACAGCTAACCACAACCCATATAAGAAACACCCAAATTACACTTCAACACAACAATTAAACCAACAATCTTAGTTTCGAATAGCTACAGCTTTGAATGTATCGGCTTAAGAACGTTTAAATGAATAGTTATCAGTTACATATTTTAAGAAAAACTTAAGTTGGTTTTTGTTTGCTTGTAGTAATTAAAATCACATTTTATTTTTCCTTCATCTATTATAATAGATTTTTCCGATAAACTAATCAAAGTATCTTTTCCAAATAATATGATTTCAATTTTTTTTAATATAATAAATTTTTTCAAAGCTCAAACAAACGCCTAAAAGTTTTCAAAGAGGATTTTTTTAGTCAAAAACGTGAATTTTCAAGAAAAAGCGGAAACAAAGAACTCTAAATGTCAACCATTGATTTCTTAATAAACATTTATGATAGCTAAGTGGGTCTCTCATTTAAGGTGAGCCAAATTCATTTATGCTATCTTATAATAAAATTGTGAATGAAAAATGGTATCTAACCCTTTGTAGCGTTTAAAAATTAAGCCCAAAAACACAAATCCATTGAGAATAAGGAAGTCTCGATTGTCTCAAAAATTGGGTTCAGGACAACATAAATTCTTGGGCATGCCAATATCACAATAAAAAAATACCAATGTCTTGGAAAAACGTATGTAGCTTTTGGTAGCAATTGTAAAGATTTTTTTAAATGTATGTAACTCAAACTCCTAGCATAGTGAACCTCTAGAATTTTGTTTTTTTTGCCATATCATGGTTTAGTTCATATGAAAATCTCATAAAAAGGAAGTACAACAATCAGTGCAGAGCTCACAGCTGAGTCCCCTTAGAAGAAAACAAACACTGCTCAACAATAGCAAAGTGCATCAAAAGCCATTCCCACTAAGGCTCAGAGATAATCGTAACAAACTCTATTGAAGTTAGTAAACAGTCAATAGACACCATAATGCACAAAAATTGCGAACTGTACAAAAGACAATATAAATTCGAGTCCCATGAGCTCTTCAGTTTAAAGCCAATCAGTTCTAATTTGCAAATTTGAATGACCAAGCAAGCCTGAAAAAATTAGTAAAATGAAAGCCAACATTTAAGTTGATACTTAGCAGTATTGCTAGCTTTCTCCTCATTCTACACCGAAATAAGACACCGTATTAAGGGTTGGAGTACAAGGGTATCCTTTTAATAATATTATTTTCTTATAAAAAAAAGTTAATATGACACCGATTCAAAATTTAATGGTTCCAAATTAAAAGAGAGTGCTTAAAAGTAAACGACACAAAACTAGCTCTAAATATGACATGAAATATTCCTCATATACATTTTCAAAGTCTCAGATAGCATCCACGTCGTTAGCTTAGGGGAAGCACCAGACAGTGGCTGGAAGTACGTCCTTGATCTATTCATTATAGATTGTTCATTTCATATAATTTATATGATCCTTGATCTATAAATAAATCTCAGGTGGTTTAATCTAATTTTCATCACTAGCTTGGGTCGATTTTATTGGTTTTGAACTGCTTCATGTTGGTTCTGCAATCTATCAATTTTCCCGAATAACCAAATAAGTCACCATACCAGTTCCAGGTCAAACTGATTGAATCGGCCGATCCTATCTAATTTTCTAAGCAATGAATGTTTTCAACTCAATCAGAATTCCCTTTGAGGAAAATCAATAAAGTTTTATACCTAAATAAGTTTTGGTCCCTATATCTGCTTTTTGCTTTTCGGACCGCATCTTGTTTTTTTTCTCTTTTTTTTCTTCTTATGTTCTTCATCCCTTCAAAATTACGATTTTCTTTTTTTATCCTTTAACATTAAATTTTCCTTTCAAGTTAGACGAAATCTTCAGTAATTGTCGGTCCCCTTCACTACAGCTTTAGAAAGAAACTTGTAAGTTGTAACCCTCTCATTTGATAAACGAAACCCGACCTGGATCATCATATCACCCCCCTTCCCCAGATATGAAGGAGAGTTATGTGAATCATAATCCCTCCTCAACAAATAAGGGTGTTTGTAATCCTCACCTGAATTAATGGCGTTATTTCATTCAATAAGTTAATCATGACACTCAATTAACACCACCAATACATTATGAAATCCTTGCAGTTCAACGGATAAAAACAGCCTTTACAATAAGTTTGAGATTTACCCTCTGAGCTTAGGTCCCTCGTAATATAGGGAGAAGAAAATTGATCATCAATTGTTAATGGTGGCAAGATTTCCAGTGTCATAGATAGCCTTCATTTTGGGAAATGAAATTAAAACATCTTTTATTATATCCGTGGCATTCCTTCAAAACCAATCTAAGCGCCATTAACACTAAAGACAGCTCGCTAGAATCTTTGTGTACAAAAGTGAACTTCTGCATGTTTTTAGATACACATTTCTATTAATATACAATCAAAGATTAATTAACCGATTCTTAGCCATATATAGAGGCAGCAAATTAATAATTGGACCGTTTTCACCTAGTTTAATTTGTTCTTATCGATCAAATAGTTTTATTTCACAAGTTAAAGAAAACAATGAGTTTTTTTCAATAAATAAAGATTTATGTAACCGTTAAAATTTTAATTTTGTTATATGATAGTAATGCAGTGTTCCATTATTAGGGATGTGATAGATTTGAGAGTTGTATTTTCTGAGATTTGTTCATCATCAACCATAGTCATTTTACGCGTATCTTCATCATCATTCGTTTTCATCACTCGTCTATTTTTCATTAAAAATTAAATTTCATAAGATAAAGTTAATTGATAAGTAAAATAAAATCTAAAGATGTAGTATTTACCTTAAATAACATGATAATAATCTATTGAATTTTTCATTGTTCACGCTTCAAGTTCAAACTGGCGAATCCAAATAGGCACTTATGTGAGAGAAGAACGTGTTAAAAATATTAATATAAAATCATTTATATGACTCTTACTTAACAACTTAAGCTTCATGCCTATCAAAAAAAAAAAAACAGCTTAAGCTTCATAGTTTCAATTTTTTTGTCTGAGATTCTATTTTGTGGATCATTCTCTAAAACTATACTTGCATATTTATAAGCCAAAGTAGCCAAAAACTACTACTCATAACTTTTTTATGTATAAAAAAACCTTCTTATAACATATTTGATTTTACAGTTTTTGTATATATGCACTAGCTACATGTGAGAAAAATCATTACAATCATGTCAACATGCAACCGATCGATACACCCCTGAATTAATCATGTTTTAACTTAATACAAAATTATGGCTCTGTCAAATGTCAATGTTTATACCCTAAATCTCAAGTCACAAGCATGCCGTGATCAGTATCTCATGTTTATTCAATTTGCGGTCTGATGATGATGTTGCAGTGATCGATCTCTACTTCAAAATAAATAAAAAATCAACATCATTAAATAACCTATGTCGTGGTTGAAGTTGTCACGGCATAGACAAATGTATCTTTTCTATCATTGTCTATGATAACAATTTTCGCAAGTCATATACAAATGGGGAAGCAAGTGCTGCATGATTCAGGGGTTTTAATTTGATTCTGATCTTTGTCGGAGAACACAATAGAATATTAGCTATAGGCCTAAAAAATGCATATTTTGGGGCATTGGAGAATTCCACCAAGTTCGATGTCCTATGGCTAGTGGTATACATTGCGTGTTGGGATATACGGTAAAATATTAAAATCACCGTAAACCACTATAAAAATTAAGGAAAATTGTTCATATTTATCGTAATTTAAGTTTATTGTGATTTTATCGTGTATCTAAAGATGCACATAAATATTATTAAAAATCATAATTGTCTAAATATAGATTAGAATCATTTGATGTCACACGTCAATTTTTTTTTTTGATCGACACATGACAATCTTTTTTTGGTACATCGGAGAGCTGACACACGACAATCTTAACTTCTTAAGTAAACTAGCTAGTATTTTTATTTTTTTTTGGTCGAAACTAGCTAGTATTTATTTTTCTCTTTATAAAAATTCATTGATGGTCATATCTTTTTTGGGGCAAAATGGGCTAGCTAGAGCCCCAAAGGAAACAAACGAAAAAAAAGAATGTGGGCCATTATTTGGGCCTCTTTGACTCTTTTTGTTGAACAGCTCTTTGACTTTTTAATTCATCCATCATATGATATTGAAAACTTAATTTCCTGCCAAGATTGTTGGTAAAAAAAGAACAATCTTACCAAGAAAAGAAAACCCCCGAAAACTTTCATCTAAAAATATAGTAGTCCTGTGAAACTAGTACTGAAAAATCCCTTATTGCTTTCGCTAAACATATTACGTTCGGATAGAAGTAAATAAAGTGTATGAAATACAAGTCTAATAAAAGACACAAATATTAATTTAGAAGAGAAATATCATTCCAATTTTAAGTACATAAGGTCTACGTTAAACTATGGAGATATGTGCGATGTTAATTATAGGATTTGAGCATGGTGGATGAAAGGTAGATGTTAAACTAGGGAGATATATGAGATGTTAATCAAAGGAACAATTAACAATGCGTAAAGCCCAACGGTTCATAAAAAATATGACAACGCCTTGAGTAGCACTTTGGCCCAAAGCAAATGAAGATCACAAGGACCAGAGAAATGCTTTTTTGGGACCAAAAAACCTCTTTTTTATTTCAAAAATAATTCGAATGTGCAAATAAAAAGTGTTAATTTGGACTGTAGACATATCAATATTCAATTAGGAGATCGACAAAAAAGGTGGATAACACAGGACTATAGACAAAATACTTTATCATCGCCAATTTTAATTACCAAGAAAATAAAGCTCCTTAATGCGAAAAGAATCAATTCCGGCTATTCATATATCCAAGCCAAAAGAAAAAAAGGAGTCAATTAACTCGATCCAATTTGGATTTTCAAATATATCATGTGATGATTAAATTAAGAAATGTCAAGAAGTAATATAATCTACTCATAGATCCAGGTCATAATATAAAAGGAATGAAGTCCTACTTTAATGTTCATATATGTTCTTCACGTGTGTGTTGTTTAAACTTTCATTTGTATCCAAAAATAAAGAACTTTCATCAACGTCGTGCATATATTCATAGAAATATTATAAACCTAATATGTATTATTGGCACTATTGGCTCATAGTCATTGCACACTCTATGTCACTTGCTGACACTATCTCTGAGCTGACAAGTCAAAACACACAGAAAATATTAATTAAGTGGGGACCAATGGCAAATGGGGGTTGGGTGGTGGGGTTAAGGCTTAACACACTTTCCCTCTTTGAGTAATTTTGAATTGGTTCACCCTTTCCCCCTCTTATATTAAATTTAATATTTATGAATCTTAATTTTATTTTGAGGTTCCTCTAATATGCACCATTGTTATAGTGGTACAATTTTACACCACTTATTTTAACTGGTTATAGCCATTAATATATCTTTTTTTAAATATATCATTAAAATTTTGTTATATGTTAATTTAAAAAAAAAATACGCGTTGACCTGTTATAACTGTTATAACAGGTTAATGCAAGTTGTGTAAAATTGCAACATTGCACGACTTAGCACATTAGGAGTCAACTTATTTTCAATCCTCATAAAATTACTTGTGACTTTCTCTTTTGGGTGCAAGTAAAACTACACAAAAAATCTCAAAAGCGTACACTCATTTCAGCAAAACAAAATAGCAACACTCGTTACATCAGTGAAAAATAAATGTGTCATATTCGAAAGGCAAGTTTCCTCTTGACTTTAACGAAATTTGAACCGCCTTTACAGAGGGACTAGTGAGATGGTATAATACTAGTATATAACTTGTGCATTGTATGACCAACATATGGGCTCTTATGTTTAGAAATATCAAAACATCACTATTAGAATTTGAGAGACCTAACTCAACTAAAAAAATTGCTTATGAGTTGAGAATTGTCTTGACCATATCTCTAGTCAATGTGTGACTTTTCAACACATCCTAAAGATGAACATATCCAGGTGTCTCATATACGGGATAGTCTTCACTTTAATGGATATAAGGTAGGTTATGATAGCATATTAAAAGTTGGGATTATCTTCTCATACATAAAAGCTATTTTTAACTATAATTTTAGTTAATGAGGAGCTTCTCAACCATCACTACAAAAAAACATGAGCATAATTTTTAAATTTGGGATTAAATCAATTGATAATTCCAAACTAATAATGTTGGAAGGCTTGTGTAAAAGAGGACTTAAGAGGAAGGGTCGTTGCCCTACATGTGTGGGATCTAGATTAAGCCTCGTGAAGGGCACTCGTGCTGTACACTTGAGGTAAAGCAGATAAGTCACGTGCTCGTCGCATTAAATTCATTCGTTTCTTAATAATGCTTTATCTCGTATTCAAAAAAGTTCAAATATTTGAAGTTTCTGTTGTGTCTTCTTATTCTTGGATAAGTTTAGATGACACATCCAATATATCCACATTTATGCTATGTTTGGTTGGAGGGAAAGGAAAGGGAAAGAAAACACGGAAATCGAGGAGTGAACTTGGATTAAACATTAGACCAAATTCACTCCTCGATTTCCGTGTTTTCTTTCCCTTTCTTTTCCCCTCCCTCCAACCAAACGAAGTTTTATATGGAGATAAGAGAAATAGGAAATATGAGTAATGTAATAGGAAAGGAATGAATATATACTATTCAGATTAGTAATAAGGACATTTGTCGGATAATGAAAAAGGACAATGTTGATGTAGCTTGGACTCAATTATCATAGGTTTTGTCTGTCGTCACTGATGCAATTTTCATCTTCCTTTGTCGTTAAATTGAGTTGGCTTCGTCTGCTTAGGTCAACGAGCGCTATAGATTGTGTCGGCGTGTTCTATGGTGGCCAAGAGGGTGGTCAAACTATGAAGACCCAAGTAAGATCATATGCAAAAAAGAGAAAATAAATGAAAATGAAATGAGAAATAAATGGGATGTGGATAAATTTAAAGTCAAGATCTAGTCATTATTAAACATCCGCCATGAATTACTTCTCACATTCTCTATCTTTCTATATACAAACGTAAATATGCCTTGTAGGGAGAATTTGAATTTGGACAGTAGAAATGAAATGTGTTATTTGTTTTGTTTTTTTTTTTAATTATAAATGTATACTAATACAATGAAAATTTGCTAGTATGTTTTTCCCAGCATGTCTTACCTAATAGTTTGAATGTGTTTTATCTGCGTTCAATACACTTAAAACACAAAAAAAAATAGTATGAACATTGTGACAAGTTGTTGGTTTCCATCCCAAGGTACACAAATGTTTTTTAATAACAACATTCATTTTAAATTGTCTATGTTATAAATTATTGCTGTTAATTCTTATTGAAATGATCTTTACAATATTTAGGTACACTAAAGATTGGGATATCAGCAATGTTTTGGAGAAATATAGATCAATTTTTAATGAAACATTTTATTGAGACAAAATACACATATTAAGAATAAATGTGACTTTCAAAAAAAAAAAGTGATACCTTCAGATTCGCAGTTCCCATTTTATTTTTACTTTTAACCCACTAGCTATTTTAATTTATTTTCACCATTAATGCTTTTACTTTTAACCCACTAGCTATTTTAATTCATTTCCACCATTAATGCATTGAAAAGTTGAAAAGGGGGAGAGTCCATTCAAATAAAAATATATTGTGAAAACAATCATTAATGCACTATTAATTTCAAGTTGCTTTTTATAAAAAAGATAAAATTATATCTCTAATTTGTTCTTATAATAAGGATATGAATGAACTAGAGTATATGCAAAGATGAATTAAAAACCAAATGGAAGTCAGCTAGATCGTATTGATTAAAAATGATTGTTTGAATCCTAACTTTACTATTTAAGATACATTTGACATTTAGCACACTCATTTCACAATTACAGTAGAGCGAGATAGACGTAAGATTTCTACATGGAAGAACATGAAATAACTTTCAAATCACGATCCACATACTAGATTAGAAAGATAAAGGGAATGGAAGGGTTTTGAACCAACCAACCTTTAAAAACTTTGGCAGATCTTAGGTCTATCTTACAATAAATCAGAAACATCCTCCTCCTATTATCCTAAGCATTTGCCTTCTCACACACTCAATGAAGTGTCCCTTTACTTTATTGAGTCAACATCAAAAATCGAACCACCAAGTCTTTGGTCAAATTAATATTGTTTTTTCTTTCAAAACAACACATTCTTTATTCATTTCTTGTTTCTTTCTTTCTCTCTTTCCTTTTCACTGAGATTTTAAACCAAACCCCAATCCCGCTTTCCCTATTCCTTCACCATAGCTGTACTCAACCAACACTAGGGAACTGTCTCTTTCCTTCTTTCTCAGTGAGACCTTTCTTCACTCTTCAATGGAAGTTGCTGAGCTCGTTTCAACTTAGACCCCAGGTCACTCTTCAGCTCCTTCAAATGCCACATTCTTCAGCTCATTTTTTTTGTGGGTTTTGTTTGTGGGGGCAAATGCTTATCTGGGTCAGTGAGAAAATGTCTTAAAATGGGAAAAAAATGGAAAAGATTGAATCTTGGGTGTACATTGTCAAATGGGTATCTTTGATAAGATTGAAAAGAACAGGGCATTTTGTTTTTTTTTCCTTTTCCATTTTTCACGTTGCCGATGGAGCCTGCATATGTTGTTGTTGTCTTGTGTTTCTTGTTTTTTTTGGCAATGTGTGTTGTTTACGCTTTTGAAGTTGACTGGTTATTCAGCAATCTTGTAAATCTTCACGTTTTTGGAGTGTAGGTTTGCATGGGCAAAGAAATGCTAGGGGTTCAAAAAATTAATCTGAACTCTATAGTGTGTGTTGCTGAAATTAGCTTCTTTGTTTTCTTTCCTTTCTGCTTTGGTTCTTTTACTTTACTGTTTGTAACCCTCATCTTATATCTTGCGTACAAAAATGGAAGATTTAAGAGAAGAGATCTTTCTTGACTAATCTGATATGCTCTGCTGTAAAATTTAAAACGTGATCTATGAATGCTCTCTTTGTGCCTTTGTCACTCAATTGGACCTTTACTCTTAGTACTATTTAAGGTAAATTGAATTCTCAATGTCAATTTCAAACTTATTTGTAGCATGTTTAAGGTGTTTCGATGTCGATTGTATGCTTCAAATTGAATAACATAGTATCATCAAATCCAAGATTTGCTGTGTTCTTTGTCCATTTTAAAACATGGATCAAGAGGCTGCTGAATGCATCAAGTCAAGTGTCAAGTGTGTTAGGTTGCTGATCAATGGAAAAAATGTTGTCAAGTGTGTTAGGTTGCTGATCTATGGAAAAAATGTTGTTAAGTGTCATTTACCTTAAAAGTCCTGACTTGGATTTTTTGATGTATTTGGTTTCTTGATATTCTATCTGTGTTTACTGTTTTCTAATGTAGGCTGCTTCTGTGTATCCCTTTTTCTTTCCTGGCTCATGATTGGGTCTTCTTGTTGCAGGATTCACAAGTCAAGATTTAGAGTCCAGCTCTTCTGAATCTTGAAGAAATGAAGAAAGATAATAGTGTCGCTTTGAAAGATGGTGAGGTTCCTGCTCGATGGACTCGTGCTCGAGCTGCTGCTTTTCGTGCATCTGGACAGTTGCCTCCTCTGAAGGGGGTACCACAAGGAATTGAAAAGCAGCCCCTAGGAGCCAACCTAAAAAGAGCGGTTTCTGATAATACATGTCTTCCGCGTAAGAAGAGGGCTGTTCTTCAGGATGTCTCTAACACTTGCTCTGAAAGTTCATACAGGAGCTGCTTCAATGCAACTAAAAATCAGGTTGCTATGCATCCAATTGGCTGTGAACAATCACCAGCTATTTATAGCAAGAAAACATTTGAACCTATCTTATGATTGGTCTTGAAACTTATTGGTGGATTCATATCTCATCAGTTGAAATGCACTCTCTTCGTCTTCCCTTACTTATGACGCTAACATTTCTTCTACAATTTTTGTGTCTTCCAGGCTAAGAAAAGCAAGATTGCTAAGCCGGCTCAACTCAATGTTCCCAAAGTGGTACCATGTGTTGGTGGAGGGCTACCACGACATCAAGTTGACTCAAAAGCAGAGAGTTTGCCGCAAATGGGGCTTCGATCAGAAGATACCATGTGTTCATTTAATTTCGAAGACAATGCTTTTCTACGGCCGAGTTCCAAACAATGTGGCACAGATGATAATATGTTTGACAGCCAGACATCTGGAATATCCTCTTATCCGTTGATATCTCAAAAGAAAGGTTTTCTTCAAATTTTCTCTCCTGCATGTGATATACCTTATCGTAGGACATGATCTGTGCATTACTTAAACACATCATTTTACAATATTAATGTTTTTGTGCTATATCTTTAAGGTTGCTACATGAGTGATTTTGCTTAACTTGTCTGTTTGTAAATGACTACATGATCTTCTAAAGTCTGAGGAGTCTAAAGCAAAATTGAAATGGCGATCTCATTGTAAATAATGCACAATTATAATAGATACGCGGCTTCGTGTTGTGCCCACGCTCTGCAAGTTGAAATGTTTTTTTATTGAAATATACACTTTTACAATAATTATAATTCTGTCAGTTGTTATTGCTAACACAGCTGATTGTATGTTCGAAGTAATCAAGCTTGCTTGTATAGAGAAATTTGAAGATCATATGCTTCCTTGAGTTCCTTCTTAATATTATATACAGTTGTTGCTTCAAACCTTCTACAGTGGCAAAATTTATAATTATGTGTTAAAATACATTTTACTGGGTTAATGAATTTGTTTATGGCTTCATAAACGAAACCACTTTCTAATTATTTGATGTTAATATTCACTTGCTTCTTTTTGGTCTCAGCTTCTCAAACTGTTGCAGCCAAGAAAAGTAGCCTTGCTGAACTCCAGAATGTGTCACAGGATCCAGATTTCACTGATATAGATGCTGATTCTGAGGATCCTCAACTGTGCGGCCTCTATGCCACTGATATCTACAACAACTTCCGCGTTGCTGAGGTTTGTGTTGTATTGTTGTAAAGGCTCTGCCATTAGTATACATCAGTTATGTTATGCCCGGTACAATCTTAGGGTTCATTTGGCATGCCATGTTATTAAGCATAATAAAATAAGCTTATTGTCTATAATAATATAACTTTGCGTTGAAAGTTACAAGAGTATATTCATATTTACTCTTCCTGCCAACTTTTAAACTCGTTCCATATACCCAATAGTAGTACACTAGTATGTGGAAAGACAAAAAGGTATTTTTCTTATTGGTGGCTCTTTATATCAACCCATTACTTTGATGAAACCTGATAATTAAACAAGATTTAAGATAACGCAGCTTGTAAAAAAAAATTCAGCTTGATGATTTCTGTGGTTTCATTTCACTGCTATCCCTTTACTGTCAATGAATTTTCTAAACTGAAGATTGTTCATGTCATGTAATCAATAACTACTACTGTATTAGCATAAAATGCTGCACTGGCAAAAAATAATCTGTCTGAATTTTGTAGCACATAGTTATTAACTATAATATACACAGTGATTTGTAAAGCATGTACTTTATCAATGTATTGTCTAGATACTCGGTTTCTAACTGTTTGAGAAAGGTAGTGCAGAATGTTCATAACCTTTCTATCATCTGTTTTCTTCAATTTTGCCTGTTATCATAAGTTCACCAAATATTTTATTTTCCAGCTGTCAAGAAGGCCTAGCTTCATGGAAACAGTACAGCGAGATATCACTCAAAGCA
Organism: Lotus japonicus; assembly: GCF_012489685.1. NCBI lineage: Eukaryota > Viridiplantae > Streptophyta > Magnoliopsida > Fabales > Fabaceae > Lotus > Lotus japonicus. The sequence continues at coordinate 1,475,351 of NC_080043.1, forward strand.
TGCGTGCAATACTGGTTGATTGGCTTGTAGAGGTTTGCATTATTTAACTTTCTAATATGTTGATTACAAGTTCAGACTATCAGGTGTTTGCTGAAAAACGTGAACTCAATTGGGCTCACGTTTCATAGTTGATTCACTAATGAGATTGCTCTTAATGTGTAGGAGATGATTTGTAGTTGCACTTGTACTGTAATTTAGATATGTATATCAAGTTTGAGAAAGTGGGCATGCTTCTTTTAATTCCCTTGTGTGTTCAACTTCATTTTCAGGTTTCTGAAGAATACAAATTGGGAGCAGACACTCTTTACCTCACTGTATACCTCATTGATTGGTTTCTCTCCAAAAATTACATTGAAAGACCAAGACTTCAGCTGCTCGGAATTACCTGCATGCTAATTGCGTCGTAAGTCACAAATTCATGAAAGTTGGCCTCTTACTCCTCATATGTATTCATCAACAGGGAATATGCAAAGATGTGTATTATATATTCTGATGCAGTTGTGTGGTACCAAACAATTCCTTAATGCTTGTGTTGAGAGGAGGACAATGCACTATATCCTTGTTTCCATGTCATTGAATGATCATTCAAGAAAGAGCTTTTCTTTGTTTACAAAGTGATTAGCCTTTGTTTGAATGCCGCATCCCATGGATGGATGTAACTTAGTTTTTATACATTTGCTTCTTCCCTGTGCTAGTTGGCATCAACTGTAATCACTAAGCAAATGTTTCAACTTAATATTGTTCAGATTATTATAACTCTTTGGCATCTGCATTTAAAAATGTTTGTCTTCTTTTCTGTGATTGAAGGAAATATGAAGAAATTAATGCCCCACGTATTGAAGAATTCTGCTTCATCACGGACAACACATACACAAAAGAGGAGGTATACCACATTACTTTTTTCACAATAAATGTTAATACATAATACATTAGTTCAGCAGGGTTTTGTTGTGGGATTTGAAAATGTTATTTATTTTAATATGCTGCTCTTTATTATTGGAGTATGAGTTTTGGAGTTTCTGTTAGAATTTTTGGAGCAATGTACTGATAAGTAATGTGAGTGGCAGGTACTAAAAATGGAGACTGAAGTGTTGAAGTCCTCTGCATATCAACTGTTTGCTCCCACAACAAAAACTTTCCTCAGGTACTTGTTGACATTTTTATCATTTAAGTAGTCTTTTCAGAGTTAAGGGCTATTTGAAGATCCTCATGCTTTCAACACATTCTTGGTTTCTTAGGAGGTTTCTTCGAGCTGCACAAGCTTCTTCCAAGGTGAAAATATTGATATGGGGCAATCCTGCTTGGTCCTGAACAGGCCAAATTGTTTCATTTTTCAGTATCACTACTAATCACTTTCCTAATGAAAAACTTGCAGAACCCTAGCTTGGAACTGGAGTACTTAGCCAATTACCTAGCTGAACTTACATTGATGAACTATGGTTTCTTAAATTTCCTTCCGTCTATGATTGCCGCATCCGCCGTGTTTCTTGCGAGATGGACATTAGATCAGTCAAGCCACCCCTGGGTTTGTGTTTAACTTTCACGCTTTCCTTTCATGTGAAGTTACATCACGGAAACATGACCTTCATTGTTATTATTATTTGCAGAATCCAACTCTTCAACACTATGCCTCTTACAAACCATCAGATATGAAAACCACAGTTCTTGCATTACAGGATCTACAGCTGAATATTGATGGCTGCCCTTTAACTGCAATCCGCACAAAGTACACTCAAGAGAAGGTATGACACAGAGAGATAGGGGAAAAAAACTAAATAGGTGTTTGGTTCTGTGGTTGGTAGTCCCATAATCATTTCTGTGAAAAAGCTATGAAGTGGAGCTTTTCAGTTACTGTGTTTTGGATTATATGCCTAACACAAATCCGAACATCCTATACCTTTCATGAGAATCAATTCTAAGACTCATAAGCTACTACTCACTAAAGTTTCTCCCCAGAATCAATTGTAGAAAGGGTTTCCAAACAATGCAATAATATTTCCAATTCTTATTTTTGTATTGAGTCAACCCATTTACACTTGCATGATGTTCAAATTTTTGTTTCAGTTCAAAGGTGTAGCAGCTTTGACTTCACCAAAACTGCTTGAAACTCTGTTCTGAAGATGTAGGTGGTTGACAAACGAATGCAAGGGACCCCTAACTGTAACTGATGATATGTACTACACAAGAGAAGTTCCTGGCTTTTATTCAAAACATGTCTCATCTAATCATCACTCCCAACTATTGTTCATTTGTCCATGCTATTCTTTAATATCTTCTGTATATACATTTGATGGTCCTTCTGATTGGGATTCTTGTCGAGTTTTCTGAGATGGATTGAACACCAGGAACTTGATAAGTATCGGTGGTTGTTGACAGAGTGTAACAGTAACTTCTGACGCCTTAGACTGATTGAATCCCCTTCTTGGGGAAGTTCTATTGACGTCGGTGCATGTAATCAACTCATGAAATTTGTCATTTATCTTGTTTTTGCAAAATGCTGGGTTTTTAGATCCCAAGTTGATACATTTCAAACCAAGGAAAACAAATTCTATCAGCATGTCTGGATTTGTGGGGGCACACAATCTAAAGCACGGCAAGTGATGCTACACTTTTAGCTTGGTACCATAAGTGATTATAGGACTTCTAATTGTAGAACTAAAGGTGCTATAAAAAAAGTAACTGCAAATTCCTTGGAAAACGTCTTTGTTTGAAATGGATTAACGATTCTTATTTCTTGTGCGTGTGTGATATGCATATTAACCAGCCTTTTTACCTTCTAGTATATTTATGAGTCAATGAGCACATTGAAAATTTAACAATTATATCGTTATCCTGTTCAAACTTCCTAGAGTATCCAAAACCACCAAAAATCAATAATCAATAATCAATGGAAACAGCAGAATTTGTCTAACTTTTCTTTCTCATATTAAATGAGAAAAATAAGGCATACTTGATTTTTGGCTAAGTTGCATATTTGTGATGGTGGGGCTGTAATTTAACTTAGATTTATATACTTGGCTTCCAGCTAATGTACGCAGCTCTTTGTTATGCGCCCGGGTGGTTATTGCAGATGATGTCCAAGATGAGAGGGTGTGGCTGGGTTGCTTGCAACTGAAAGTTTTTTTTTTTTTTTTGAAAAGCCAAAAATTACATTAAAGGGAGTACAAGGGGTACTCCAACCCACAGAACAAACAAAAGAAATAACAAAGTAAAAACAAACCAAGATACCCACCCAAACCCACCAAAACTACAGCACCATTACATGTCAGTGCTACCACAATTAGCATTGAAATCTAACAGACCTATCCCATGACAGTACCCAACCAAGAAGCAAATACATGAATCTCCAACCAATAAGTCATGATCCCTGTTTCACAAAACATGGGTTTGATGTGGAACTAGTATAGCGAAACTACCGCCTGGCTTGGTAGGGCCTATGCTTGGGCTCCAATAATTTTTTTTTCTTTGGACCAGGTAGACTTTTGGGCCAAGAAAAAGAGAGATTAGGCAAAATTTGAAAGGTAGGGCAAAATACAGGGACTTAATCAAAATTTGCCTAGGCTTCCCAAAATTTCTGGTTCCGCCACTTCTAGTGATAGAAACTAACGTAGGGAAAATCTGTCGCAAATTCCGTCACAAATTTACAATCAACTACTTCCGTTCAACAATGAATGTTGGAATTTGCGATGGAATGAATTGCTCCAATATTCCGCCGCTAAATTCACCTCACTTACAAGGACTTTGTGACGCATTCTCATTCCGTCGCAAACACGAATTTTGTGACGGATTCTCATTAATTATAATAGATAGGTTGCAGAATTTTCATGGTTCTCTTCTTCCAAACATTTTTCATAGATAAAAAATTTCCCCTGTACTGCAAGGCTATAGTAAATCAATAACAACAGATAAAATTGCAGAATTAAATCAATTAATTGTTATTATTATTATTTTTTATGGGGTTTTCCGATGTAGAAAAAAAATTATTATTTTTTATGGTGCTATCTGCCAGCCAAAACCTACCTGGATGCTAATCTAAAAAGTTGCTGATTTTTGTTGCTAAGTAGAGAGAGAAAGTGTCACACAAAAATGGCAACTTTGAACACGATTTCACCTTCTTTCTCTTGTTCCAATATTAACAACTATGCTTGTTCCTATCATCATCATCATCATCCTCATCATAATTCTAGCAATTCTACATTACATTGGTTATCCAATTCCCCTCACTTCTCTGTTCTATCTTCCCTCTCTGCCCCCACCATGTTCTCAAAGTCAGGTACTTTTTTCTCCATTTCAGTGAGTTATTACTCAATTGTTATTTATTTAGTCTTATTAGATCAATGGGTGACTGGAGATAATTTTTTCATATGAATGTATGAAGATTTTCTATGTAGTTTCACTGTTTCAGGTTGCTTGATAATTGATGCAAGAAAGTCCACTTTGTCATTGAGTAGAACAAATTCATACATTAACAGATTGTTAGGCCTTCTGTTATGACTCTACTGTTAAAGCTTCAACTTGATAGAAAATTTTGATATATGATATTTCAGTCAAATTAGGAGGAGGAAAATGACATGAAGCTCCATTTTTGTTAGCAATATATCATAAACCATCACGGATTACAACGACTTAAGCTTTTGAGATAACTGGTTCATGACATAATATCAAATCCTCTATGTTCAAGTAGTCTAGTGTGCAATTCTTGTTGCCCCATTATTCTAATGAAAAAGTTGAATTTCAACATAAGGTAGGGGAGTTTGTACATTGTCATTTTTACTTAAGAGCTAATTGGGAATAGTATAAAACTAATCACGTTTATTTACCCAACAACTTAAACTATTGGGATAGTTGTTTCATGACAATTTTTGTTTGATATTTAAAAGCTACATTTTCTGATGTTGTTGGAAGTTATTTTGCCTTCTAAATCTTTAATTTACAATAACAATACTGTTCCTGCAGGCAATGGAAGTTCATGGCTGCAAAACAGTTCCACTGCTGCTAGCATCGAGTACAGGAAGCGTCCTACATATTCTGCATTTCCATCAACACCTGCCCAAGTTTCCTCTGTGCAAGACCTCTTTGAATTCATTTGCTCAGGCCCTTTGCTTGACAAACTTGGTCTGACAAGAGAGAAGGTGGCCGAGTCCATCGATAACTGGATTACATATGGGCGGCGCCTGTGCCAAATTTTCCAGCTTAATGAATTGTTCCTGACAGAACCTCAAAAAGCTAGGCTGTATCACTACTATGTACCGGTCTTTCTCTGGTGTGAAGATCAGATCGCTCAGCATCAATCCAAGTTCAAAGATGAAAAAGATATACCTCCTTTAGTGGTATATACACGGTTTACTTCCACACCTCTCTCTCTCTCTCTCAACAATTTCTTTGTTCTGTGTGTATTTGTTTTATGCAACTAATTATAAAGGTTTATTTAAGCTGTAATGTAACTGTATTTGCTCCTTAGAAGTAGTATAAACCCTTGTCTTGCTACTGCTTTCTCTTTCTCTTAAACTGTAAGAAGAAAGATATAACTGTAGAATTCTTTTTCAAAAATATTGTTGAAGGGCCTCCTAATTCTTCTTCATTTTGTATTACTCAGATTGGATTTAGTGCACCTCAAGGATGTGGAAAGACTACCGTTGTCTTTGCTCTTGACTTTCTTTTCAGAATGAATGGAAGGTAGGCTCTGAACTTTGAAGCAGAAGTGGACTTGAATTTATCCTTTGCTTTGATGAATTACCAATGTGAAAAATTTTCAGGAAGTCTGCAACAATATCTATAGATGATTTTTATTTGACAGCTGAAGGTCAGGTATATGAAATCTGTTGTCTTGTCCCCATTTGGTTTTTCAGTTGGTGCTCCCAGTTTGTTTGTTTACTTATTGACTGACAAATTTTGTTTGGATTATAGAATAAACTAAGAGAAGCTTATCCTGGAAATGCACTTCTTGAGGTAATTATACACCTACAAGTTAAGTACACAAGAGAGTATTATGTAGGGACATTATGATTTGTGACAACTAGAATATTTTTGTTTGCCTTGTTTCCGTCCAGTATCGTGGAAATGCAGGAAGCCATGATCTTGCTTTATCTATTGAAACTCTGTCAGCTTTAACCAAAATGACAAGAGAAGGTGGATCTCTTCCCTCAAATTTTTTCTCTGTACTTTGTTGTATTTTAAGTATGACTTTTTGTTATTTGAAGTGTCCAGGTATGACAATGAAGTTACCAAGATATGATAAATTGCAAATTTGAAATATTTAAACGGTTTTTGAATTTGTAGTTGCTTAAGGTGAATTACTTGGCTTTGCAGTCTGCATTCAGTGGGAGAGGTGACCGTGCTGATCCTTCGACATGGCCAGAAATTGAAGGTCCCCTTAATGTAAGAGAATCTTCAATTGTAACTTTCAAACTGCTGCTGAATTCTGATGGGCGAGGTTAACTTGGTAAAAAATTATCCAACACAGATAATTAAAAAAAAAAAGAGGCAGGTTACTGAAGTAAATTTGCTAAGTTTTTTACTACCAAAACTTTTCCTCCTCCCTAATATTAAAAAGAAATAAAACATTGACCTCTGAGGAAGATGAAATGTACCTCTGAAATAATTGGATTTGCTGCCAGAACTCAAATTATACTAAGACACCTGGTAATGTGGTATTATAGTATTAATCTTGCCACCAAAAAATTGGTTTTTATCTCATGTCAATACCCGTTCAAAAGTGTTGATTTTTCAATTTCCACGCAACGGTGGCCATTTTAGGTGGTGTTGTTTGAGGGTTGGATGCTTGGTTTCAAGCCCCTTCCAGTTGAAGCTGTAAAGGCTGTTGATCCCCAGGTTAGAATTAGTAAAGTTCCTTTTTCTCTCTTAATATACACGTTTAGGGGATGAATTGGTAATGAATTGTCTTTGTGTAAAAAGAAATAATCAACTGTGCTTATTGTTCAGCTAGAAACAATAAATAAAAATCTTGAAGCTTATTATGATGCATGGGACAAATATATAGAGTCGTGGATAGTCATCAAGATCAAGGACCAGAGTTGTGTCTACCAGTGGCGCTTGCAGGTAGGTTGTTTTAGCATCCCCTTTCAGAAATTTAAAAATTGTGTTCTTAACCTAGTAGTAACATTTGTGTATTGTGCTGTTTGAATTTGCAGGCTGAGATTGCAATGAGGGATGCAGGCAAACCTGGAATGTCTGATGATGAGGTCTGTTGCTGCATGCATTTATGTTTAACTAAATTTGAATATATGATGATGTCTCTTCAGTGCCTGCAACGTTTTTCTTCTAGTAACTAATAACATGATTTCATGAGCTTCTCTTCCTCAGAATTAATTGACACCGAGAAGCTACTCATATAAGCTTCTCCCTAGAATTGATTTTTCCTTTAGAATCAATTGTAGAAGTATTCTAATAATGCAAGAGCTAAGATTTCTCATCATTTGTGCTCTCCAGGTGAGAGATTTTGTTTCTCGCTACCTGCCGGCATACAATGCATACCTTCCTACACTTTACTCGGAGGGTCCAAATGGATCAAATCCTCAACATCTCCTCACAATTGAAATAGATGAAGGGAGAAACCCCATCCTAGGTGTCTAGGATAACCAGATGATAAGACATTACTGGCTTTTCCATTCTTTTGAGAATCGAAATGGCCATTCGGCATCAACTAGTTTCATCAGCAGTGGAGATAAGTCAATGCATTTGCACTAATTTCCTTCAAATGTATAGAGAAGTTTCTTATCAATAGATAATAATGGCTAATGCTTTCTGGTTTTTCTTGAGGAATAAAGGGCTATAGGAACCATACTAAATACGCTGTTTGTAGTTTATTCAAATATAAACCCAGATACTAGTCATTGATAGTTAATGACATTTTTCCTTTTTATTGCAAGACTTGGTGTGTGTTTGGGTGAAACAGTGAATGTACATTTGGGTGGTTTGGAATTCGGAATCGAGAATTCCAACACAGTGAACGTGAAAGAGAGGTTGACTTCTGTTTACGTACGGTGAACTGAACTGAAATTTAAACATTTTTAATTTCCAATAAACTCAAAATTGATCCACGTTGAACTTAATGCTATAAAATCCTGATTCTCATTGGGATATGTGAAATTACGTTTGTTTTAGTGCAAACGGAGATATAAACACACATAATTGTGCAGAACCTGGTTATCATCATGCCAGTGACCTGAATACTACATTACTACTAGTGCTTGTGCTGCAGCCCTTGGTTTCTTAACAGGCAAAAAGATTTGGGTCCATGTCCTCTAAAGTTAGTCATCACAATTCACATCATTTATTAAATTGTTTTTATTGGCTTTTCAAATTAGGTAAATCACTATTAATGGTATGATGACTTACTTTACCCACTAAAGTGATGAGCCAAATCCAAAAGATTCATATGTTCATGGAAGTTGGAACAGTATCATTAAAAGTAAATTTCATTGAAGTAAATAGCTGTGTTTCAAAGATTATTCCTTTTTAGCTCACAGAACCATCATTTCGTACAAAAACAATGATGAAACATATAAACTTGACCCATGCCTTTTGAAAAGGTAATCTAGGGACAACAACAGCAGGTACGTTTCGAGCAGCACTTACAACCCTCATAGCAGCAAAAGCAGCAACAAAGCGTGTAAAAACTGAATTCAGAAACTTAATTAATCAGTGTATTCTGTGTAACAAAGAGAACTTTAAAGGGAGAAAATGAAAATTAAGAGAATTGGAAACCAAAGAAAGATGAACTCACAAAGCATAGAGGCATCCCTTCTCCTCATGGCAATTCTGAACATGATCGTTTCGTGACATCTGCTGTTGTTCTGGTGCAGACCCTGTCATATCTTTGTAGTTGAAGTCGAAGAAGATAATTCATGTAACAACCTTTGTCCATATATATCTACTAAAGCAGAGAAAGTTGTGAACTTGTTTAAGGCTTCTCCGCAGCTATATCATTTATTGTGGAGGTTAGAAAGGAATTGGTTGACTTTACTGGTTGCTGTTGGGAAAATAATGAAACCAACCCCAAAATCGTGTTTAGATCGACTTATTTTTTCATAGAACAATTTTGACATCCAAAAACTACTGATGCTTCTCATATAATTGGTTTTATCTTTAAAATCAATTATAAAAGGTATTAATTCATACATTTGTTTTTCCGTATGTATGTGTGATTTCATGTATCTTAAAGTACCACTAGAAAAGTAGGAATTTTCTACATAGAGTTTAACGTGGATAGGTGGCATTCAATTTAATGGAAATTCACACACACACTAATCCTACAGCTAATTAACAGCTGCCTGCAAAAACCAATCATAATTAAAGACAACTTCTGATCTGTTTTGATTTTTGGTTGTTGGAAGATGTCATGGTCACTAATTTAAGACCGGACAGTAGACACCAATTAGCTTGAAGCTTTGTCTCCTCAATTTCAGCTCCTCTCCAATTCTAACCCTTTATTTCTACCTATAAAAGAAACCTGCATACTCAGCCATACTAAATTAGTAGAGCACATGCCTATGTGAGATCTGCTCCTCAAAAATCAACTTCCATGGTAATTGCTGACATGGAACAAGTTGATTTATGAGGAGTTACCAAGGAAGGTAAAAGGAAGTTGCTTTATAAGAAGTTAACTTGGACCATGGGAAAGGTAAAAAGATACATAAGAGTTCATCCTTCATTAGTTTCACTTTCAAAGTAGTCTCTTATATTACTAAAAGAAAAGGTTTTCCAAGGTGACCGGCTTTAATATTCACACAAGATATGATGTCACTTCCGCCTCGCCTTGTGTTTTATTTATTGGATTAAGCGTTTATCACTATGCCAAAAGCAATTGTTGTTAGTGAGGACGCAACTTTATTTCCTTGTAGTACACATGTTAAGCCCATCAAATCTTAAGGGCGATGCTGGATTAATAAAACCAACAATCTCCCCCCATTGTTAGCCAGGGGATTCGAACCCATGACCTTGCTCTCATACCACTTATTGGATTAAGCGCTTATTCAAGGGGCATTTAGCTTTAAAACTCAAGAATTTCAAACAAAAATTGAAAACTTCCACCAACACTCTAACATTTGCATAAATTTAGCATGATAAATTTTTGTTAAAGTTCTCCTTCATCATATTATGAAACGTGGATAATTTAATTTTTTTTTTTCCAGATTTCGTCACTCACTCCATCGGCTAACACCTTTAAATCACATGAATTACGGCTAAAAACAAAAAAAACTACACCGATACTAAAAAAATTAATCATATTAATCCTGAATAAAACATAGTTAAAGTCTCCATTCTTTATACCATGAAACTGAAAAAATTTAAATTTTTTAGATTTCGCAACTAAATCCATGGGCTAACACCTTTAAAACTCACGAATTTCGACAAAAAATTGAAAACATACACCAACACAAAAAAAATTGCCAATATTTTACGTAGAGAAAGTTTGCTTAAGGCTTCCTTTAATAATACGATGAAACTCGGAAATTTTTATTTTTTGAATTCTGTCACCCATTCCAAGGGTTAATAATACATTTATAATTCAAGAACTTCGACAAAAAAATGAATATTTCAACCAACACTCAAAAATTTGAACAAATTTTGGCTTGAGCAAAGTTGGTTAACGCTCCACTCCATCATATAATGAAACTCTAAAATTTCCTTTTTTTTTTTTTTAAAATTTCGTCACCCATTCCAAGGGCTAATATCTTTTAAACTCAAGAATTTCGACCAAAAATTAGAAATTTCATCAATAGTCAGAAATTTGCACAAATTTTAGCTTGAAAAAATTTGGTTAAAGCACCCCTTCATTATATGATGAAACTTGTAAAATTTAATATTTTTGGAATTCGTCACTTATTCAAGGGGCATTTAACCTTAAAACTCAAGAATTTCGAACAAAAATTGAAAACTTCTACCAACACTCTATCATTTGCACCAATTTAGCATGATAAATTCTGGTTAAAGTTCTTCTTCATTTTATTCCGTCACATATTTCAAGGGTTAATACATTTAAAATTCAAGAATTTCGACAAAAAATTGAATATTTCAACCAACACTCAAAAATTTGAACAGATTTTGGCTTGAGAAAGGTTGGTTAAAGCTGCACTTCATCATATAATGAAACTCTGAAAAATCTCTTTTTTTAAAAAAAATTCGTCATCCATTGCATGGGCTAATACCTTTAAAACTCAAGAATTTCGACAAAAAATTAGAAATTTCACCAACACTTAGAAATTTGCAATTTTAGCTTGACAAAATTTGTTTAAATCACCCCTTCATTTTATGATGAAACTTGTAAAAGTTAATTTTTTTGGAATTCGTCACTTATTCAAGGAGCATATAACTTTAAAACTCAAGAATTTCGAACAAAAATTGAAAACTTTCACCAACACTCTATCGTTTGCACAAATTTAGCATGATAATTTTTTGTTAAAGTTCTCCTTCATTATATTGTGAAACGTGGAGAATTTATTTTTTTATTTTTTCAGATTTCGTCACTTTCTCCTTCGGCTAACACCTTTAAAACACAGGAATTACAACTAAAAAAAAAAAACTACACCGATACTAAAAATATTCATCATATTAATACTTTTTTTTAGAACAAAATGCTTATATTATAAAAAGATAAACCATGAGAACAATCCTCTCAAGATGAATAAAACATAGTTAAAGTCTCCATTCTTTATACCATGAAACTGAAAAAATTTAAAATTTTTAGATTTCGCAACTAAATCCATGGGCTAACACCTTTAAAACTCACGAATTTCGACAAAAAATTGAAAACATACACCAACACAAAAAAAATTGCCAATATTTTACGTAGAAAAAGTTTGGTTAAGGCTTCCTTTAATAATACGATGAAACTCGGAAATTTTTATTTTTTTGAATTCCGTCACCCATTCCAAGGGTTAATAATACATTTATAATTCAAGAACTTCGACCAAAAAAATGAATATTTCAACCAACACTCAAAAATTTGATCAAATTTTGGCTTGAGAAAGGTTGGTTAACGCTCCACTTCATCATATAATGCAACTCTGAAAATATCCTTTTTTTTTTAAATTTCGTCACCAAATCCAAGGGCTAATACCTTTAAAACTCAAGAATTTCGACAAAATTAGAAATTTCACCATTACTCAGAAATCTGAACAAATTTTAGCTTGCAAAATTTGGTTAAAGCACCCCATCATTACATGATGAAACTTGTAAAATTTAAAGTTTTTTGGAATTCGTCACTTATTCAAGGGGCATTTAGCCTTAAAACTCAAGAATTTCGAACAAAAATTGAAAACTTCCACCAACACTCTATCATTTGCACAAACTTAGCATGATAAATTTTTGTTAAAGTTCTCTTTCATCATATTGTGAAACGTGGAGAATTTAATTTTTTTTTCCAGATTTCGTCACTCACTCCATGGGCTAACACCTTTAAAACACAGGAATTACAGCTAAAAAAAAACTACACCGATACTAAAAAAAATTCATCATATTAATCCTGAATAAAACATAGTTAAAGTCTCCCTTCCTCATACCATGAAACTGAAAAAATTTAAATTTTTTAGATTTCGCAACTAAATCCATGGACTAACACCTTTAAAACTCACGAATTTCGACAAAAAATTGAAAACATACACCAACACAAAAAAAATTGCCCATATTTTACGTTGAAAAAGTTTGATTAAGGCTTCCTTTAATAATACGATGAAACTCGGAAATTTTTATTTTTTTGAATTCCGTCACCCATTCCAAGGTTTAATACATTTAAAATTCAAGAATTTCGACAAAAAATTGATATTTCAACCAACACTAAAAAATTTGAACAAATTTTGGCTTGAGCAAGGTTGGTTAACGCTCCCCTCCATCATATAATGAAACTCTGAAATTTCCTTTATTTTTTTTAAATTTCATCACCCATTCCAAGGGCTAATATCTTTTAAACTCAAGAATTTCGACCAAAAATTAGAAATTTCATCAACACTCAGAAATTTGCACAAATTTTAGCTTGAAAAAATTTGGTTAAAGCACCCCTTCATTATATGATGAAACTTGTAAAATTTAATGTTTTTTGGAATTCGTCACTTATTCAAGGGCCATTTAGTCTAAAACTCAAGAATTTCGAATAAAAATTGAAAACTTCCACCAACACTGTATCATTTGCACAAATTTAGCATGATAAATTTTTGTTAAAGTTCTCCTTCATCCTATTGTGAAACGTGGAGAATTAAATTTTTTTTTTTCAAATTTCGTCACTCACTCCATGGGCTAACACCTTTAAAACACAGGAATTACAGATAAATAAAAAACTACACCGATACTAAAAAAATTCACCATATTAATTTTGAATAAAACATAGTTAAAGTCTCCCTTATTCATACCATGAAACTGAAAAAATTTAATTTTTTAGATTTCGCAACTAAATCCATGGGCTAACACCTTTAAAACTCACGAATTTCGACAAAAATTTGAAAACATACACCAAAACAAAAACATTTGCCTATATTTTACGTTGATAAAGTTTGGTTAAGACTCCCTTTAATAATACGATGAAACTCGGAAAAATATATTTTTTTGAATTCCGTCACATATTTCAAGGGTTAATACATTTAAAATTCAAGAATTTCGACAAAAAATTGAATATTTCAACCAACACTAAAAAATTTGAACAGATTTTGGTTTGAGAAAGGATGGTTAAAGCTCCAATTCATCATATAATGAAACTCTGAAAAATCTCTTTCTTTTTTAAATTCGTCACCCATTCCAAGGGCTAATACCTTTAAAACTCAAGAATTTCGACAAAAAATTAGAAATTTCACCAACACTCAGAAATTTGCAATTTTAGCTTGACAAAATTTGTTTAAATCACCCCTTCATTTTATGATGAAACTTGTAAAATTTAATTTTTTTGGAATTCGTCACTTATTCAAGGGGCATTTAACTTTAAAACTAAAGAATTTCGAACAAAAATTGAAAACTTCCACCAACACTCTATCATTTGCACAAATTTAGCATGATAAATTTTTGTTAAAGTTCTACTTCATCATATTGTGAAACGTGGAGAATTTAATTTTTTTTTTTTCAGATTTCGTCACTCACTTCATCGGCTATCACCTTTAAAACACAGGAATTACAGCTAAAAACAAAAAAAACTACACCGATACTAAAAAAATTCATCATATTAATCCTTTTTTTAGAACAAAATGCTTATATTATAAAAAGGATAAACCATGAGAACAATCCTCTCAAGCTGAATAAATCATAGTTAAAGTCTCCCTTCTTCATACCATGAAACTGAAAAAATTTAAAATTTTTAGATTTCGCAACTAAATCCATGGGCTAACACCTTTTAAACTCACGAATTGGACAAAAAATTGTAAACATATACCAACACAAAACAAATTGCCAATATTTTATGTTGAGAAAGTTTGGTTAAGGCTTCCTTTAATAATATGATGAAACTCGGAAAATTTTATTTTTTTGAATTCCGTCACCCATACCAAGGGTTAATACATTTAAAATTAAAGAATTTCGACAAAAATTTGAATATTTCAACCAACACTCAAAAATTTGAACAAATTTTGGCTTGAACAAGGTTGGTTAACGCTCCACTCCATCATATAATGAAACTCTGAATTTTTTTTTTTTTAATTTCACCACCCATTCCAAGGGCTAATATCTTTTAAACTCAAGAATTTCGACCAAAAATTAGAAATTTCATCAACACTCCGAAATTTGCACAAATTTTAACTTGAAAAAATTTGGTTAAAGCACCCCTTCATTATATGATGAAACTTGTAAAATTTAATTTATTTTGAATTCGTCACTTATTCAAGGGGCATTTAGCCTTAAAACTCAGGAATTTCGAACAAAATTTGAAAACTTCCACCAACACTCTATCATTTGCCCAAATTTAGTATGATAAATTTTTGTTAAAGTTCTCCTTCATCATATTGTGAAACGTGGAGAATTTAATTTATTTTTTTCAGATTTCGTCACTCACTCAATGTGCTAATTTTTTTTTTGAGAGCAAAGATTTTATTGAAGAATAAAAGCAAAGAACAACCCCTACAAGGAGGGCACCAAGCAAAGAACCCGCAAAACCCCACCGAAAACCAACCAAGAGCGAAACCAACGAGAAAAAAAGAAAACCCAAAAAAAAAACACCGACCAAGAAAACCCAAAAGCCAAACAAAGAACTAGCAGCCAAAAAAGAAAGCTCGATGATACAAGGGCGTTACACGCCCACAGGCCCATTGTCTCTAAGATACTCTGTCAGACCTCGAATTGCCTCATCCTCGCTGCTAGGGAAAACCAAACCCGCCATTTTTCCTAAGAAATAAGCCTTTCTAGCGCGCGTGAAATATTGGCTAGAGGGGGAGGGAGGATCAACCGGCGCGGAACACGCGGCAACCTCACATACAACCTTCTTAGGACGACCCCTAGGCCTGCGAGAAGCCTCGCCGGAGATAGGCTTCGCCCTCCGCTTCTTCCTAGGCCGACCACGAGGCCGAGGCCGAGGCGGAGAAAGCTCAAGCATAGGGTCTCCGGAACTAAAACCCTCCTCTTCCCAAACAAAAGAACCTTGCGACAAAGCATCTGCACCCACACTCTCATGAGCTTCTGGACTGGGCGAGACCCCAGGGTCCCTCGCCCAGGGGCATTTTGCCTTAGGCAGGGAGTGATAAGTGCAAATTTTACCTAGTTTTCCATTGTTATTAAGGCACTTATCTATGTGATTTATGGAAAATTTATATCAAAGTTACTCTCTGTTGCTAAGAATTTATAGATCAGTGAATTCTAGCTAGAAAGTGTTTAAAATGTAATTCCAATCTCAACTTTTGTTGTAGGAATGATGATTTGAGGAACAAATGCAAGAAACCAAGGATTTTGAAGATTTTGCGTCAAAAGAGCTCAGCTTATTCCAAAAGGTGCTCAGCTGATTTATGGTGGAATGGTTCTGTCTTAAAAGAGCTGAGCTGATTTTTAGTGGAATGGTTCTGTCTTAAAAGAGCTGAGCTGATTTTGAAAGTGCTCGGCTGGTCTGAGACGGTTTGGAGACAAAACCCATCAGTGAAGGTAAACAAATTCAGCTCAGCGCATGGGAAAAAGAGCTGAGCGCCCTGTGTCATGAATTTCATATAAAAAGGCCAAAATCCCATCAGAAAGAGAACTTACTGAACCAGAACCAGAAAAACAGAGACCCATTCAGAAAATGAGAGTTAATCACTTGGGAAAAGAGGGGAACTTGAGGAAAGGAAGAAAGGAAGGAAGATAGAGGGCTCTTGTACCTTCCGTCGAACTGGGGACACGCCGACGACGGCACGGGTCATCTTCTTCTTCTTCTTTTCTTTACGTAAGCTTCAAAGCATCCTTGGAAATGGATAGTTAAACCTCTTTGTGTTGGAATTGGATGTAATCTTTTAACTTCTATATATTCATCTTGATTTTCATGTATTAATTCATGTTCTTTGTGATGATTTCAATGGGTTATCTTGTTCTTCATGCTAGTTTTAGATTGATCAACTAGAACTTGATCTTGGATTTGATAGCTTAAGTGGGAACTTTGTTCTTGAATCTGAAATAGATAATCTCATCTATTGAATATAAGATCTAGGAATAGGGTTAGTTCAATAGTCAATTAACACCTTAGTTTAATGCTACTTGCTTTCTTAATTATTCAAGGAATTGATGATTAGTTAGTGAGTTGATGATCTTTTTCATGAGGGAACTATGAAGAAGTTAAGACATGGTGTGATGAAATCAAACATAGAGCATAGTTTATATGTGAGATCATAGAATACTTAGAGGTTAACTGGTGAACTCTGATTCCAACCGTTTTCCCAACTTGATTACAACCGGTTTTATTACTTCTTTCCTTTAATTTTGTAACGTTTGACCAAACAATCAACCCACCTTTGATGAACTCATTGCTTAGGTAATTTCACTAAAGAACGACATTTGTATTAGCAATTCTCTGCGGATACGACAAAACCCTTTACTATACTACAATTGAATCTTGAAAGGGATTTGAAAGTAGTTGTGGTAAAAAACCTTTCAACAGGGAGCGCGCCAGAGACTTGGGCCTCTCTCCCCGAGGCTCAACTGGCCCATTAAGATACATTAGTAGTGTCAAGCCCAACTCCACACCTATAAATAGGGGACGATTACCAATTGTAAAGGACTCTGAGCTCATTTGAGAAATATTCAGATTGAAATTCAGTTATTCTCTCTCTCTCTAGCGGTTAGAACTTCTCTCTCTAAAACACTCAAATCACTTTCCTCACACTTTGGGTACTCTGCCCCCATTCAATGTTCTTATGAAAGAACACCAACACTCAGAAATTTGCACAAATTTTAGCTTGAAAAAATTTGGTTAAATCACCCCTTCATTATATGATGAAACTTGTAAAATTTAATTTTTTTGGAATTCGTCACTTATTCAAGGGGCATTTAACTTTAAAACTAAAGAAATTCGAACAAAAATTGAAAACTTCCACCAAGACTCAAACATTTGCACAAATTTAGCATGATAAATTTTGGTTAAAGTTCTCCTTCATCATATTATGAAACATGGAGAATTTAATTTTTTTTCAGATTTCGTCACTCACTCTATGAGCTAACACCTTTAAAACACCAGAATTACGGCTAAAAACAAAAAAACTACACCGATACTAAAACATTCATCATATTAATCCTGAATAAAACATAGTTAAAGTCTCCCTTCTTCATACCATGAAACTGAAATAAATTTAAAATTTTTACATTTCGCAACTAAATTCACGGGCTAACACCTTTAAAACTCACGAATTTCGACAAAAAATTGAAAATTTACACCAACACAAAAACATTTGCCCATATTTTACGTTGAGAAATTTTGGTTAAGGCTCCCTTTAATAATACGATGAAACTCGGAAAATTTTATTTTTTTCAATTTCGTCACCCATTGCAAGGGTTAATACATTTCAAATTCAAGAATTTCGACAAAAAATTGAATATTTCAACCAACACTCAAAAATTTGAACAAATTTTGGCTTGAGAAAGGTTGGTTAAAGCTCCAATTCATCATATAGTGAAACTCTGAAAATTACTTTTTTTTTTAAATTTCGTCACCCATTCCAAGGGCTAACCTTTAATACTCAAGAATTTCGACTAAAAATTAGAAATTTCACAACACTCAGAAATTTACACAAATTTTAGCTTGACAAAATTTGGTTAAAGCACCCCTTCATTATATGATGAAACTTGTAAAATTTAATTTTTTTTGTAATTCGTCACTTATTCAAGGGTCATTTAGCTCAAGAAATTCGAAGAAAAATTGAAAACTTCCACCAATACTCAAACATTTGCACAAATTTAGCATGATAAATTTTGGTTAAAGTTCTCCTTCATCATATTATGAAACATGGAGAATTTAATTTTTTTTCAGATTTCGTCACTCACTCTATGAGCTAACACCTTTAAAACACCAGAATTACGGCTAAAAACAAAAAAACTACACCGATACTAAAACATTCATCATATTAATCCTGAATAAAACATAGTTAAAGTCTCCCTTCTTCATACCATGAAACTGAAATAAATTTAAAATTTTTACATTTCGCAACTAAATTCACGGGCTAACACCTTTAAAACTCACGAATTTCGACAAAAAATTGAAAATTTACACCAACACAAAAACATTTGCCCATATTTTACGTTGAGAAATTTTGGTTAAGGCTCCCTTTAATAATACAATGAAACTCGGAAAAATTTATTTTTTTGAATTCCGTCACCCATTCCAAGGGTTAATACATTTAAAATTCAAGAATTTCGACAAAAAAATGAATATTTCAACCAACACTAAAAAATTTGAACAAATTTTGGCTTGAGAAAGGTTGGTTAAAGCTCCACTTCATCATATAATGAAACTCTGAAAATTACATTTTTTTCTAAATTTCGTCACCTATTCCATGGGCTAATACCTTTAAAACACAAGAATTTCGACTAAAAATTAGAAATTTTACCAACACTCAGAAATTTGCACAAATTTTAGCTTGACAAAGTTTGGTTAAAGCACCCCTTCATTATATGATGAAACTTGTAAAATTTAATTTTTTTGGAATTCATCACTTATTAAAGGGACATTTAGCTTTAAAATTCAAGAATTTCGAACAAAACTTGAAAACTTCCACCAACACTCTAACATTTGCACAAATTTAGCATGATAATTTTTTTTTAAGTTCTCCTTCATCATATTATGAAACGTGGAGAATTTAAATTTTTTCCAGATTTCGTCGGCTAAAAACCTTTAAAACACAGGAATTACGGCTAAAAACAAAAAACTACTCCTATACTAAAACAATTGATAATATTAATACTGAATAAAACTTAGTTAAAGAATCCATACTTGATACCATGAAACTCAAAAATTTAAATTTTCCAATGTAAAAAAAAAGTGTTTACCCGCTTATTACACATAATGGAATAAATTTATTTGTGCTAAAAATATATAATCAGTATAAACTGCAAAAATAAAATAAAAAGATATACAAATTATGAAATAATGTTTTTTTTATATGAGAAAGATAAATTGCACCATTTAAGATTAATCATTGGACCTCCCCCACCACAAACTCATGTTCCCTAGATCTTAACACTTGAGCTATCATTTGTGGATGAAAATAATGCTTTTAAATAATAGTGAAATTGGCTAAAATACATATTTTTAAATATCCATCGTTACTTGAATTTCTTTAAAGTTACTATTGTTTATGAAAAAAAATTGAATTCTAATTTTTAAGTTCCTTTATTTTCCTCTTTTTGATATATTCGAGCGTTCAAGGTTAATTTTGAATTTAGTGATAAAAAAAGTTATAAAATATTTTGAGCTAAAAATTTATAATTGGACGAAAATTAATATTTATAACCCAGTAGTAATGAAGCCATTGATTTTATGTAAGCTTCAGGTTGATAACATTTATAATTTAAAATAAAAATAACTGACATTAATTGGAATAAAAATATCATAATTATATGTTAAAAAATATACATATTAAAATTAAATTTTACTCAAAGTGATTGAAGAGATTAAGAATTTTATCTCTTCCTCCTCCAGCGCCTGATATTGGACCCGACATGATTATTTGGAGCTTGGAAAGTAATGGTTGCTTCTCTTCGAAATCAGCTTATGCAGCGAGTCAAGTTCAGGATACATGTCAGAACTTGAACCGGAATGCGTTGTGGAAGTGGGAAGGCCCCACCAAAGTTTGTCCTTTTCTTTGGCGCGTCACACATCGTGGGGTTTGGAGCAACTTCAGGCGTTGGCAAGCGGCTATGACGACTGATCCGCATTGCCCTTTGTGTAGTGTGGAAGATGAGACCATGATGCACATGTTTCGTGACTCCTCCTGTGTTCATCCTATGTGGAAGCAGCTGGTTTTACCATCTCGAGCTCAGTCTTTCTTCACGTTGGACCTGAAATAGTGGGTGTTGCAGAACCTGAGAAATAATGCCCTTGCACCGTTGGGTCGGAGTGGGGCGCCAAACTTTGGCCTCTTTCTTTGGTCCCTTTGGAAACCTCGAGCTCTTTTTATCTTCCAAGGTCAAGCGTTTGATTGGAACTAGATCCTGACGACTAGCATGAAATTACATCTTGATTATCGCCACTGATGGACGTCGCTAAGGCCACGAACCAGACTCGTCAGAGATATACTCAGGCTCAAATTGGGTGGAATCCTCCTCCTCCGTCGTGGGTGAAGTGCAATACAGATGGGTCAGTGCGAGGCCCAAGAATGCTGGAAAGATGTGGTGGTGTGTGTAGGGATTCGGATAATCGTTGGCTCTTTGGTTTTTCTCGTAACATTGGTTCTACCAATGTTCTTTGGGTTGAACTTTGGGCAATCTTTTCCGTTATCTCGTTGGCTTGGGATCGGAATCTTCGCCGGGTTATTATTGAAAGTAACTCTCGTGTTGTAGTTAACTTGATTTATGGTGGATGCTTCATCTTGCACCCTTATGCATCCTTGGTGAACCAGATTCGAGCTTGGCTCCATCGTGAGTGGGAGGTGACTTGTGTGCATGACCAGCGAGAAGCTAACAAAGTAGCGGATTGTTTGGCTGAAATGACTCTCGAGCTACCCTTTGGATTACATTTGTTGGAGCTTTGTCCTCCTCGTTGTTCGAGCTTGCTTTTGTCTGATGTTGCGGGGGTGTCCTTCTCGTGTTTAGTTTCTGCTTAGTTTCTTTCTTCGGGCTTTAGCCCTCCCTTTGCACCAAAAAAAAATCTATCATTAATTTAATAATTTTTAAAAGTATATAAATTAATTAAATTGAAAAATAGGAGTTTTTTTGAAAAACAATTAAGAGATTAAAACCGCAAAATATAAAATTGGAAGGGGAAAAATACAGTTAAGCGTAAATCCCATTAATTTTCTTAATAATATAAATATTACTATTATAATAGTGAAAAAATTGCTAGACTCATCATTTGACCCAATAATATTGATTAAGTCCAAACAACGCTTTTAAGGACTAATAATTAATGCAATACCTTATATTATCAAATAATATCATATATGTTTTAATTTACAATAATATGTTTTAATTTACAATAATATTCTTTTCAAATTTGTTACAACCCTAAGTATATATAAGGGGAGACATGTATCACCTCTAATCCATATCCTCTTCAGACTTCAGCCGCATCTAATGAGTTAGAGAAGGAAGGAGAGCCATGGAGAATTCCACTCTCCCTGAGGAGTTGAGGGTAGAGGTTCTCTTGAGGTTGCCAGTGAAGTCTGCCGTGCGTTTCAAATGTGTGTGCAAGTCATGGCTCTCCCTAATTTCCGATCCTCAATTCGCTAAAGCTCATTTTGACCTAGCCGCTAAACCCACCCATCGTGTTCTCACTTCATTTAACAATGATTCCCAAATCACGTCTCTCGCTTTTGAGGGATCACTGACTGATGTCTCTGACAAATTCCCACCTGCACCCTGTAAACTTGATGTTCCTCTCCCTTCTTATGGTCCTCTTGCACTTCAGCCTGTGGTTTCTTGTAGAGAGTTTATGCTTTTAGCCAATGAGTACGGTGAAGATGTCGTTGTTTGGAATCCAACAACTGGTACTCATAGGCAATTACCAGTCACCTATGATAATCAGACTCTTGTTGGTTTTGGGTATGACAAATCAACAGATGACTATTTGCTAGTTCTTATACGAAAATATTATTGTAAGCAGTGTGTACGCAGGCCTAAGATTATGAATTCGCATGCCCCGCATCCTCGAATTCAGGTTTTCTCATTGAAAACCAATGCACCATCCTTTATTTCTGGTTTTGAATTTGATTTTAAATACGATCCTCCTAATATGGAAGGGTTGTTCTTGAATCAGTCTCTTCACTGGTTGGTTGAATCTAACGCCACACACCTTCCGCTAATTGTTGCCTTTGATTTGATAGATAGAAGTTTATCAGAGATTACTCTATCAAAAGATTTTGTCCAATTGTGGCATAATAAAGATCTTTGTTATCTCACGATACTAGGAGGATGTCTCAGTCTCTACTACTTGGGTTTCCAGTATGAGGGTGCAAATGGTGTTCGTGATCAGATATGGGTCATGAAAGAATATAAAGTGTCGTCTTCCTGGATTAAATGTTTTGTTCTGCAGGGTAACATCAATGCCAAGAAGAACCACTCGTGGCCCATATACTTTTAACCAGAGATGGTGCTCTTCTTGCATCAAGGGGCGATGGATGAATAATGAAATTGAATGAGAATGGAAAAGTGTTAAAGCAACACAGAGATGATGGGCTGAAGGACAGTCACTTTTCACATCATTATATGCATAAAGAGAGTTTGCTACCACTCCCTTAGTTGGTGGAAGAAAATATCTCAAGAAGCAAATGTAAGAAAAAAGTTATTATGCAATCTTCCTTGCACGTTGTGGGAATGGTTCACCTAACCTTCGATCCTAGTTCTCTGCTGGTTTTTCAGGTTATGTTTATCGTTGTTGTAGGTTGGTGGAATCGTCCCTGCTCTTGTGGGCCCTTTGTTGTTGTGCGTCGATGCTTCACCTTTCAGACTTGAAGTTTTCCTTGCCTCTGTCCTGCCTATCGAGTTACTGTAGTTGTTGGTTGTGTTTGTATGTGTGTGTTTGTTGTTATTGTTTTTCTTTTGCTGTTTTCCTGCTCTTTTGTTTTTCTGGGCTCACTAGGGAGAGCCTTGTTCCCTAGCGTTTGTTTCATCAATAATATTTCCTTCATTTTCTATTTTTTTTCTTAATCCTTTCTCTAGTAGGCTGCTTGTTATGGGCAAGACCTCTGCTCAATTCTCTTTAGTGGTTGATCTGGGCCCAATTCAGTTTGAATAATAATTTGTTCACACATTTTTTTCATCTCCACCTTAATCACGTAGGCAGAAAAGAGAGAGAAATGAGTGATGTGATATGTGATATAATAGAAAATGTAGAGAGAGATAAGAAAAAAAAGAGTGAAAATGATATGGAAGAGAAAATGATGTGTGAGTGAATCATTAATCAGTAAGTTGTTTGGGGATATTGCACATATATAAAGAAGCTAATTTAAAGGGCGGGTTATTTGACAAAAAAAGAGTGTGAGAGACTGAGAGGGAAACTCCCCTATGGGAAAGGCTTGCATAATTTTCTCTTACAACGCTTAAATGGGACTCAATTTTAGGCCTGGATTGTTGCATCAGTGGGTGTGGTGGTTTTGATAAAAAAATCAAGATAATGTTGTCAAGTTTTTTTTGGTGTTTGAAATGCTGGTTTTATCACACCTCTGCTTCTGCTTGTTGTTGCGTGGTGGCCATCCTGTTTAGCTGTTGTTATCTGTTTTGCTTGTGTCTACATAACACAAGTGGTGCCTTGATATCTCTGATTGGATCAAGAAAGGGAAGTTGTTGTTTCTTTCTTGTTGAGTTACTGTTGGACTCATTAATTACATTTGACGCTTTTGATCCACTGCCCTGTTTTCTTCATCGCAATTGGTCTTTTATGACGATAGGAATTTTTGTTGTAGTTTACTTTGGCTTTTTGTTTGTTGTAGTTCCATTTTGGATCTTTGCCACCTCCTTCTTATAATTGTAGGAGTGAATTGTACATGATCATGAGTTTATTATTCAATAAAGCATTCTCCTTTAATTTTTTAAAAAAATTGTGTTAAAGTTGGGTTGGATGTGAAAGAGTCTTCAATTTTGGATCTTTAAAGAAAAAGGAACAAAAACATGAGAACTAAAAGTATTGTGATCTCATGGTACTAGGAGGATGTCTCGGTTTCCATTACTAGAGTGTACATTACGAGGGGGAAATGATGTTCGTGATCAGATATGGGGTATGGGGCATGAAATGTTTTGTTCTGCGGCGTAACATGAGAGTCAGGAAGATCCCCTCGTGACCCATATGCTTAACAAGAGATGGTGCTCTTGCATTGGGAAGATGGAAAAATAATGAAATTGAATCAGAATGGAAAAGTGTTAAAGCAACACAGAGTTGATGGGCTGAAGATCAGTAACTTACCACATCATTATATGTATAGAGAGAGTTTGCTACCACTCCCTTAATCAATACTGAAAGGAAATATCCCAAGAAGTAAATGTAAGACAAAAGTTATTATGCAATCTCCGTTAATTTTCTTAACCCTTTCTCTAGTTGCCATATGCTATGTACCATTCTAGACATTATTATAAATATTAAGTTTTAATTTTTTTTTGCAGGTGTTATGCCCAGAGGAGGTGGCATTAGCAGGTCTTGTGGATCAAATTTCTGCACAGAGACCCACTTGAGTGATACTATAGCTTACTTATCATGAAGAGATAATGGGTTTCATGGATTATGAGGGGTTTGGGGAAGGTGGATAGCTTGAATTCTGGCTATCTCGTGAAGCCTCCTCGCTGGTTGTGAATTGTGATGATTAAGTGGGTGTTTGCTTTCATTTTGGGGTTTAAGCCAATTCTGTTTTGGCTGCCCTTTATTTCTGTTTTGTGTTTCTTAGTAAGGTTGGTCTTTTGCTTATTTGTACCTGTTATCCTTATGCTATATATATTATACTAGTTTTATACCCGTGCATTCACGGGGAGAAATTCTATAGTTTTATTTATATAAATATAAAAAGTTGTGAAAAATTCACTTAAAATTAAATTAATTTTTTATATTAGTTTTAATATCAAAATATTATTTTCAAAAATAATATCAAAATATTTTTTTTCATAAAAGTTTCTTCTGGTGTGATTTAAATTTAAATAATTGTAATTGTATGTATATACTATATACATATATTACATACACACGTGAATTTTTTTTAATCCATGTATGACATAATTTTACTATTAAATTTTCATAATTTTATATATGTTTACTCTTACTTTCAAAAAATATATGTTTACCCTTAAAACTATTAAAATATAATAAAAAATGTACTTAAATTATATGAAAATTATTTTTATTAGTTTTAACATGAATGAAATTTATACGTTACAAAAAAACATGAATGAAATTTATGTAATATATTCCTTCCCGTGTGATATTTTTACCCGGTAATTTGTATATAATTATGTGCATGAAATTATATTTTAAAGTAGTGAAATTTATTGTTCTATTAATTCGTACATGAAAGTATTTTCATATAAAATGTTTCTCATTGTGAGATGGTGCGGTCAAAGTAATGTTCTCATTTTCAATTTAATTGTTTTTTTCTCTATTTTTTTTCTCTCTTTCTAGTTCTTTGGTTGAGATAGTTGGGTATTTTTATGCTCTATACTCAATAAAGTTAAGAGATTTTAATGCAATTACAATTTCCTATATTTAAAAAAAAATCTTAAAATAAGAAGCAACAGAATTCATTTTCTATCCTTCGGTGCATTAGAATTAATACTAATAAGTTTCCTCAAGTCGCAAAATCCATATATGAGCATGTAACATTTTTGCACGCTCTATAAACTTCTCCAACAAACCAATTATGAGTGCCTACGGCCAATCGACTTCTTTTGGAGATTCACAAAATTGGAAGACATCAAGCTAAAGTTGATTTGTCCAATTTATTTTATCCACACAATGTAATAACAAAAAATAATAAATGCTTTGGGAACAAACTTTATAACTTTAATAGAGAACTTGAACTTGCAATGATGGGGAGGACATCATCCACAACAGTTCAGATTCTTCCGAAAGGGGAGCAAAGAAAAAAAAAACAGTGATAGAGGGATCTTCAGTACAAACTTATTAAAAAAAAACAAAACAAAAAGCTCCTCTCTATTCTTGCCCCCTCCCCCCTATTACATGTTATAAAGAAGAGAATCATTCAAGGGAGGAGGGTACACCACAGTCCAACCCTCCATAACCTCCATCTAGTCACCTTCTCTTTCACGCTACATCTCTAGAGAATCATTTTTCATATCACCACCCATCAACACCATTATCCAGCTATATCATTCTATTTCAATTCTAAATAAGCATGAATCAGATATGAGGATCTTATCCAGCTATAACCTTCTATATAAATTCAAAATAAGCATGAATCAGAAATGAGGATCATAAGGTGGAACACAATTTCAGAAATTAGAGACGCGTCCTTATGTCATCAGAGCAAGAAAACTTAAGAGATAACAGCAAGTATTTAGGCTAATAGGCAGCTAACATGAAACAATATCTAGCAGTAAACTCTTTCCTAGGAACTTCATATTCAACTCGTGTGTTCCCCACATAAGACTTTTGGCATATTCTAGAAAACTATTGTGGATAGCTTGGTACGAAAGTTTCCATCAATATCTCCAAACACATCCATGTATATTGTACATTGAAAGCATCCTGTAGATAAAATACTGAGACTTAGAAACATAATGCCTAAAAAAAATAAGAGAAGAAAGCAACTTCATTTTCCTATTATCAAGAACGTGTCTGATTTCAATACCACTATATATTTCCTAAATTTTACTTTGAAATGAAAATTTAAAACTAACAACGCAGAACTGAGTAATATCTATGCCTTCTAACATTTGCCCACAAATAGCCCCTTCCTTGACAGCGACTCCAGATGTAATTGCTTGTTTTCGAATGGTGATGAACTCTATCGATCACCCCTCTCTTTTTCTCGTGCTTGCAAGTTGCAGCAGAGAAATCAAACAGAAGAAGAGGATCATAGCCAAAGTCATCATACACAAAGGAGAAATAAAAAAATAACATAGTTTAGTCACATATGATTGGTAAGTCACATATAGCTTATGAAAATATGATTGGTAACCATGTTATACTCACAGTTCAAAGAAACTTAATACTATACTCAAGGAAAGAATACAACCTAGAGGAGAAAAAAGACACTTTGTTGGAATGAAAAGATTATGGATAAAACTAATACAAAGACATATATAGGAAAAATAGAAAAAGCTCAATTGGCAATTTGCCGTCAAGTTTGACAATTATCAGCTTCAACTAAGAATATCAACAACAATAATTAAATGAATGCCATGTATGTTGGCAGCTTTGAAAGCATGCGCCTGAAATTCCAACAGCCCTTGCGAATTCAATTTGAGGGAAAAATCGAAAGGGAAGAACAAAAAATCAGTGCTAATCAACATCATGAATTATTCGCTCCATCAACTGCATAAAACCATCATGAAGTGAAATTCATAAGATATAACTAAACCATACTGATTTTGAAAATTTTGTCATCATTTCTTGCATATATTAATAGGCTACACAGAGAATACATTGAAACAAAACAAAGAAAAAAAAACCTTCAAACTAATAGTAATCAATTAATAAAAATAGCAATCCAATGCTCAGCACATCATCATTAGTTTGAGCAAGTTGTCACTTACTTGCTGCCATAGCTGCAGGTAATTCTTCAGCCTGTTTAAATTATTATCAGCACACGTCAACCCTTCCCAATTCGTTTCAGTCCTTCAAGATACACCTTATTAGCATTGGTTAGGCGAGATTGAAACTGAGCCCAATCACTTTTGCATCTGGTTCTGAGCTGTGGTCACCAGAAAACCATAATGGTATTATTTTTAAATGCTATTATAGTGAAAGAAAACAAATGCAAGAATAATGGTATTATTAATCCATAACTGCACATAGAGCACAAATACGACTAAAATGAGATACCAAGTCTGCAGAAGGTAAACGAAATAAGGAACCAATATTAAGGCTAACTTATCCTTTATGGGTTGATATTATCTTAAAGCAACCTCCCTCTATTTAAGGGATTCCATTTTCAACTGCCAATCAATTTCAAATTTAGATGAGAGAGAGAAAAAATTATACTAATTACTAAGAGAAAAATTAATGGGATAGAGATATTTTTTTTTCAAATTTGGAAGATTGATTATAATATGTTTTCAAGTTTTGTTTCAATTATGGAAATGAATAAGATCACTAATTTGAAGCTTGATGGGGGAGTAATTTACGGTCAAGCACAAATTCGAATTTAAAAACACTTACTAAGGGAGGAATTAACGGGAGAGAGAATAATTTCACTAAGTTGTAGATTGATGGGGGAGAAATTAACGGTGAGGCAGTTCCTATGTTCAAAAATCACTAATATTCAAATAAATAATTTCCTATTTTTTTCAAATTTTATTAATAATAATCAAAAGGTCAGAAAGGAATGTTAAGATGTTACCTGAGCGTTATAACGGAGAAATTAGGGTTTGAAGGACCATGATAGCGACGACAGGATTGCATTTTGCAGCCTTGAAGCTGTTAGAAAATTAGGGATGAACTCAATTATCAAAAGAATGAAATCCCATTTCAAGTTTTGTTTTGATCTTGAAGCTGTAACAGCAATAGCAATTATCAAAATGAGAAATTTGAATGATAAATTTTATTTAGATTTAAAATCCTAAATCAATTAAGCCCTAAAATTCATGAAACCAAAGAACATGAAATGCTGCATACCTGGAAATAAACGGAGAAATAGAAGATTTAATCACAGAAGACGCTTCCCTGGGTTGAGGCGCAGCCACTCTGTAACAAAATCGGGGATGCTGTCGCCGTAAGCATGGTTGTCGAAAACAGCGAACTCGCAGGCGCCGAGACAGGTTGAATGGCGAGACCAAACTGAAACGGGGCAGAGATGATGATGTAGAAGAAGGTGCTGAGTTAGAAGACAGATGGATTGATTTGAGACAGAAAAGGGAGAAAGTGTTGAGAGAAACAAAACGCAGATTGATTTCATGTTGAGAAACACAATGAATAAGGGAAGGGCCGAACTGAGTACGACCTGGAGATGCAGAGGAAGGAGGGGCTGAACTCATAAGCTTGATGGGAGTGGATCTGAGCAAAAGGGGATCATCAAAATAAACGAACGGAGTGAGGGTTTAGGGGAGAGTGAGTAAACGCAGAGAAGGGAGTTTTGGTGAAGGAGAGATTGAAAGAAGAAATGCTGAAGAGGTGCCACGTGGATTAGGGGAAAGAATAGCTTGTGAAATGCCACCTGGAATGTGGTCCTTGAACTATTCCTATTTCTATATATTATGGATATGGATATGGATTTCTTTTTTTCTAAAAAAAGGTTTTAAACTTTTAGTATTGTTTTAAACTTTTTGTATGGTTTTGTTCTCATTTTGTTAGTTGTGTGCTTTGAAAATAAAATTGAAACGTTTAGAAATTGAGTTGTTTTTGGTAAAGCATGGAATGCAGAGTTTGACATTTGATTAGTTAAAAATTTAGTTCATTCACTTCATTGCAATGGATTTGTAGTACACTTGAAAGCATATAGACCGTTTACGTTCAAATTTTTTTTTTATAAGGAAAGAATATATTGAAATGAAGTATAAGAGGTACTTCAACCCAATACAAAAGAAGAGAAGGAAAATACTGAATTACAACTCAAAAAACAGAAGTTAAATTGCTCCCTATTACATGGGATCGGACACTCACTAATTATCTCTTAAAGTAGTCAAATTATATCTTGTCACCCCACAAGCTAACATGAAGCTTCCAATATCCATTTACGTTCAATTGATGTTGGTGTTAGAGTTAAGTTGGATGTGAAAAAGTCTACCGCGCGCTTCGGATCTTTAAAGAAAAATAACAAAAATATGAGAACTAAAAGAAATCTGAAGACAACTTACAATTCCTGTTTCAGTGATCTAGCAGGCCTTGACGGTGTTTGAACTTGTCGCCAAAGGAAATTAGAAAAGTTGATATAAATGATACAATGTTGAACTAACATCCTCCTCGTCCACCACAGATACACACCTTTGGCTTGTTTTTGCTCCCTTTTGGGAGGCCCCTCTTTGATCCTCTAGCCGACGAAATTTGATTCTTCTTAGGCCGCCCCCTCTTAGGCTTATAGGCTTTGACTGTGCCCCAACATCCTCCTCGTCCTCCACATGTAGGCCCTCCATCGCAAGGGATTCAAACGGTGTATCTTTTTTTTTACTTTATCTAAGTTTAGTAGCCTTTGTCACCGATTCAAATTTCTCAATAGCGGCCACTAAGAACATATTGAAGTGTCTTATGAACTTGCATTGAGGAACAAAGTCTCATTCTACCATTCTGATTCCTTCTCTTTTATTTTAAATTTAATAAAAAGAATCATTATATTTTTCTCTTTTATTTTAAATTTAAAAAGAATCATTATATTTTTTTATTTTTTAATCAATTATTATATTTTTTTATACATTGGAAAAGCAATTATTATATATTCTAAACTAATTGATTGATTGATAAAAAAATAAAATCACAATAAATTAAAGAACAGGAAGAAAAGGAGATGCATTCTAAATAAATAATAAGATAAATTAAGAAGGTACTAATTAAAGATAGATAAAAACTACCAAAATCTAGCAAATCACAATAAAAACTCTTAAAAATCTGAATTAAATAAAAATCTGTAAATTCAATAAAAATACCATAAAAGTTAATTAATACTCTAAAAAATAAAATAAAAAACCCACAACAGAAGAGAAGTTATCTAATGGAATGACACGTGGAAAATGAGGTGTGAGAATTAACTTTGTCTCGACACGTGGAACAAAATGCATTAGGAGTTGACCCATCACCAATTTGCTCTTCTAACCCTAAAATAATTAAACATACTTATAACTTATTTAATCAAGATTGATGAAATATAAATTTAGTAAGGAGTAATTTATATAATTAGTTCAAATCTCTTAAAATTCGGTTTCAAGATTTGTTTTGGAATCAGGGAACACGTGTCAACAGAAGAGAAGTTATCTAATTTTTTTATAATATATATTTATATATATGGGAGGAGATGGCTGATGCAGTATCTTAGATAATTAGGAAAAATCTTTTAAAATTTTAATAGATTATAATCTCAGCACTACATATTTTATATTGTAGATCATGAGAAAGAATAAAAGAAGAAATCAAGGAATTCCTGTAAATATGCAGTAAATTAGGCTTGAGATTTTTCCTAATTTAAAAAGATAATGAAAACTTTCCGGGCATAGTCCCTCCAAATAACCAAAAAAATAATAATAATGAAAACTGTTTCAAGATTTGTTTTGGAAATAAATTTAGTAAGGATTAATCTAGATTCTTCTTTTCTAATATATATATTGATCGATTGATATCCACAATTAACCTATCATACACTCCAAAGTAATTGAGTAGAAAATATATATAAATTTATAAACAACGAAATCTTATAGGGACCAAGTTTTATTATTTTAAAAAATATATAAACTTAATTAAGTTAAACTCAAAAAAATAAGGGATTAACATCACATAAAACCTTCAAAAATAACATCACATAAAAATTAAAATTCGAACGGAAATGAAAAAAAAAATACAATTATGCAGAAATTCCAGTAAATTTGATAACAATAATTATTATACTTCAACCCGATATTTTCAAAAATTTATGAGAATGAGGATTTTATAATTAAGATGTTATCTACTACTATCAGATAATATCTGTTACACAATAATATCTTTGATTCTAAAATTTGTTACAACCCTAACATATAAACAAGGGGACACCCTACATTTTAATATCTTAAAAAAAAATTGCCCATCCCTAATGTTTATCTCTCTACCGCCACTGTAGACTTTGAGGGTTAGAGTGCCTATTGATCGTCTGTGAGAAGAAAGGAGGAAAAGATGGAAAATTACACTCTCCCCGAGGATTTAATGGTAGAAATTATGTTGAGGTTGCCCGTTAGATCTCTTTTACGTTTCAAATGCGTGTGCAAGTTATGGTTGTCCCTTATTTCCAATCCTGAATTTGGTCAATCTTATGATGAGCTCGATCCATCTCTCTCAAATACAGATTATAATTACGGGGAAGTGTTTAGGCAAAGAAATAGTATTCTACTTGGTTTTGGGTATGATGAATCAACATATGACTACTTGCTAGTTCTTATCCGACAATCCTATTCGTGTGAGTTCATTGCAGACAAGTTTTCTGATGCGGTTAAGAATTCGCATCCTCGAATTCAGGTTTTCTCATTGAAAACCAATGTGGCCTCCTTTATTTATGGTGTTGATTTTGATGAATATAATGCTGTTTTTACCTCTGGGTTGTTCTTGAATCAGTCTCTTCATTGGTTGTTTGAATCTAAAGCTACGCACCTTCCACTAATTGTTGCCTTTAATTTGAGAGATAGAAGTTTATTTGAGATTCCTCTATCACCTGATTGTGTACAATTGTACAATAATAAAACGTGTTATTTAAGGGTACTAGGAGTAAGTTGTCTTAGTCTATATTACTGTGGCTGGGGCGGAGGTGATGCAGATGAGATATGGGTCATGAAAGAATATAAAGTGTCGTCTTCTTGGATTAAATTTTTTGTTCTGCCGCAAAACATTAGTTTCATGAAGAACCGATTTTGGCCTATATGCTTTACTAAAGATGGTGCACTTGTTGCATCAAGTGGCGATGGAACAATAATGAGATTGAATGACAATGGAGATGTACTTGAGCAACACAGAGATGGGCTGGAGAACAATGATTTTCCAAAACATCGTTATATGTATAGAAAGAGTTTGCTACCACTCCCTTAGTGGAAGAAAATATCCCAAGAAGCTAGTGAAGATGACCCACAACATAAGAGAAGAGTTATTATGAAATGTTTCTAATTTTTTGTAGCCTTTTTGTCCCATTCATCTGGCTTGCCACATGCTATTTATTAACCATCGATCTTAGGCAGAGGAGAAATGGAGAATATTATGCAAAGATTCCTAATGATTTTTTTTTTACAATAACTCTTAATGTTTCTTAGGTATTTGCTCTATTTTTTTAGAAAACAAAACATTTTATTAGGTAGAATAAAAGATCATGAGAAATATGAATAGTCTAATGTTTTTTAGTTTTCAAATGTTATAATTTTTTATATATATGGCTCTAACAACTTATGTGTGTGTGTGTGGGGTGTGTGTAGCATGATCTTGGACGATGGTGGTGTTGTTTGGAGTTTGGACTGCTTTTTAATTATATTTCTTTTGGACTACTTTTATTTGGTTGATAATTGTTCTGTACTAGGGCAAGCTTATGTAAAAGAATGACAGAAAGTAAACCCTAGCAGAGCACTAAAATAGCAAAACTACCATAAAAGGAATATTCTCATTAATGCTGAAAAAGTTGGTTTCGTACAAGTGGATGACCTCCCCTTTTATAGAGGGGGTGGCCATGATATGGATCTTTCCTATATTTGGGCCTGACAATCAGGGCCCAAATCCCCGTACATATAAGACAAATCTAAAGGAATCTTCCAGCTGGCTTGTGGGTCCATCACCTAAGGGAGGGCAACGAAGCTCGTCATGTTGCCTTTCCCGCCATGGCTATCTTCAATGGTTTATTGTTCATTTTGGGCGGGACATAATCTTCTTTATGTCCCGCCCAGTCCACATGCCCCCAAGACATGAGACTCGAGTAATTGAGTCGAAATGTCTTTATCATGTTACCCAGTAGTTCGCCTCTATTGTTTATTCGTTCATCGCCATTTTACTTTCGTTGTTACATCGCCATTTTCACGCTTCGCCACCTTTGTTGCCGTTTCAAAGATATGTCGCCATTAGTTATAACCGTCAATCACGTCTTTTCAACTGACGCACGTATCCTTATTTTCCGGGATTTCGTCATCATTTGTTATAAATGCAATTTTCAGTTGTGCGTCTCGAGGAGTAACGTCTTTTCGCTTCCTACCTTTTCGAATTTCAAATCCCAAAATCCCACGATCTTCCCCCATTCATTCTCTCTCCTCCTTTCTCTCTATAAAAACCCCTTTTCACTTTTCATTTTTCACTTTCTTAAAACTTTTGTCCTGAAAACCTTTTCACCGCAGCTTTCATTCTCTTCTTTGAACTCCGGTGAACCTTTTCTTCCTCCGGCCGTCGTCATTGCGCGGTGCTCCCCTATCGCCGACGTTCTCCTTTCTCAAATCCACAGTTCTTCCCCTGGTTAGTTTTTCTCTTTCCTGAGATTCTTCGTTTACTTCTATTTTCTCTGACTGTTCATCTTCTTTCTTCTTTTGACTTTGTTCATCTTCTTTTTACTTTTAGTTTGTTCATCTTCTTTCTTCTTTTTATGAAACTGCCTCGCATGTCTTTACCAAACGCTAGCCTTTCTTCCCTAGAACTTTCTTCGCCCTCTACGGAGGAGGAAGTTGTCGCCCCCTCTATAATTGAAATTCACTCCTCGCCTTCTACCCATGATGATTCCGGTCCCGCCGGCTCTGTAGACTCAATTCTCTCCTCTAATGGAGATTTGTCTTCACCTGAATGGCGCTCTGACGTGCATTTAGTTGAAGATAAATGTCTGTTGCATTCTATCTGGGGCAGCGTTGGGAGCATTAATTCGCTTCGAATATCTGCTCAAGGGTTTACGAAGATAAATCCCGCCACCTCGAATAATGAAGATCATCTCTTGAATGTCCTCCCATGTGGCGAAGATGACTGTGTTCTGTTGCATAAAGAACCAGCCGATGAATCGCCCGATTTCTTCTTTGTTTATGGCTATTTCTTCTTAGACTTGAACATCAAACTTCCTTTCTCGCCGTTTATATGTCACGTTCTTTCTTTTCGGAATGTGGCGCCCTGCCAACTCTAGCCCAACGCCTGGGGTTTTCTCCGCTGCTTTGAAATTCTTTGTGAACACTTGAGTTTCACTCCGACCTATCCTTTGTTCTTCCTGTTCTATAAATCAGTCACCACTAAACCTACTTCTGTGAAATGGGTTCCACTATTAGCCCGTAAGAACATGAGTCGGTTCACCGCCCTTAAAAGCCATTACAAAGTATGGCAGAAGAAATACTTTAAAGTTATGGAGTCGCCCGAAATAAAGAACTTGTTCCGAGATTCCGACAATAACCTTCTCTTCCCTTTTTACTGGACAAAGAACCCTCGCCGAAAAATATCCGTTTCATACGACGCCTTGGATGAATCTGAACAAGGCGTCGCCGATTACCTCCGCACACTACCAGTAATTTCTGGTCACGACTTGATTGAGGCGTCGAAATCCGGCACTTTAAATCAATTTTTTAGTAAGTTTATAATCTTTGTACGTAACTTCTTTTTCTTTTTGTTCATGTATCTCGTCTAATTGGTGCTTTCCATACAGCTACAATGGGAAAAGGCAAGGTTGATGCGAACCCAATCAAGATGAAGGAATACCTTGCCCAGTCTGCTGCGGCGGCGAAGAAGAGGGCCGCCGAAACTGAGCAGAAGAAGAAGAATGAAGGTACTTCGGGTTCTGACAACGTCAAGGACCCTAAACGTCAAAAAACTTCAGGTGCTGCTGGTGGTAAGCCTCTCCACCAATCGACTCTTGATTCAAAAAGTCGTCCAGCTGAGAAAAAGAAGGGACATGACAATGTCCCGCCCCCTCGACAAGATTCAAGCATGCTGATCAACCGCCCATCAACTCCATTTAGCCAAGCTGGCCCTAGTTCAGCCATTGGTGGCGAAGCTCCTCCCCCCTTGCTGAACTTGTCGGATCCTCACTTCAATGGGCTGGAATTCATGACCCGTACTTTTGACAACCGGATTCACAAGGACATTTCCGGTCAAGGTCCCCCCAACATTGCTTCCATGGCGATCCATCACGCGCTTTCTGCCGCCAGTACTGTGGTGGGAATGGCTCAGTGCGTGAAGGAGTTGATCTCAGCCAAGAACCGTCTTGAGAAGAAGGCAGCTGATTACAAGACAGCCTATGAGCGGGCTAAAACTGGTGCTGAGACTGCCAACAACAAGCTGAAATCTGCTGAGGAGAAGTGTGCTAAGTTAACTGAAGACTTGGCTGCTTCGGACCTGCTTCTTCAAAAGACCAAGTCTCTTAAAGAAGCCATAAATGACAAGCACACTGCCGTTCAAGCCAAATATCAGAAGTTGGAAAAGAAATATGATCGCCTGAATGCTTCCATCCTAGGGCGTGCTTCTCTCCAATATGCTCAAGGCTTTCTGGCGGCCAAAGAGCAGATCAGTGTAGTTGAGCCGGGCTTTGATCTTTCCCGCATTGGGTGGCTGAAGGAGATCAAGGATGGTCAAGTAGTTGGTGATGATGACATTAGCCTCGACCTCCTTCACCAATTCGATGATGAGAGTGAGCCTGAAGAAGATGGCGAGGATGGGAATGAGCAGCACAGGAATGAGGATCAAGGGAAGGAAGATCCTCAAGCTGGGACAAGCCAGGGCAACAACGCCAACAACGAGAACCTGGCTTGAATTTGTTTTTATTTTATGAAGTTGAAATTTTTCTTTGGGCATTGCCCTGTCTTTTATTTTCATTCCAAATCATGTATGGGCGTCGCCCCCTTTTCTCTACTTTAAATGGATATCATCTTAAGTTCATTCGTTGTTTTAGTTGTTTCCAACTTTCGTTGTTACATACCTTAGCCGATTTTTCGACGAGGCTTGGTTTCTAGTGGCCACTAGAATTGCCAAGGCTTTTAACTTTTGAAGGCGATACTCTCTTATTCCGAAAGGTTTACTCGCGGTATTGCATACCTTGATACGATTTGCATTGCATGAACTCGTAATATAAATTAAAAAATATATGCGATTCTGTTGAAATGATCCTTTCATTAATTTTCTTTCGTATGGGAACAATTGTCCCTTCCTTACAAATGTCGCCTCATTAAAAACCTTTCCAAAGAAAGGGAAAAAGAGTGCGACTTCATTTACATTTGTTGTTTCTACTAACTAAAATACTGCTTCAGATGAGAGGCGTTCCATGTTCGTGGAACCTTTTGACCGCTTAGTTGTTCCAACTTATAAGCTCCTCCTCCAACGTCGCCTATAATCCTGTAAGGCCCGCCCCATTTGGGTGAAAGTTTGTTGTGTTTATCAGGTATTGTATTTTTTCGGAGCACTAAGTCTCCTACCCTCATTTTTCTTGGCACTACTTTCGTTGAGAACTTTCTTGCCACCTTCACTTTTCCCGCCTCATTTCTTATGTGAGCCTCTCGTTGTTCCTCGGGCAGCATGATTAGATTTGCTATTAAGTTTTCTCCGTTGTCATTTTCATTAAACCGAGCCACTCGCCAACTTTGGTTTTCAATTTCCACTGGGAGCATGGCGTCAGTTCCATAAGTTAGACGATACGGGGTTTCCTTTGTGCTTGACTGTTCCGTGGTGTTGTATGCCCAAAGAACGCCTGGTAGTTCCTCCGCCCAAAGCCCTTTTGCTTCATCCAGTTTCTTTTTTAAACCTTTCAGGATAACTTTGTTAGCCGACTCAGCCTGCCCGTTGGTTTGTGAATGTTCTACAGAGGCAAATCGCATCTCGATTCCCATTTCATCATAAAATTCCCGGGTAACACTACTTGTGAATTGGGTTCCATTATCCATTACTAACGCCATGGGGACCCCAAATCTACAAACAATCCTTCGCCACAGGAAGTTCCTGACCTTGGCGGCTGTGATAGTCGCCACCGCCTCGGCTTCTATCCACTTAGTGAAGTAATCAACCGCCACGATGATGTACTTCATTTGTTCCTTCGCTACAGGGAATGGTCCTAAGATATCAGTCCCCCACATGGCGAACGGTCAGGGCGCCATCATGGTTGTTAATTCTTCTAGTGGAGCCTTGTGCAAATCAGAAAAGACTTGACATTTTTCACATTTCTTCACATACTCCAAACAATCCTTCTTCATGGTTGGCCAATAGAATCCTGCTCTTATCACTTTTATTGCCAAGGATCGCCCGCCGATATGACTAGAACACACACCTTCGTGGACTTCCGCCATTATTCCGAGGGCATCCTTGGTATCGACACATTTGAGCATAGGAGACATGATTCCCCGCCGATACAACTCACCATCCACCAGTGTGTAGAAACTGGCTTCCCTGCGTTTTGTTCTCGTGTTCAAATCATCCTCCTTTGGTGGATTCTCTAAGAAGGTCTTAATCGATTCCATCCAAGGTAGCTCGCCCTCACTAACTGACTTTACAGCTTTCAACTTTATTTCTACCAAATCAATGCTCGGGCGAGGCAGGGTTTCTTGAATGACTGTTTGGTAGTTGCCCAATCTCCCTGTGCTTGCCAACTTCGCCAACACATCAGCCCTCTCATTTTGTCCCCTCGGGACATGTTCTATTTTGATTTCTTTGACCTCCATCATCAATCTGCGCACCACTTCCAAATATTTGGACAGTTGCGGATCCTTCACCTGGTACTCGCCTTTCACTTGCTTAACCACTAACTGCGAATCTCCTTTGATAAATAACTTATGGACTCCCAACTCAATGGCCAACTTTAAGCCGGCAATCAGAGCCTCGTACTCAGATTGATTATTGCTCGCCTTGAACTCGAACTTGAGAGACTGTTCAATGATCATTTTATCTGGACTTTCGATTGTTATTCCCGCCCCACTTCCAGTGTTATTAGAGGATCCATCCACGGACAGGACCCATTCTCCTTGAGTCTTCTCTCCTTCAGTGGGTGTTAATTCCGCCACGAAGTCAATTAAACTCTGGACTGTGACTTGGCCCCTTGGCTCATATTGTATGTCATATTCTGATAGCTCAACTGACCAGCTAACCAATCGCCCTGATAAATCAGGCTTCTGAAGTACTTGCCTTAAGGGAACATCAGTTTTAACTTTGACTTGGAAACTTTGGAAGTAAGGTCTGAGGCGCCTTGCAGTTTTCAGAATCGCCAAAGCCGCCTTTTCAATTTTTTGGTACCGCAATTCTGCCCCCTGTAAAGTATGGCTCACGAAATATATAACTTTCTGCTTTTTTCCTTCTTCCTGGAGCAACACCGTACTTACCGCCTTGTCAGTAACCGCTAAATAGAGCACTAATGGAACGCCTGGTGTTGGCTTGGAGAGTACTGGTAATGTGGCCAATGTTTCTTTCAATTTGGTAAAAGCTTGTTCGCATTCCTCTGTCCACTGAAACTTTGAATTCTTTTTTAAACATGTGAAGAACGGGGCCGCTTTGTCACCCGCCATTGGCAAGAAACGTGACAAGGCGGCCATTCGCCCTGTCAAACGCTGAACCTCCTTTACACTTGTTGGGCTTTTCATCTCCAAGATCGCCCTTCCCTTATCAGGGTTCACTTCTATTCCTCTTGATGTTAACATAAATCCCAAGAACTTTCCTCCCTGGATCCCAAAAGAACACTTCTCAGGATTCAACTTCATTTGATATGTTCTTAACTGAGTAAACGCTTCTTTGAGATCGCCCCCATGATCACTAGCCCTGGCGGACTTTACGATCATGTCGTCCACATACACCTCCATATTCCTGCCTACTTGTTTTGAAAAAATTTTATCCATAAGCCGTTGGTACGTAGCTCCTGCATTCTTCAAACCAAAAGGCATTGTCTTGTAACAATAGTTCGCCTGATTGGTCATAAATGCTGTACTTTCTTCATCCGAGGGGTGCATCATAATCTGATTATAGCCTGAATAAGCGTCCATGAGACTTAAAAGTTCATTCCCTGAAGCTCCATCCACAAGTTTGTCAACATTGGGAAGTGGGTACGAATCTTTGGGACACACTTTGTTCAGGCTTGTGTAGTCCGTGCACATTCGCCATTTCCCATTGGCCTTCTTGACCATTACAACATTGGCGAGCCACGTTGGGTACTGTACCTCACGGATGAAGCGGGCCTTGATCAATTTTTCAGTCTCTAATTGTACAGCTTTGTTCTTTTCTTCACTCATTCTTCGCCTTGGTTGGATGACTGGGGTCGCCCCTGGTCGTATGGCTAGTTTGTGAGTGATCACCTTGGGATCGATCCCTGGCACATCATTGATGGTCCATGCGAAGAGATCTAGATTATCACCCAGAAGGGTGATTAGTCTTTCCTCTTGTTCTGCTGTCAAACTACTGCCAATCTTTAGAAGCTTGTCCTTGACTTGCACCTACTTGGTTTCTTCCAGAGGTTGTGGGCGAAAGTCATCAGCATCGTCTCTTGGGTCCAAGCTAAATCCTTCTTGTGGGAAAATTTCTGTAATTCGATGGCTCTCCTTGGCGGCCCTTCGCCCATAGAGCGCCACGCTTCTCAAATAGCATTCCCTTGCTGCATTCTGGTCTACACGCAATATCCCGACCTTCCCATTGCAGGCGGGATATTTAACAGTTAAATGAGCAGTTGAGATGACCGCGCAGACCTTGTTGAGGGTGTCTCGCCCCAAGAGTACATTGTAATTGGCTCTACACGCCAATACTAAGTACTTTACTTGAAATTTCTTGACAAACTCTCCTTCTCCAAAGGCAGTCGGAATTTCGACGTATCCCCGCACACTGACACGGTCCCCTGTGAATCCCACCAAAGTTCCCTTGTATGGTTTCAAATCTGATTCCTTTAGTCCCAGGCGATCAAAGGCCTCTCCATAGATGATATCCGCCGAAGATCCCTGGTCTAAGAATACTTTCTTTGTCACATAATTGTTAACCCTGATTGTCACCACAATTGGATCGTTGTCATGAGGAATTACATGCGCGAAATCCTGAGGGGTAAATATAATAGGGGAATGATTCACCCAACACTCGTCTTCGTTCGACTCCTGTACCGAGTGTACTGCCGCCACGTAGCGTTTTCTAGCCTTACTTGAAATTGCACCTCCGCCAAATCCTCCTGCAATAGATGAGCATTCCCCAACAGGATCGCCCAACTCTTCAACTATTTCTTTACCTTTGCCTTTGTCCCCCTGAGTGATCTTAGCTACCTCCGGCGTTGCTGTGTCTTTAACAAAGTTTGTCAAATGGCCAGCTTTAATCAAGCGATCAATTTCCCGCCTTAAATTCCAGCAATTATCTGTCGTATGCCCCAATGCCTTGTGGTACTCGCACCACCTATTGGTGTCCACGTTAGCTGGCGGCCGCCGTGGTGGTGGTGGATACTGCACAACGTTGGTCTGCCCAACTGCCCTTAAAATGGTACTCAAGGGTGCATTCAACTTAGTAAGTGGAACTGGTGCGGGCGAAGCACCAGGCTGACCAGCTGTGGCAGCAGTGGGACCTTGTGGATTTCTGTGCCATGTATTTTGAAAGCCAGGTTTAGAGTTTTGGTATGGTCCCGGTCTTGGTACACGGGGGGTTTGCGCTATCCTGGTTTCCTTCCCCGCCTTGGATTTGTCCTGTGAAACACCGCCAGATTGAGACTGCTTGCGTCCTTCCTCTCTTTCTTGTTTCTTCTGATCATCTTGCTCGATTAATATGAACTCTTGAACACGAGCGTGAAGATCCATCATATCCTTCGCCGGTCGCCTTGTTAAGTCTCTATTCAAATCTCCCGCCCGAAGGCCATTTTTGAATGACGCCAAACAAACATCTGGATTTTCATCCTCCAACTGTACCGCCATCTTGCTGAAGCGTGCCATGTAGGTTTTTAATTTCTCGCCTGGTTGCTGATGTATGTTGATAAGATCAAACATTGTTGCTTTTGTGGTTTTATTGGCGGAAAATTGAGTCAGAAACTTAGTGGACAGATCAGTGAAATTATCAATGGAGAAGGGCGGTTGTCGAATGAACCACTGCATCGCCATGCCTTTGAACGTGGAAGGCAATAATCGACATTTTACCGCATCCGTCGCCCCGCCGATCACCATTTTGGTATTGAAATATCTAAGGTGCTCCATAGGATCAGACTCGCCCGAAAAGGCGTCTAATGCCATGGTTTGCAGGTGCTTTGGAATGTCCACCCTAGTGATGGCTGGAACAAAAGGTTGGAATTCAACTACATCCTCCGCCTCCAGGCGTTGTTCTTGCTTAAAATCCTGCCGCTGAGTGAGATACTCAACTTGGGCTTGCAACTGCTCGTTTTGGGACTGCACCTTCTGTAAGGTATCTAACATTTGTTGCAAAGCCGCAGGCGTGATACCTGTCACTGCCTCTTGTGCTCTCCGTGGAGCAGTGGTTTTAAAATCTTCCAAGTTCACATATTCAGGCGGCGTTGAACACCGCCGAACACCTGGATCTGATTTAGCGATCAGATCTGAAGGTCTTCCCGGAGCTGCATTCACCAATGACGCTGGCGACGGCGCCACTGAGTGGACCCCCTCCGAGGAAGCTTCCTGCTCCTGCTCGTCCAGTACGGGACGGTTGTTGTTTCGTCCGCCGCCGCGACCGCCATGTCGACCACCACCGCGCCGGCGATGATCGCGTCGACCCATGCCGCATGAACGAGTCTCCATGGCTCGCAATTCCTCCTTCTGTCACCGGAAGAGCTGAGTCAGAGCCACAGACGGCGCCAATGTTCTGTACTAGGGCAAGCTTATGTAAAAGAATGACAGAAAGTAAACCCTAGCAGAGCACTAAAATAGCAAAACTACCATAAAAGGAATATTCTCATTAATGCTGAAAAAGTTGGTTTCGTACAAGTGGATGACCTCCCCTTTTATAGAGGGGGTGGCCATGATATGGATCTTTCCTATATTTGGGCCTGACAATCAGGGCCCAAATCCCCGTACATATAAGACAAATCCAAAGGAATCTTCCAGCTGGCTTGTGGGTCCATCACCTAAGGGAGGGCAACGAAGCTCGTCATGTTGCCTTTCCCGCCATGGCTATCTTCAATGGTTTATTGTTCATTTTGGGCGGGACATAATCTTCTTTATGTCCCGCCCAGTCCAATAATGGTCATATATTTGGAACTCAAACAAAACACAGATACACGCCTTTAGCTTGTTTTTGCTCCCTTTTGGGAGACCCCTCTTTCTAGCTGACGAAATTTGATTCTTCTTAGGCCGCCCCCTCTTAGGCTTATAGGCTTTGATTATGCCCTAATAATCTCCTCGTCCTCCACAAGTAGGCCCTCCATCGCAAGGGATCCAAGCGGTGTATCTTTTTTTTTTTTCGCTTTACCTTAGTTTAGTAGCATTTGTTACTGATTCAAATTTCTCAATAGCGACCACTAAGAGCATATTGAAGTGTCTTATGAACTTGCATTGAGGAACAATGTCTCATCCTCGAGTAATCGCTTGATTAGAGAATTACTTTGTTGATTTTTCTCAGCTTTTTTTTTGATAAGCCTAAATTGCATTCAACTAGCACAAGGGGTGCTAACCCGAATACAGAGGAGGGGAACTAGTCAAAGAAAGACTAGAACCCACAAGAGTACAGTTGATTTTTCTCAGCTGACTCACACAACTACCTAATCCCCTATTTGTAAACCAGTGGTTTGGATATTTTGTTAGATGTTTATTTGTTTTCACTAATAGTTATAAAAGTGCCACAAAGTTATACAAGAGATTGTGGAACACAATAGGAAAATTGTTTTTACATATGGTTTTTATGTAAATCATGAAATCAAGTAAAAAAACATGTTATTACAATTAGGGTTGGTAAAACACTAAAACCCAAAGAGAAAATAAATACCCTTTTGTTTTTAGTAGTAGAGGTGCCGAGTTCCTAAGAATAAGAATCTGCAATCCATGTTCCTGAATGATAGTTTAAGTGGTATATAAGAGTTAGACTATATATGAGTTGAGAATGTAAAGGTCCAAAGATTGATCACTAGAAGTTGTAATTTACTAATTTATATTTTCGATGTACAAAAGAAAAACTGCAATCCATGACAAAAAAAAACCCAGCCAAGCATTTAGGTTTACTTCACACTAGTATTGAATCTGTGTAATGCAAAGATGGAGAACGAAGGGCACGAATGTATAATTTAAAGATAAATTAACATATATACATCATAAAAACATTGAAAAATAATTAAATCAAATCATACTAAAAAACATCTTTGTAAACTACATTCGTTGTTGTTGAACATGTTTTTTCTTCATTATCAAGTGCAAGAATCTTCAACCATTGTTTGCTTGTCACGCCTTACGACAATAGTCTTTTTGAAATTGAGTTTATAATTATGCTTTGTAGCCCTATATTGGCCGGTATTTGCACCTATGCCAAAATTTTGAAATTGATAAACGTTCTCTTCTTGCAAATATTTGTAAAAATATTTTACAATGTTACTGTCAATGGAAGCTTGAATTTTATCACCCTAAAAAAATGAAAAAAATATATATTATAAGGAAATTGAGGAAACTGTAAAAACAATTTTTCTAAGAAAAAATAGAAAAATAACGGAAAGAGTGTCAAAACAACATTTGCATCAAGTAGAACCATGTCTATAATATGAGACATTGAAATTCTTAAATCTTGGAATAGGCCAAAGCCGAATCATTTTTGCCATGAGTTTCACATCTTTTCCAGGTTTGATGCTTTTGATATTTTTACATAAAAAAGTCATTGATAGAAAAACCAAGTTGCAAAAGAACGATAGAATAAATAAACTGATGAAAGAAAACTTGTTTGA
Source organism: Lotus japonicus (assembly GCF_012489685.1). Lineage (NCBI taxonomy): Eukaryota > Viridiplantae > Streptophyta > Magnoliopsida > Fabales > Fabaceae > Lotus > Lotus japonicus. The sequence continues at coordinate 1,520,014 of NC_080043.1, forward strand.
TAACTATCCTAGTGTACTTGTGTATTTATAATACCTTGATAGCAACATATTTTTCTTTGTGAAATAGATAGAAAAGTTACTTTTTTTTTTCTAATCCTAGTTACATTCTAATTCCTTTTTTTCTAATTTGTTATACTTTTAATCAATATACCAAAATCATTTTAATCTTTTCATATGTATATACGAAAACATAAAATTCAGACTTTTCGAGCTCATTTTTTTTCTAATCCTAGTTACATTCTAATTTTTTTTTCAAATTTGTTATGCTTTGAATTATTATGTCAAAATTATTTTAATCCTCCAGATATATACACGAAAAGTTAAATACAAAATATTTGAGTTAATTTTCAAATCAATCATTTAAAACTATTTGATATCAAATTTTTCTATGTCATTTTGAATGTAAAATGAATACATTTTTTATTTTTTAATATAAAAAATAGGGTTACCCTAAAAAATAATCATAATCAATAAAAAAAAACTTTGTATCTTTTTTTTCTTCTTCGAGAAATGAAGATATTATATAATAATAGAAGTCGAGTACAAAATAAGAAGCAGAGTTTGAACCACTACAAAAAAACAGAAAAAAGTCACAATTAACTTTTATTAAATATTATAATATCATTAATAACCATTAAATGCAATATTAATACATCAATTATTTTCAAAAAAAATTACAATTGAATTTTTTTTTTTCGAGAAATGAAGATATTATATAATAACAGAAGTCTAATACTCCCTCCGTTCCTTATTATAAGGCAACTTTTGAGTGTTTTTTTTTTGTTCGTAAATAAAAGTTCATTTACAATATCAATGAAGCATTAATTATTTTTTTTCAAAACTATCATCATTTTTAATATGAAAGAGACAATGAGATTTAGAAATAATAACTTGGAGAGAGAAATTTGTAAGAAATTAAATAAGGGTAATCTAGGAAAGTGAATAAATTCTTTTACAAATTTATTGCTTGTAACTAATTTCCTTAATCTACGAGAATTAGGTAAAATATGCTTATATATAGGAATAGAGGGAGTACAAAATAAGAAGCATAGTTTGAAAAAAAGTCACAATTGACTTTTATTAATTATTATAATCTCATTAATAACCATTAAATGCAATATTAATACATTAATTATTTTCAAAAAAATTTACAATTGGAACTAGATCCTGACGACTAGCATGAAATTTGATTATCGCCACTGATGGACGTCGCTACAGGCCACGAACCAGACTCGTCAGAGATATACTCAGGCTCAAATTGGGTGGAATCCTCCTCCTCCGTCGTGGGTGAAGTGCAATACAGATGGGTCAGTGCGAGGCCCAACAATGCTGGAAAGATGTGGTGGTTTGTGTAGGGATTCGGATAATCGTTGGCTCTTTGGTTTTTCTCGTAACATTGGTTCTACCAATGTTCTTTGGGTTGAACTTTGGGCAATCTTTTCCGTTATCTCGTTGGCTTGGGATCGGAATCTTCGCCGGGTTATTATTGAAAGTAACTCTCTTGTTGTAGTTAACTTGATTTATGGTGGATGCTTCATCTTGCACCCTTATGCATCCTTGGTGAACCAGATTCGAGCTTGGCTCCATCGTGAGTGGGAGGTGACTTGTGTGCATGTCCGGCGAGAAGCTAACAAAGTAGCGGATTGTTTGGCTGAAATGACTCTCGAGCTACCCTTTGGATTACATTTGTTGGAGCTTTGTCCTCCTCGTTGTTCGAGCTTGCTTTTGTCTGATGTTGCGGGGGTGTCCTTCTCGTGTTTAGTTCCTGCTTAGTTTCTTTCTTCGGGCTTTAGCCCTCCCTTTGCACCAAAAAAAAATCTATCATTAATTTAATAATTTTTAAAAGTATATAAATTAATTAAATTGAAAAATAGGAGTTTTTTTGAAAAACAATTAAGAGATTAAAACCGCAAAATATAAAATTGGAAGGGGAAAAATACAGTTAAGCGTAAATCCCATTAATTTTCTTAATAATATAAATATTACTATTATAATAGTAAAAAAATTGCTAGACTCATCATTTGACCCAATAATATTGATTAAGTCCAAACAACGCTTTTAAGGACTAATAATTAATGCAATACCTTCTATTATCAAATAATATCATATATGTTTTAATTTACAATAATATGTTTTAATTTACAATAATATTCTTTTCAAATTTGTTACAACCCTAAGTATATATAAGGGGAGACATGTATCACCTCTAATCCATATCCTCTTCAGACTTCAGCCGCATCTAATGAGTTAGAGAAGGAAGGAGAGCCATGGAGAATTCCACTCTCCCTGAGGAGTTGAGGGTAGAGGTTCTCTTGAGGTTGCCAGTGAAGTCTGCCGTGCGTTTCAAATGTGTGTGCAAGTCATGGCTCTCCCTAATTTCCGATCCTCAATTCGCTAAATCTCATTTTGACCTAGCCGCTAAACCCACCCATCGTGTTCTCACTTCATTTAACAATGATTCCCAAATCACGTCTCTCGCTTTTGAGGGATCACTGACTGATGTCTCTGACAAATTCCCACCTGCACCCTGTAAACTTGATGTTCCTCTCCCTTCTTATGGTCCTCTTGCACTTCAGCCTGTGGTTTCTTGTAGAGAGTTTATGCTTTTAGCCAATGAGTACGGTGAAGATGTCGTTGTTTGGAATCCAACAACTGGTACTCATAGGCAATTACCAGTCACCTATGATAATCAGACTCTTGTTGGTTTTGGGTATGACAAATCAACAGATGACTATTTGCTAGTTCTTATACGAAAATATTATTGTAAGCAGTGTGTACGCAGGCCTAAGATTATGAATTCGCATGCCCCGCATCCTCGAATTCAGGTTTTCTCATTGAAAACCAATGCACCATCCTTTATTTCTGGTTTTGAATTTGATTTTAAATACGATCCTCCTAATATGGAAGGGTTGTTCTTGAATCAGTCTCTTCACTGGTTGGTTGAATCTAACGCCACACACCTTCCGCTAATTGTTGCCTTTGATTTGATAGATAGAAGTTTATCAGAGATTACTCTATCAAAAGATTTTGTCCAATTGTGGCATAATAAAGATCTTTGTTATCTCACGATACTAGGAGGATGTCTCAGTCTCTACTACTTGGGTTTCCAGTATGAGGGTGCAAATGGTGTTCGTGATCAGATATGGGTCATGAAAGAATATAAAGTGTCGTCTTCCTGGATTAAATGTTTTGTTCTGCAGGGTAACATCAATGCCAAGAAGAACCACTCGTGGCCCATATACTTTTAACCAGAGATGGTGCCCTTCTTGCATCAAGGGGCGATGGATGAATAATGAAATTGAATGAGAATGGAAAAGTGTTAAAGCAACACAGAGATGATGGGCTGAAGGACAGTCACTTTTCACATCATTATATGCATAGAGAGAGTTTGCTACCACTCCCTTAGTTGGTGGAAGGAAATATCTCAAGAAGCAAATGTAAGAGAAAAGTTATTATGCAATCTTCCTTGCACGTTGTGGGAATGGTTCACCTAACCTTCGATCCTAGTTCTCTGCTGGTTTTTCAGGTTATGTTTATAGTTGTTGTAGGTTGGTGGAATCGTCCCTGCTCTTGTGGGCCCTTTGTTGTTGTGCGTCGATGCTTCACCTTTCAGACTTGAAGTTTTCCTTGCCTCTGTCCTGCCTATCGAGTTACTGTAGTTGTTGGTTGTGTTTGTATGTGTGTGTTTGTTGTTATTGTTTTTCTTTTGCTGTTTTCCTGCTCTTTTGTTTTTCTGGGCTCACTAGGGAGAGCCTTGTTCCCTAGCGTTTGTTTCATCAATAATATTTCCTTCAGTTTCTATTTTTTTTTTCTTAATCCTTTCTCTAGTAGGCTGCTTGTTATGGGCAAGACCTCTGCTCAATTCTCTTTAGTGGTTGATCTGGGCCCAATTCAGTTTGAATAATAGTTTGTTCACACATTTTTTTCATCTCCACCTTAATCACGTAGGCAGATAAGAGAGAGAAATGAGTGATGTGATATGTGATATAATAGAAAATGTAGAGAGAGATAAGAAAAAAAAGAGTGAAAATGATATGGAAGAGAAAATGATGTGTGAGTGAATCATTAATCAGTAAGTTGTTTGGGGATATTGCACATATATAAAGAAGTTAATTTAAAGGGCGGGTTATTTGACAAAAAAAAGAGTGTGAGGGACTGAGAGGGAAACTCCCCTATGGGAAAGGCTTGCATAATTTTCTCTTACAACGCTTAAATGGGACTCAATTTTAGGCCTGGATTGTTGCATCAGTGGGTGTGGTGGTTTTGATAAAAAAATCAAGATAATGTTGTCAAGTTTTTTTTGGTGTTTGAAATGCTGGTTTTATCACACCTCTGCTTCTGCTTGTTGTTGCGTGGTGGCCATCCTGTTTAGCTGTTGTTATCTGTTTTGCTTGTGTCTACATAACACAAGTGGTGCCTTGATATCTCTGATTGGATCAAGAAAGGGAAGTTGTTGTTTCTTTCTTGTTGAGTTACTGTTGGACTCATTAATTACATTTGACGCTTTTGATCCACTGCCCTGTTTTCTTCATCGCAATTGGTCTTTTATGACGATAGGAATTTTTGTTGTAGTTTACTTTGGCTTTTTGTTTGTTGTAGTTCCATTTTGGATCTTTGCCACCTCCTTCTTATAATTGTAGGAGTGAATTGTACATGATCATGAGTTTATTATTCAATAAAGCATTCTGCTTTAATTTTTTTAAAAAAATTGTGTTAAAGTTGGGTTGGATGTGAAAGAGTCTTCAATTTTGGATCTTTAAAGAAAAAGGAACAAAAACATGAGAACTAAAAGTATTGTGATCTCATGGTACTAGGAGGATGTCTCGGTTTCCATTACTAGAGTGTACATTACGAGGGGGAAATGATGTTCGTGATCAGATATGGGGTATGGGGCATGAAATGTTTTGTTCTGCGGCGTAACATGAGAGTCAGGAAGATCCCCTCGTGACCCATATGCTTAACAAGAGATGGTGCTCTTGCATTGGGAAGATGGAAAAATAATGAAATTGAATCAGAATGGAAAAGTGTTAAAGCAACACAGAGTTGATGGGCTGAAGATCAGTAACTTACCACATCATTATATGTATAGAGAGAGTTTGCTACCACTCCCTTAATCAATACTGAAAGGAAATATCCCAAGAAGTAAATGTAAGACAAAAGTTATTATGCAATCTCCGTTAATTTTCTTAACCCTTTCTCTAGTTGCCATATGCTATGTACCATTCTAGACATTATTATAAATATTAAGTTTTAATTTTTTTTTGCAGGTGTTATGCCCAGAGGAGGTGGCATTAGCAGGTCTTGTGGATCAAATTTCTGCACAGAGACCCACTTGAGTGATACTATAGCTTACTTATCATGAAGAGATAATGGGTTTCATGGATTATGAGGGGTTTGGGGAAGGTGGATAGCTTGAATTCTGGCTATCTCGTGAAGCCTCCTCGCTGGTTGTGAATTGTGATGATTAAGTGGGTGTTTGCTTTCATTTTGGGGTTTAAGCCAATTCTGTTTTGGCTGCCCTTTATTTCTGTTTTGTGTTTCTTAGTAAGGTTGGTCTTTTGCTTATTTGTACCTGTTATCCTTATGCTATATATATTATATTTCTTTTTTCTAACAAAAGGCTTTAAACTTTTAGCATGGTTTTAAACTTTTTGTATGGTTTTGTTCTCATTTTGTTAGTTGTGTGCTTGAAAATAAAATTGAAACGTTTAGAAATTGAGTTGTTTTTGGTAAAGCATGGAATGCAAGAGTTTGACATTTGATTGGTTAAAAATTTAGTTCATTGCAATGATTTTGTAGTATATTTGAAAGCATATAGACCGTTTACGTGATCTAGCATTCCTTGACGGTGTTTGAACTTGTCGCCAAAGGAAATTAGAAAAGTTGATATAAATGATACAATGTTGAACTAACATCCTCCTCGTCCACCACAGATACACGCCTTTGGCTTGTTTTTGCACCCTTTTGGGAGGCCCCTCTTTGATCCTCTAGCCGACGAAATTTGATTCTTCTTAGGCCGCCCCCTCTTAGGCTTATAGGCTTTGATTATGCCCTAATAATCTCCTCGTCCTCCACAAGTAGGCCCTCCATCGCAAGGGATCCAAGCGGTGTATCTTTTTTTTTTTTTCGCTTTACCTTAGTTTAGTAGCATTTGTTACTGATTCAAATTTCTCAATAGCGACCACTAAGAGCATATTGAAGTGTCTTATGAACTTGCATTGAGGAACAATGTCTCATCCTCGAGTAATCGCTTGATTAGAGAATTACTTTGTTGATTTTTCTCAGCTTTTTTTTTATAAGCCAAAATTGCATTCAACTAGCACAAGGGGTACTAACCCGAATACAGAGGAGGGGAACTAGTCAAAGAAAGACTAGAACCCACAAGAGTACAGTTGATTTTTCTCGGCTGACTCACACAACTACCTAATCCTCTATTTGTTAACCAGTGGTTTGGATATTTTGTTAGATGTTTATTTGTTTTCACTAATAGTTATAAAAGTGCCACAAAGTTATACAAGAGATTGTGGAACACAATAGGAAAATTGTTTTTACATATGGTTTTTATGTAAATCCTGAAATCAAGTAAAAAAACATGTTATTACAATTAGGGTTGGTTAAAACACTAAAACCCAAAGAGAAAATAAATACCCTTTTGTTTTTAGTCGTAGAGGTGCCGAGTTCCTAAGAATAAGAATCTGCAATCCATGTTCCCGAATGATAGTTTAAGTGGTAAGAGTTAGACTATATATGAGTTGAGAATGTAAAGGTCCAAAGATTGATCACTAGAAGTTGTAATTTACTAATTTATCTTTTCGATGTACAAAAGAAAAACTGCAATCCATAAAAAAAAAAACCCAGCCAAGCATTTAGGTTTACTTCACACTAGTATTGAATCTGTGTAATGCAAAGATGGAGAACGAAGGGCACGAATGTATAATTTAAAGATAAATTAACATATATACATCATAAAAACATTGAAAAATAATTAAATCAAATCATACTAAAAAACATCTTTGTAAACTACATTCGTTGTTGTTGAACATGTTTTTTCTTCATTATCAAGTGCAAGAATCTTCAACCATTGTTTGCTTGTCACGCCTTACGACAGTAGTCTTTTTGAAATTGAGTTTATAATTATGCTTTGTAGCCCTATATTGGCCGGTATTTGTACCTATGCCAAAATTTCGAAATTGATAAACATTCTCTTCTTGCAAATATTTGTCAAAAGATTTTACAACGTTATTGTCAATGGAAGCTTGAATTTTATCACCCTAAAAAAATGAAAAAAAAAATATTATAAGGAAATTGAGGAAACTGTAAAAACAATTTTTCTAAGAAAAAATAGAAAAATAACGGAAAGAGTGTCAAAACAACATTTGCATCAAGTAGAACCATGTCTATAATATGAGACATTGAAATTCTTAAATCTTGGAATAGGCCAAAGCCAAATCATTTTTGCTATGAGTTTCACATCTTTTCCAGGTTTGATGCTTTTGATATTTTTACATAAAAAAGCCATTGATAGAAAAACCAAGTTGCAAAAGAACGATAGAATAAATAAACTGATGAAAGAAAACTTGTTTGATAACTATCCTAGTGTACTTGTGTATTTATAATACCTTGATAGCAAAATATTTTTCTTTGTGAAATAGATAGAAAAGTTACTTTTTTTTCTTCTAATCCTAGTTACATTCTAATTCCTTTTTTTTCTAATTTGTTATACTTTTAATCAATATACCAAAATCATTTTAATCTTTTCATATGTATATACGAAAACATAAAATTCAGACTTTTCGAGCTCATTTTTTTCTAATCCTAGTTACATTCTATTTTTTTTTCAAATTTGTTATGCTTTGAATTAATATATCAAAATTATTTTAATCCTCCAGATATATACACGAAAAGTTAAATACAAAATATTTGAGTTAATTTTCAAATCAATCATTTAAAACTATTTGATATCAAATTTTTCTATGTCATTTTGAATGTAAAATGAATACATTTTTTATTTTTTAATATAAAAAATAGGGTTACCCTAAAAAATAATCATAATCAATAAAAAAACTTTGTATCTTTTTTTCTTCATCGAGAAATGAAGATATTATATAATAATAGAAGTCGAGTACAAAATAAGAAGCAGAGTTTGAACCACTACAAAAAAACAGAAAAAAGTCACAATTGACTTTTATTAAATATTATAATATCATTAATAACCATTAAATGCAATATTAATACATCAATTATTTTCAAAAAAAATTACAATTGAATTTTTTTTTTCTAGAAATGAAGATATTATATAATAACAGAAGTCTAATACTCCCTCCGTTCCTTATTATAAGGCAACTTTTGAGTGTTTTTTTTTGTTCGTAAATATAAGTTCATTTACAATATCAATGAAGCATTAATTATTTTTTTTCAAAACTATCATCATTTTTAATATGAAAGAGACAATGAGATTTAGAAATAATAACTTGGAGAGAGAAATTTGTAAGAAATTAAATAAGGGTAATCTAGGAAAGTGAATAAATTCTTTTACAAATTTATTGCTTGTAACTAATTTCCTTAATCTAAGAGAATTAGGTAAAATAGGCTTATATATAGGAATAGAGGGAGTACAAAATAAGAAGCAGAGTTTGAAAAAAGTCACAATTGACTTTTATTAATTATTATAATCTCATTAATAACCATTAAATGCAATATTAATACGTTAATTATTTTTAAAAAAAATTTACAATTGACGTTTGTTAATTATTTTAATATATTTGGTAGCATTAAATGCAATTCTAATACATTAAATATTAGAAAAAAAGTATCTTAATAATAGAAAAGTCACAATTGACTTTTATTAATTATTATAATATCCTTAATAACCATTAAATACAATATTAATACATTAATTATTTTCAAAAAAAATTACAATTGACGTTTGTTAATTATTTTAATATATTTGATAGCATTAAATGCAATTCTAATACATTAAATATTAAAAAAAAAGTATTTTAATAATATAAAAGTCACAATTGACTTTTATTAATTATTATATTGTCATTAATAACCATTAAATGCAATATTAATACATTAATTATTTTCAAAAAATTTATCATTGACTTTTTTAATTATTTTAATGTCAATGATAGCATTAAATGCAATAATAATACATTAATTATTTTTGTAAAACTTCATAATTTACTTTTATTAATTATTCTAATGTCATTAATAACCATTAATTAAAACAATATACAATAATTATTTTTGGAAATAGTCAATTGTGACTTTTGTTAGTTATTCTAATGTCATTAATAACCATTAAATGCAATATTAATATATTAATTATTTTCAAAAATATAAAATTATTTAATATTTAAATTACTGAAAAATAAAAAAATATAAATATGACGTCATCTACCTATTAATTATAGTATGAGAGAAAAAAAACTTATGAAAAAAGACATAAAATAAAGAGGTGACACTTGTCGGGATGACACCTCCAAACCATAAATGGTTCGTCATAATTGTACCATGCAATGGAAACACACACATTCTCGTTCTTCAATTTTTTTTTTGTAAATCAGAAAGATAAATTGCTCCCACCAGGAATTGATCCCTTGACCTCCCTCTACCCGACCCATATGTCCCCCATCTCCTACCACTTGAGCTATTTTTTATCAATTCTTCGTACTTGTTTATAATTAACTACCTTTCTTAATGGTATTCAATTTTCCAATGTAAACAAAAAACAATGTTTATCCGCTTATGCTAAAAATTTATTTGTGCTAAAAATGTATATTCACACAAAAAAAATATACAAATTATGAAATAATGTTTTTTTTTTACACCAGAAAGATAAATTGCACCCTTCAGGATTGATCATTGGACCTCCCCACCCAACTCATATGTCCCTTAGATCTTACCACTTGAGCTATCATTTGAGGATGAAAATAACGCTTTTAAATTATATATATTGAAATTAGTGAAAATAAATATTTTTAAATATCCATCATTACTTGAATTTCTTTTAAGTTCCTTTATTTTGCTCTTTTTGATATATTCGAGAGTTCAAGGTCAATTTTGAATTTAGTGATTAAAAAAGTTATAAAATATTTTGAGCAAAAAATTAAAAAATTTATGATTGGACAAAAATTAGTATTTATAACCCAGTAATACAGAAGCCATTGATTTTATGTAAGCTTCAAGATGATAAATTTATAATTAATTATGATTTAAAATAAAAAGAACTGAGATTAATTGGAATAATAATATCATAGTTATATGTTAAAAAATATTCATAGTAAAATTAAATTTCACTCAAAATAATTGAAAAGAAAGCTGTGGAGATTTGTAAACTCCAAAATTAATCTATCATAAATTTAATTATTTTTAATAGTATATAAAATTAATTAAATTGAAAAAATAGGAGTTTTTTGACAAAAAATTAGGAGATTACAACCGCAAAAAAAAAATTGGAAGGGAAAAAATACAATTAAGCGTAAATCCCATTAATTTTCTTAATAATAAAAATATTACTATTATAATAGTAAAAAAATTTGCTAGACTCATCATTTGACCCAATAATATTGATTAAGTCCAAACAACGCTTTTAAAGATTAATAATTAATGCAATATCTTCTATTATCAAATAACATCATATTTGTTTTAATTTACAATAATATGTTTTAATTTACAATAATATTCTTTTCAAATTTGTTACCATCCTAAGTATATATAAGAGGAGACATGTATCACCTCTAATCCATATCCTCTTTAGACTTCAGCCACATCTAATGAGTTAGAGAAGGAAGGAGAGCCATGGAGAACTCCACTCTCCCTGAGGAGTTGCTGGTAGAAATTCTCTTGAGGTTGCCAGTGAAGTCTGTCGTGCGTCTAAAATGCGTGTGCAAGTTATGGCTCTCCCTAATTTTCGATCCCCAATTCGCTAAATCTCATTTTGACCTAGCCGCTAAACCCACCCATCATGTTCTCACATCATTTAACAATGGATCCCAAATCACATCCCTGTCTTTTGAGGGATCACTAACTGATGTCTCTGACAAATTCCCACCCGCACCCTGTAAACTTGATGTTCCTCTCCCTTCTTACGGTCCTCATGCTCTTCGGCCTGTGGTTTGTTGTAGAGGGTTTGTGCTTTTAGCCAATGAGTACGGTCGTGATGTCACTGTCTGGAATCCAACAACTGGTACTCATAGGAAATTACCAGTCACCTATGATGATCGGACTCTCGTTGGTTTTGGGTATGACAAATCAACAGATGACTACTTGCTAGTTCTTATACGACAATATTATTGTAAGCAGTGCGTGCGCAGGCCTAAGATTATGAATTCGCATGTTCCGCATCCTCAAATTCAGGTTTTCTCATTGAAAGCCAATGCACCATCCTTGATTTCTGGTTTTAAATTTGATTTTAAATACGAACCTCCTAATACGGAGGGGTTGTTCTTGAATCAGTCTATTCACTGGTTGGTTGAATCTAACGCCACAAACATTCCGCTAATTGTTGCCTTTGATTTGATAGATAGAAGTTTAACGGAGATTCCTCTATCAATTGATTGTGTCGAATTGTGGCATTGTAAAGATCATTGTTATCTCAAGGTACTAGGAGGATGTCTCAGTCTCCACTACTTGGGTTTCCAGTACGAGGGTGGAGATGGTATTCGTGATCAGATATGGGTCATGAAAGAATATAAAGTTCCTTCTTCTTGGATTAAATGTTTTGTTCTGCAGGGTAACATTAGTGATAGGAAGAACCACTCGTGGCCCATATGCTTATCAAGAGATGGTGCTCTTCTTGCATCAAGGAGAGATGGAAGAATAATGAAATTGAATGACAATGGAGAAGTGTTAAAGCAACATAGAGATGATGGGCTGAAGAACAATCACTTTCCACATCATCATATGTATAGAGAGAGTTTTCTACCACTCCCTTAATTGGTGGAAGGAAATATCCCAAGAAGCGAACACAAGAGAAAAGTTATTATGCAATCTTCCTTACACTTTGTGGGAAAATTCGCTAACCTTCTATCCTAGTTCCCTGCTGGTTTTTCTGGTTATGTTTGCTGTTGTTGTAGGTTGGTGGAATCATCCCTGCTCTCCTGGGCCCTTTACTGTTGTGCACTGATGCTTCACCTTTCAGACTTGAAGCTTTCCTTGTCTTTGTCCTGCCGAGTTACTGTAGTTGTTGGTTGTGTTTTTATCTGTGTGTTTGTTGTTATTGTTTTTCTTTTGTTGTTTTCCTGCTCTTTTGTTTTTCTGGGCTCACTAGGGAGAGCCTTGTTCCCTAGCGTTTGTTTCATCAATAATATTTCCTTCATTTTCTATTTTTTTTCATAATCCTTTCTCTAGTTTCCACATGCTATTTACCATCCTAGACATTATTATAAATATTAGTTTTAAACGTTTTGTATGGTTTTGTAATCAAACAGGTGGCCTCTTCAGGTGGTTCTCATTTTGTTAGTTGTGTCCTTTGAAAAAAATTTGAAATGTTTAAAACTTAGTTGTTTTGGTAAACTGGGAAATGCAGAGTTTGACATTTGATTGGTTAAATATTTAGTTTTTTGCAAATGATTTTGTAGTATGTTTGAATGCATGTAGAAAGTTTGTGTTCAATTCGGTATATTTGTGGCAATAGTACACTTTTTCTCTACTCTGAGGGAAAATCTCTTGTAAAAGTCTCTTTTACACTTTGTTTGGTAGAATAGAAAGAGATAGAGAAGAGAGAGTAGAGAAGAGAGAAGTTGAGTAGAGAGAAATATGTGAAAAATATAGTAGATTTGTTGATTTTTTGGTATGATAGAGATGGAAGAGAGATGAGAGAAAGAATGAGGTGGATAATATAAAATAAAAAACTAAAAAATTTAATTTTTAGAAAAAAGACTATGATGTCCAGCAAAAGAAAAAAAAATTACAACTTTCAATGGCCTTGGAGAGAGAGAAGACAAGGACAAAATAGGAAACATCATCCACATGCTATCTCTTCTCAAATTGGAGAGAGAAAAAAAAGGAGTGGGGCCCGCGTTAAAAAGCTCTCTCTTCACTAGAGATGTAGCTACCAAACAAGGGTGGTTTGTGCATCTCTTCTCTATCTCTCTCTCCCCTATCTCTCTCTTGCCAAACTCTCTTCAAACAAATATAGTGGGTCAATTACGCACATACCTCACCGGCCGAGGATACAGTTGTGCGAGATTTCTGGTTTGGATCATGGGTCAGGCTGTGGTAGTAGGCTGCTTGTTTCTCTTTAGTGGTTGATCTGGGTCCAATTCAGTTTGAATAATAGTTTGTTTACACACCTTTTTCCACGTCCACCTTCATCAAATAGGAAGAAAATAGAGAAAAATGAGTGATGTGATAGATGATATTATAGAAAAATGTAGAGAAAGATAGGATGAAAAAAGAGTGAAAATGAGATGGAATAAGTAATTGAAGGTTTTATTAGGCATATTTAGTCACACATGTCAAGATCCTAAGTAACCATACTCGATGACAATAGGAGAAAGGTTATCTCAAGTTGGGCTAAGTTATTGGGCTTTGAATTCAGAGGTAGCTTGTTTGGGGATATCACACATATAAAAGATTTCGAAAAGAAATTTGAATTCCAATATTTTAGTTATAAAAGATTTTGATACTAACCGTTTAAAAATTTATGATTGGATAACAATTAATATTTATAATCCAGTAATACATAATCCATTGATTTTATGCAAGCAGGATGATAACATTTATTTATTATAATTTAAAATAAAAAATTGAGATTAGTTGAAATAAATAATATCATTATTATAGTTTCAAAAAATTAATATCATAGTATCGTATCTTATACTATAATTGCTGCCTTATGGCTTCTCTCTTTGAAACTATACAAAACATCAATCCTTAGAAGGATGCGAGTCTCATAGCCAGAGTCATTACACTTTGGTCTATTCCGGGTTGTAAGAATTCTAATGTCCCATATATTCCGTAGATGGTTCTGCTTGATGCAAACGTTGATTTTACTCTTTTTTATTCAAACCGAATCTCCAAACATCTCTTCACAATTCAGAAGTTAGTAGAGAATTAGAAGAAAAAAGTTGAAGAAAGAATGATAATTTATAATTTAAGTAATACTCTATTTTAAAAGAAAATATTTTATCGAATAATAATAATAATAACAATTTATAAAATATTTCATTGGAAAATAAATAAGATAACTTTTTTCTTTCTTAAAATCTCATCTCTTATTTGGTCAAATTTGTATATATAAAAATATTTGATTGATTTTTTTTATCTTATTTAGATAAAAAAATTATTCTTCATGATCATATATTTTTTTATCAAGGCTTATTTACCACAATCAAGACAGGGCTTTCTGTAATTAGGATTGTATAAACATGATTCACACAAGGATTTCTTGATTGGATAGAGATTGAGCAAGTTTGAAACTAAATAATCCCCGAAGCATAGATCATTAGAACCACATGGAGATTTTCAAGTTTCAAAAAAAAAATTTAACGTCTTCAATCTTCATGATCATATTTGATCAATTCTTAAAATTTAAAAATAAAGATAACTTGAAATTAATCATTTATTTCCTTTAAATTTTGATTTATTAAAAACAATGAAGAATAATTGAGGAGCTAACAAATTTATTTAAACCCTACATAATAAGATGAGAGACTATATTCTCAACCCTAATCCTTATTTCTCTTCATGCAATTTAACGGCACTCACCTCACGTGAGAAAGAAAGAAGGAAGAAAAGGATGGAGAACTTCACTCTGCCCCAGGAGTTGGTGCTGGAGATTATGTTGAGGTTGCCGGTTAGATCTCTTGTGCGTTTCAAATGCGTGTGTAAGTCATGGCTCTCCCTAATATCCGATCCTGAATTCGGTAAATCTCATTTTGACCTAGCTGCTGCACCCACTCATCGCCTTCTTCAAACATATAGTACTGGTTCTCAAATCATATCCCTGGCTTTTGAGGAATCACTTACCGACAACTCTGCTATTGTGCATCTCGAATTTCCGCCAACACCACCACAAAGAGATCCTCGTTATACTATAATTCACGTCCCTCACCTCTCTAAGCATGGTCTTCAACCTGTTGGTTATTGTAGAGGGATCATGCTCTTAGCCAATAGGCACAGTGATTTTGTTATATGGAATCCATCAACTGGTATTCATAGGCAAATATCACTCTCTTATAATGAGCTCGATCCATCTCTCCCAAATTATACAAAATATAGTAACAGTGAAGGAGTGTTTGTACTTAATATTCTGCATGGTTTTGGGTATGATGAATCAACTGATGACTACTTGCTAGTTCTTATACGACAATCATATTCGTGTAAGTACATTGCAAAGATGTTTTCTGCCGTGGTTAAGAATCTGCATCCTAGAATTCAGGTTTTCTCATTGAAAACCAATGCGCCCTCCTTTATTTACGACCTTGATTTTAAATATGAGGCTGCTTTTAATACCGGGTTGTTCTTGAATCAGTCTCTTCATTGGTTGGTTGAATCTAAGGCTTCTGGGCTTCCATTGGTTATTGCCTTTGATTTGATAGATAGAAGTTTATCAGAGATTCCTCTATCACTTGATTGTGCCGTATTGTATCTGTCTGAGGCTTATAGAGATCGTTGTCATCTCATGGTACTAGGAGGATGTCTCAGTCTCCATTACTACGGTAGAAGAGATGTTGCTGATGAGATATGGGTCATGAAAGAATATAAAGTGTCCTCTTCTTGGATGAAATCTTCTTTTGTTCTGCCGCGTAACATTAAGAACCGAGTTTCGCCCATATGCTTTACTAAAGATGGTGCACTTGTTGCATCAAGTGTCGATGGAACATTAGTGAAATTGAATGAGAAGGGAGAAGTGTTGGAGCAACACAGAGATGGGCTGAACAACAATTATTTTCCGAAATATCATTATATCTATAGAGAGAGTTTGCTACCACTCCCTTAGTGAAAGGAAATATCCCAAGAAGCAAAATGTAAGAGAAAAGTTATTATGCAATCTCCCCTAATTTTCTTAAGCTTTCTTTCAGATTTGAACTTTTTGTATGGTTTTGTAATCACACGGCACAGGTGGCCTGTTCATTGGTACAAGGAATAGAAGTTGCGATATTTATTTAACTTATTGAATGCCTTTTCACATCGGTTCTCATTTTGTTAGTTGTGTCCTTTGACAAAAAAATTGAAATGTTCAACATTTAGGTGAATTAATATGCAGATTATACTCTTGTTTAAGTATGGATCGCTCTGCAAATTACTCTTTGCAGAACTATCTTGTCCTCAGTCTCTTTTCCTGTTGCATCTTTTGGCCTTAGTCTTCTTTTATTTTGAAATTGATTGTAAATGTAGGTTCCTAATTTCAGTTAAACTCTTGTGGAAGTTGATGGAACAAGTTGATCTTATACCTCCAAGCATCCAACATTCTACATGACACTGGCCGCGTCATTAGCTGCGCACTAGGGAGCAACATCCATGGCTGCATTTCAAGTCTGTCTGCAAAATTTGTTAGCAGTGTCTCTTCTTGCTGATGGTCTTGCTGTTGCAGGACATAAAAGATATGATTGCAATGTCAATTAAACACCTTGTTGTGTTGATTCATGATGGTTTCATGGGATTGTTAATTACTTGTTGGTTTCACATTAGAAATTATCACACTATGCTGAACTCACAGCTTGATGTCTAGAAAACAACATGCTGTATCACATTTTCTTTATCATTGTATGAGATTTACATATTATTATATGCAAGTTGCTTAAGCAGAGAGCTTTCTTCTAACCATGTGCTTTGTATATAATATTGAAAGAAGGAGAGGAAAATCCTGAAAATTATTTCCAACAGCTTCATGCTCTCTTACTTTAACTCTTTTCTTGATTTCCTTCATTGAGTTTAACTCATTCTGCTAATAGAGGAAAATCTAACTTGAAGGAGAGAAATTATTTTGTCATATAACCATACGTTAGTAGTAACACAAATCATTAGACCATAATTAATTTCTCACTGAGAAAAAACAACAATAAAAGAAAACAAAAAATTAAAATAAAAAATACCTATGATAAATCGTACCTACATGTAAAGGAAATCATTCCTGCAAATGTCAATGAGCATAAGAAGCACAAGAAATGTGAGTAACAAAGCAGTAACATACGGCTAAGATTGAAAGGCACGGATGACCAAGATTTAATCATAACTAATCACATTAAGATTTACTGAATTCAATTCAGTGGCGGATCTAGGACCCCGGGGTCAGGGGGTTCAAAATTTTTAAATGAACACATCGATAAAAATATAATTAAAAACAACTTTAATATGTTTATACATCAGAAAGTATACAAGTCATAGTTGATACAAATAAGTAGGTTTTTGGTGCAAATAGGTGCAAAACTTAGTCTACTAGTATAATTTAAAATTTTCAGGGGGTTCAAAAAAAATTATATAGGGAAATAAGGGCAATTTTTTTTTTGTTCAGGGGGTTCAGTTGAACCCCCTCTGAACTCAAGGTAGATCCACCCCTGACTGAATTACTCATAGTGAGAATCTAGTTCATGTACAATGATATATAGAAGTATAAAATCTCCCTTAAGGCTGCAAAAACTTGCCCTTTATATAATATATATAGATAGATTACAGCATATAGAAACAATGTGCACACTATGAAGCCGTGATTGCTTATGTTTCTGGTGCGGTAGGGTGGTGGTGAATCCATTAATGAATTTTTGGTTTGATCCCTCTCTCTCTCTTTAACTCCTCATAAGAGATTCATCAATGGATTCACCACCAACGTACGGCACCATTAAAAATAAGATAAGGACATGTACGCCCGTAAACTTGACTTCATTGTCAAAATATCTTTCACATTCAAAGATAAAATTCATCTCTGGGAAATAGACATATTTATATTAATCTAATGCATGATGCAACAATATATAATCAATTTGTTTGTTTCCATGAGAATCTATTGAATGCTTGAAAGATTACAATTAGGAAAGGGCTGAATTTTTACAACTGAATACACCTGTATGTTAGATAGCTTTATATAAAGGTATCACAGGAAGGTGCTATCTGAAATCAAGGGATTTAAGAGATGATTGCAAGAAATTAGGGATTTGTTAGTACGATTCATAAGGAGAATTTGGAAGAATTCATAATGTTATAACCAGTTTTTTAATTGGTTTCGATTAATCAAAGGTTCAATTGTTCAAAGATGAATGTTAATAGAAGGATCTATTAACATATAAAGTTAGCTTATTAGAAAAATGTAATATAACAATGGAGAAGTGCTGGAGCATCATACATATGGGTTCAAGAACAATAAATTTCCAAAACATCTTTTTATGTATAGAGAGAGTTTACTACCACTTCCTTAGTGGAAGAAAATTTCCCAAGAAACAAGTGAAGACTTATTCTATATCCCATTCATCTTGCTTACCACATGCTAGCCAGAGGAGAATACTATGCAAAGATTCCTAATGTTCTTTTTTTTTTTTTTTTACAATAACTCCTAATGTTTCTGAGGTATTTGCTCTATATATGAATAATCTAATGTCTTATAGTTTTCAAATGTTATAATTCCTGAGGTATTTGCTTTGAGGTATAAGGTAATAAGCATGTTGGTTATCCATATGCATTAGCTCACTTAACTCATCAAAGGCTTCAGAAATATCAGAGTTTTTGTACAAATCAGTAAAACCAACCCCCAAACTAAGTTCTTGTGCTATAGATAAGAATTTTGCATAAAATGAATAAGAAGTCAGATTATATTCTGATGTGTTTCCTCAATGGGTTCAGCTCCACCATTCCATGACTTCCTCAATCAACATATGCATGCATTTTTCAAGTCCAACAAGTTTGAGCAATATAATTAACTAGTCTTTTAGTGCCAACCTATCTCCTCTATAAATATTAAATAGCTTAATTTTTTATGAGGAGATTAATGAAATGTATGGTTCAATCACTACTTTGAAAACAGAAAAACATAGCTTTTTTTTTCAACTCTAATAATCATTGATAATAGCTTCGTTTTCTCACCTTCCTGGGTCAGGCTTGATATTTGCTATTTTCTCTCTACAACTTAGTTAGCCGTGGATCCAAAATAATAACCAGTCATGTTTAGGCTTCATAGTGCATACCATCCTAAATTATATTTTGAAAATATTAAATACTTGTTTGGAAATTCTTCTACAATTGATTCTAAAATCAAAATCAATTCTACAAAGATGCTGCTTCTGAGTGTCTGAATGGATTCTGCGAAAAAATAAGTGGATCCAAGCATGCTATAACAGGGTAGTAAAATTAGATTAGGACTATAACCATAACGTGATCAAACTCCTTGGCACCTTGCTGAGAAAGCCAAGGTTTCCCTCACAGTCATTACACCAATATGAACATCATGTTCACTGATATATGCAGCAGTTCTCTGAGGGACAAACTCGTTCATTTTTCTTGCTAGCTAAGTAATATATGATGATATTGATATTTAAGGGAAATTTTATGCACCTGAAGAGTTTAATCAAGTTTTGCTTCCCACAAGAGCCTCAGCCTCAATATTCAAGTGCTCATATCGATTTTGGGGAGATGCTTTTATTCCTAATGCTTATGCTAATCTGCACTTTCCAGTGAAAGTTAAAAAGAATGTAGACACTAGACAACAACTTTCTTAGTTTATGTTGGATGAATTTCACAACTCTGTTATTTTTAATAAGGCTTCCTGTTGGTTTATTTCATTCTTGGATTGGATTATAACGAGGTTGAATCTTCTGGTTTGACTAGTAAACTTAACTTCAATGAGGTTAGTACTAAGTAAATGTCATCATCTAATCTATTCTCTTCTCAGATGTAACCAGCAATCAGCCTGTCTAAAACAAATTCAAATTTATGATGACTTACTTTATTATACACCCTTCACATATTACATTATATGTTCATATAGTATAAACTAAATTAAATTTTAAAAAATGTCTTACTTGCCATAGGCTTTGAGAACGGAGACCGGTGAAAGCTAAGAGGTTGGCGAACCTAGGTCGTCAATGACTATACACAGCTTTTCAACAAGTATTTATTATTTACTGCTAGATAAATTCGTCTGAAATCTGGCGATCAATTGTCGCGCCAAATTTTTTTTTTGAATTCAATCAAAAAAATAAAATAAAAAACTGTCGGTAATAACGCGTCAAAATTCCCCGCCAAATTATCAACTGTTTTGGTCGTTCATAATGGGCGTGCTAATTTTTCCCGCCAAATTACTGACGGTTTATGCATTTTAGTTTCTTTTTTATTATTTATTTGTGAAAATTCTTTTCCAACGGATTAGCCATCAATAATGGAGTTTCTTACTGACGGTTTTTTGCCATAAGTAAATCACCATATTCTTGCAGTGTAAGAACCAAAATTGTCGTAACGTCTCACTCCGACTTCCAAAGTTTCTTCTCTAGCCTCTTACGCATCTCCTATACTTCTCACCAAGTCTCTTTAAGTGTCTCTCTTAGTTTCTCCTAGTTCTGGTCCATTTTCCACTAAAAAACAACATTGCAACAAATCAGATCACTGAGCTGGTTTTCCTTGGCTCTCATCGCCCTGGCGCTGAGCGGCCCATGTGCCATGTCCTGAGCGCCCCTTAGTTGCATGGTACTGGATCCTTGTGAGGAGAAAAGGGGCTGAGCGCCCAACCACCCCAATATCTCAATTTTCACTTCAAAACTTGGATTTCCTTCAACCTTTTCCCTACGATCTAAAAAGCAGAATATCAGATATTAGCTATGGTTTTAAAATATATTTTTTTGAAACTGTTTTTCACTCTTTGAAATCTTACATTTTATTTCATAGCAAAAATTGAAATGTCTCCATTCCTATAGATAAAAAAAATCAATGAAAAATTCCTAATTTTTTATATGCCTATAATAATAATTGTTACTAATATTTATCTGATGGTGTCTTCAAATGATAGCTAAGTGATAAGAGTTGATGAACATATGAGTTGACCGGTTAAGAATGAGAGATCCAAGGATCAATCCTAACTCTGAAGGACTATAGTTTACCTTTGCGACCGATGTATCAACATGGCTATGATTTCTTTTTTGTTTCTTTCTTAATTTTAAACGAGATTCACGATGGCAAAATGACCCCACCAACACATATGATACGATTGAAGCTTAGCTTTCATGTCCCGTGAAGATTCTCAACCGTTGATCAAACGTTATTCTCATGGCATCACATCTTCTGATTTTAACGTTTCTTCTCTCTTTCTTTTCTCACACACTCACTCTCAGGCTCAGCTTCAGCTAGCTAGATATACATACTACTACGTGTTAACCATTGCTGACGTTTTATTTATTTTTTAATTTTTTATTTAAAGTTTAAACCTTTCTTTCATTTTTCTCTCTCTTTCTTTTGCGAAAATGGAAAATCTCCACAGTGAAGTTTCCGTGAACTGAATCAGGTGCATACTTTCTTCTCCACTCTCAAAATCTCAAACTTTTTCTAATGATATCATTGAAGTTTGTGTCTTTTTGAGGTTTAGTTCGATTTATCTTTGGTTTTGGTTGTCAAATGTTTTTTTTCTTGTCTGAATGTGTCAGAGAGACCCTTTTGTTCTGAACACACTATTGTTACCTAATTGTTTGTCAGACTAGATTTTAGCTCTTAATATCATGTTTTACCTGCTTAATCTGTGAATTTCCATGCTGAATTCAACTTTTTTTTGCATTAGATTCAAGTAGGAACAACAAGTCTTCATGTAATGATACTCAAGAATCAAAGCCTGCCTGCACTGTGAGATTTTAATGTATAGAGTTGTCTGTGTGTGGTTACCTAATCAGGATGGGAAGTTAATCCATTTCGAGGAGCGGTGCGAAGTTCTGCAAAGATCTTGGTTCATTTGTATATTGTAGCAGATTTATGTGTGGTTAGGAATCAAATAAGGAGAAGGTGCAGGTTGTTAGAAACCTTGTTAGTATCAATCTATGCTGTATTGCCATCTAGTTTGGGAATTTAGATGGATGTTACTTCTCTGAGTCCTAATAGCAACGCCCAAACCGACCAGCATCCTTTGCTGATGGAGCAGCCAGAAGCCCGTAGCGGCCGTCAGCATGTAATTGACATTGCAAGGAATGATGAAGCTTTATCCACATCGTCGCATACCGATCAACACTCTGAATTGCATGTACCACAGGACGAGGAACAACCAGCTGGGGGTACCCAAGATTCGACTCATCAAACATTATCGTCTACTGCATCCAGATTAAACTCTAGAAATTCCTCTTCGTTCCGAAGAGGTGAGGGGTACGGTCATCAAAGAAGGAGTCCATTAAATTCTGGACTGTGGATTTCTGTTGAGCTTTTTGTCACTGTGAGTCAGATCATAGCATCTATTGTGGTTTTGTCATTGTCCAGGAATGAAAATCCCCAAGCCCCATTGTTTGCTTGGGTTGTGGGTTATGCAGCTGGTTGTGTTGCCACACTTCCTATTCTATTTTGGCGTTTTCGAAACCGTTATCAAAGCACTGAACAACATACCTCTCAGCCATCTCAAGGATCTTCTGGAAGCAATCCTCCGGAGCGTACTTATACTTCCATCTATGTTTCTCATGAGGAGAATGGTCATGCTGCACAATCAGCAGCAAGAAACACTTTAATTCCCAGAGCCTTTACCTCTAGGTATTTTTTTAACCTTCACTTTTATTTCCTTGTCTTTTCTTTTTTTTTGGGGGGGGGGGGGGGAGGGGGTATTCACCTTTTGTTTTGATGAGTATTACATCTTTTCCCCTATTGATGTTATGATGTCCCTGATATTTTATATAGGATGCTGCATAACGAGGAAAAAGAATAATAGAAAATAAGTTTTCGTTATAGCAGGATGGATGATACATCTACATTATGGATGCGTTTCTTTTTGCCACCATTTTTCTTCTCGTATTCAAAACACTTTTATTTGCAGGTTTATTTGGTTTGTTTGTTGAACTTTTAAATATATTCGACCTTTTTTTTGGGATAAATTTTTTATCTATAATTCTCAAATAATCGCTTCAGGTGTTATTTGTTAATTGTCCATGCTGTGCATGCTTTATTAGTACATTATATTTTCCCAGCAAATAACCTTATTCTTACTCCATAAACATCATGGGTGGCAATGCCAATGGGATTGCCATTGAGCGGGGAAGTAAAATTGTCTTGATTAAAAGTGTCCAATATTTAACTCCAAAGAAGTCATTTGAGTTCATTTGTTTATTTACATTCTGTTTTGGGGTAGAGTGGGGGGTTGTATATGGATGCAAGCAGTACAGAACCCTGGGAAGGGGTAGGAGACGGACAACCACATCATAAGTTTTCCACTCCCATGCCACTAATCACTTTTTTAGACAAGGCTCCCTACATGACCATTGGGCTAACATGGCCTCAATTAATGCATAATATTGAAATATTATCTTCATCTTCTCAATTTTTTTAATTAAAACTCAGGCTCATGTAGTATCCATAACATGTGGCAGTAGACAGTAGTGGTAAAAGTATTATTATGGTTCGTTTTTTTGCGATAAGGTATTAGATTTAAAACAGACTTTCAGTAGTGACATTTCTTTTCACCAATGATGGTATTACCATGAATAGCATGTTTAGTTCCATGTTTGCAAGTGTCAGAATCAGTGTTATCAAATATCTGCCATGGCGGTTTGTTGCCTTTCCGCCATGGCCGATATCCCGCCATTATTTGTCATGTATGGCGGGATTTTGGCTTTCCGCCATCCGCATTTAACAACACTGGTCAGAATTGACTTTTCATTATCAGAATCATTTATAGGTGTTTGGATGTTTCCTTTTGCAATTTATTCTAGGCTTCTAGCTCTAAAATTAATTTTGGGATAAAGCTATAAACCCTATCTTCTGCAGTGGACATTATCAATTGTGGGATTTCATAGTTTGATTTGACTACATAAATGTATTCAAACATAAATCCTATCATAAATATATTCAAACATAAATCATTTCACCTTCAACTCACTTTTACCAAATCAATTATATCCACAATCAATTATGACAATGCTAATCCAAAGTTCCAAATACACACAAGAATTATTATTGCACCAGTTAAAGTACAAGACCTTGTTTCATGAAGTTATTGATGTTGAATTCCAGTCAGTACATAACCTTATCTAATTTTATATACGTTTGATAAATACACTGAGCAGAGGAACTTCTGGTTAAATTACTGGCTTGATTAAATATTTTGTGAGCTTCTTCTTGTTTTTGGTGAATAGGGGAGAAATGAAAACCTCTTGATGTTCAATCTGATTTTATCCTTGTTTATTCCAAAACTAGCACACTGAGCAGAAAAAATGTTTTGCTAAATTGCAGGCTCAATGGAATAGTAGACCATTTCAAGATGGCCTTGGATTGCTTCTTTGCAGTTTGGTTTGTTGTAGGAAATGTTTGGATCTTTGGAGGTCACACTTCTCCTTCTGATGCTCCCCAATTATATAGGTACCTGTCACACTGTTTTTGCACTACGTCTACCAGCATTTTAATTTCTCAAGCTTTTCAAATAATCTAGGCCTCATTGCTTGCAGGTTATGTATTGTGTTTCTTACCTTTAGCTGTATCGGATATGCTATGCCATTTATACTGTGTGCAACTATTTGCTGCTGCCTTCCTTGCATAATTTCTGTTTTGGGCATTCGGGAGGATTTTTCTCAAAATAGAGGAGCAACTGTAGAATCTATTAATGCTCTTCCAATCTACAAGTTCAAATTGAAGAACTATCAAAATGTTGATGATCATGATAACATCAATGCAGCTATAGATGAAGGTGGGATTTTAGCTGCCGGGACAGAAAAGGAGCGGATGATTTCCGGAGATGATGCTGTAAGTTTTATTGATGGCTATATTGTTTTGTAATTATAAACTGAAAATGTTAGCCTCAAGCCTATGCTTACACTCAACCAGAAGAGGAATGAATAATAAGTTATATATAAGGGCTTGTTTGACTTCTATCTTCATTCTCTGTTTTCAGCTTTCATTACAAAATTGTCACTTTGTTTTCAAAGAAGTATAGGAAATGTTGAAAACAAAACATGAAAATAGAAACCGCATGCCTTAAATAAATCTTACATAGTGTTTGATTGGAGGAGATAGGAGTGGAGGGTAAGGGAGGAGAAGGTTTTTTTTCTTTTTCTAATCTTGTTTGGTCAAGTTTTAGGAGGGGAGGGGGAGATGAATGGAAGGGGTCAGAACCCCTAATTCAATTTTGTCTCTCCTCCAAAAGTAGAGTGATTTGGAGGGAAAGTAATATATGACAAAATGTCCTTTCTCTTATTTTGAAATATAGAATTGTGTTTTTAATTATGGGTAGTAATAGTAAATTTGTTTCAAAATTCCCTCACTCTCCTCTTGAACCAAATAAGAAAGGGGTTACTTCCCTGCCTCCCCCCTCCCCTCCTCTTAACCAAACATGATAAGAATTGAAATTTCTCCTCCCTCTCCTATCCATTCCATCCATTAAAATCCCTCCATTTAAATTTATAGCTATAATTATGATTTATGCCCTTCCAAAATTTCTATGTTGCCTCTCTTTCAATGTAATAGCTTTTCTGAAATTTATTCCAGGTTTGTTGCATTTGCTTGGCAAAATATGCAGATGATGATGAGCTTAGGGAGTTACCATGCTCTCATGTCTTTCACGTGGGGTGTGTTGACAAATGGTTAAAGATAAATGCATCCTGCCCTCTTTGTAAAAGTGAAGTTGGTACAAGTATTGAAGAGTCACCTTAAGCCTGGGACTCCTGTCCTCATTAGATGAGGAATGGATTCCAACTCAGACAAAGTTTATCTTTGCTGATTGCACATATCCTTATAAAGCTGCAGCTTGCTTTTCAAGTTTACACCATCAAACCCTTGGATTATGCTTTGAAGGTGGGATCCGAAGAGATCCAAAGTTAGTTTGTGTATCTTAAGCATATCTGATGTACAAGGTGGTGGAAGGTTGAGAATGTGTTTTACCCTCCCTTGTCAAACACCCCCTCCCCTTTTCTCTTTCAACTCTGATATATTCGCATCCACTCACTTTCCCTTCTTATCTTTCTCTTCCTTTTCTATCACACCTCATCATATCTCTTACTTTTCTCTCTTCTATTTCTATCTCTTTCTTTTCTATAACACATCATAACTCTCACTCTTCTCTCCTCTATTTCTATCTCTTTGTAAATGTCAAGGTGGAATGGATGTGACAAAAGGGTTTTGATACATTCACACTCACTTTCTCTTATATCTCATCTTCATTCACTTTCTTCTTTTTCTATCACATTGTTTCTCATTTCTCTCTATTCCTATCTCTAGGTGAGTGGAATTGGGGTGTTAACAAAAATATTTCCAACAAAGATATTTCCTTTCTCTTTTCTACTTGTTTCCCAACCTCCCCACCGGTTCACATGCTCACGAAGTGTTGTTTTGTAGAAAAGGTTGTTTTAGATCTTCTTCGTTTGTGAGTTCTCCATGTGACCATGTGTATATATAACATAATTTAATTAAATGTTGATTTTTCTTGAATTTAAAATCGTAAAATAAGCTGGGAATATCCATAGAAATCAAGAAGTGTTTTTTCAAGCGCAGTTTGCCTTCATTGTAGTAACAATTATTACCTCTATTACTACCATCATCATCATCATGAGCAATACACAACTAGCTTGAACTAGGAGTTTATATTTTAGCATAAATGTCGAGTGTCTTGGTGTTGGACACCGACACTCTTACGAAACCAACACCTTCAATCCATAATGAAACCCCAACTCACCATCATCTCGTTCCAGCCACCAAAATCCTAAGTGAACCACTGCTCCACATTGAGCAGTATCATGACCTCCCCCAATATTGTGACTACCGAAACCACAATTGCAGCCCTTGAGACCTCCATCGTTTGTTTTGAAGCCACCGCAAGGTGATGGCTATGAACCAGGAGGATCTCAATTTGTTGTTGTTCTCGCCATAGGGGTTCATACTGATTAGGGTTTTGGGAGTGGTTAGGATCATATTTACATGTTGTACCCTTTAATCACAAAGTTCAATCATATCAACTGACCTAAAGAATATTCCTAGAGTATTATATTTAACAAATCGTAATTAAGGGTCCATGGCAAACCAAAATGTTATTGGTCCACCTATAATGACCAAGTTCTTAGAAAATACCTTGGCCTTGTCACTAGAAAATATCTTTAAATTCAATAAAAAGTTATTTAAAAAAGTGATTTTAAAGTTATGTAAATAATTAATTTTAAAAAATAGTTATGTAAACAAGTAAATTTTATGTAAAGTATAAGTTATTTTTCCTCGAATATAATCATAAAAGTCCTTTTATTTTAAATGATAGATATGATTTTTATATTATTTTTCAAGTGTAAAAATAACCAGAAAATTCACTTTCTGAATGGTTTTTTTTTTGGTCTCACACTTTCTGAATGTTTGAAATTATGGTTATCAAAACTTTTGTTTTTGGTCAAAAATTCATAGTTATTCTCTTCGACTCAACTTTGGATATCCCATAGAAAGCCCAATTTTACAATAAATTTCAACCCATATATGCGTCCAAAAAAAATTCCATCATACAAAAACACAAAAACGCCGTTGCCGGGGATCGAACCCGGGTCACCCGCGTGACAGGCGGGAATACTTACCACTATACTACAACGACCGTTTGTTGATGATTCAGACTAATAAATATATTTATATTTGACCATTCTAGGAAGTGTTCAACTCCGTACCCCAGTATAATAGAATTCTCTAAGGTCTAGCTTTATTCATTTTATTTTGTTGTGATGATAATAGATACTCTACTCTACCCATTAAAAACTCATTCCAATCACTTGTTTCATGTTTTTCCTCATTGAGAAGCATAAAAGAAATGTGGCTGCAGCACTTTTTTTGTCTACCATTCTTCCATGTTTTTCGTTGAGAAACTACTTGCTTTGTGCTTTTTTATCATATCAGCCATTTTTGTCTGCTTGTTGCATGCAGGTTCATTGGTATATCTTCGGCCACTTTAATTAGGACCTTTTCATGGTTATACCAACTTCACCAAAATGAATCCAAATCAAGATCGGGGAAATAAGTTACAAATTACAATAACCATTTTATTTTACTATCTACAACGTTAGTAACCATTGCACCTTATTTTTGACGTGTTTATAAAGAAACTAGAAGAATTAAGGGTTGAGTATATATATTGACGAGAGGTTAGGTGTGTGCCAGAGTGAACAAGTAACATTACCTATCATTGCAAACTTGAAGGATAAAAAACGAAGCTGGTTACCCTCAGACAACTCATTGGAGAAGTTATAAAAACTTTACTGTGACCAGTTAACATTTCAAGCGATACTTTTTTCCCTTAAGTTTAGTAAGGGAATTAGTTAATACATGTTAAAACTTAATTTACATCTCTTAGAAAAACATGTAATTGAACGATAGTACATTTGCATGTTTCCAGTTACAACAGAAAAATTGGAAAAGCAAAAAGTTAGACACATCATAATTTAATCCTTTTATTATTATAAATTTTAAAGAAAAGGCTTTATTAACTACCCCTAAAGTCCTAAATTAATCAATCTTTGAATTGTTAAACTTTTGTACACTTGTAGTTAAAAACTCTACCGAATTGCGTTCGTTTACAATTGGCTAGAATTCAACCGCAGGATTCACACAATGCATCAAATCTAAAGCAAAATTTTCATAGTTTAATATTTATACATGATAAATAAGCCAACAAGTAAGAGAAGTACAACACGCTCTCTGTGTATATATGCTGGCCACATGCAGTACCAGCAACATAAACTATCTGTAGCTCTCCCGGCTACCTCAATGGTGATGATGCAAATCCATTGAGCCTGCTCTCTAACATCCCTCAAGAAAAAGGGGGTGAACGAACAAAAAATTCAACCCTAAGAGGTAAAATTATACACATTTGCAAAAGGAATACAAATCAGTTTAATGTGGGAAAGAAAAATACATAGTGACTTGTGATTGAATTTTGATATAACCCGCACCAAAACTTAGCATGACCCTTGCTGGGAACTGCAACCTAATTAATTGTTTATACCAGGGAGAGCAGAAGGGAGAGGGGGACCTAAATGCAGCTTAAATTACCAAGCATCCATACACAACTTGCAACAGTTTCTCTAGCTTGTGTTGTACTTGCTCAAATAGTGAGATCTTTAAATGTATCTAGCTTCCCATTTGATGTAATAGATTCCACTTTGCAATTACCTACCGAATGGCTAGAACTTCCATTTTCAAAGCTTTTCTTGCATATCTGATTGAGAGCGGAGTTGGGAGAGGCAGAACTGTGACGACCCTCAAAGTATACAGAGTACGGGAAAATTTCAGCACACCGTACTTTCCATCCTGCAAAAAAGTTTACCGTTTCCAAATTTATTCAACATGAAAAATAATCATCTAACTTTGAGGTTTTTCCCCTAACAGAAGATCCCAATGATACTTACTCAATGCCGCATCCTTATCAACAAGGACGGTTCCAAGAAGTTTATGAACTTCAATACAATCTTCTAGTTTCCAATCCTTGACCAGTCCGATTGTGCCATTTCTATCATTAGAACAAAATATCGCATGATTCAATTAACATTACTCAGATTACAAAGCAAACATTAAGTCTACAAAGCACACTGCCATGAAAACAGATTCTTACACAGAAAATCCAAGATTTACGGGTTAAGCTATTTTTAATATTCTCAGATTTATTGAATTTCATCATTTTTTTTACTTAAGTATCCATTAGTTTGAAGTAGTCTGCATTTTATTTGATAAAGTACTTGTTTCCCTTATGCCTACGGACATTTGTCCTTACCTTCTTCCCTTTACTATGTTCTAATAATAAGGACTTTTTTAAAGAATATAATTAGAAACGTGACAAAGGGTTTGACATTTGCGCAACCAGCTACAGCAAATAAGGGGAAGCTAATTCTTCACTTTTCTCTTCATCTCCAAGACCCAGAATTATTTCACCTATTCGCTCACAATTTCATATCTTCTGAGCAAAGGGGAAGTTGGCACCACTAAAGATAGGCTGGTGGCAGCATCATCCCTCCAATTTCTATTTCCCCTTCGTTATTTCGAAAACATTCTACTGATAAGTCTCTAATCTACATAAGATTCTCTTCTTTCTCATTTCTTTCGTTGTTAGCAAGGCTCAATACAATCTAGGAAAGGCAATGAATTCCATCCAGTAAGCTCTTTCAGTCAGACAGCCAAAATTTGATTAGAAAGCTGAGCCATGCCAACCCATGCTAAAGCTATAAAATATTAAGCTTTACTAATCCAAAATATACACCAATGCATCGCATGCAGCATTACACTAGTTTGGATTGGAGGCACAAGGAATATGTCGTGTCATGCTTAACACGAAACTAGAGATGCTATGAGAACATTACCTTGACACAGGGCTATTGGTTGACCCTTCAATAATCTTGACAGCCTCAGACCTTCTGCTGGGATCTAAAACGTACATCATTTCTCCAAAAGCAGCTCTATGCATCAAAGAATCTGCAACAAGAGGGGAACAGAATAAGAAACCTTCATAATAAAGTTTGAAACATGATTGTCATCAAATGTTCATAGTAATGCTGAGAATGACCTTCATATTTTTCAAGGAATGACTTATTTGTCTCAAACAGAGATTTCCCCTGCAACTGACTGCAAAAAAAAGATTAACCAGAGAAAGTTAGGACTAAATCATAAAATAATGTTTCAAGAAAGTAGATACCAGCCGTCTGGAAGCAAGTAAAAGGAGAAAAATGTAAGAAGTTGCATCAGAGAACCTAATAGTTTGGCGTTCAGCTTCCACGACGCTCCAGACGAGCTTCTCGCTGTCATTCACAGGAGTGTTTAGGGATCCCACTTTATGGAAGAATTTAATCTGCAACGTAAACAGACTTGGAAATAAATAACAGAGAGAACAAATTTATATAATGGAGGACAGGAGTCATCCAAATACTGAGCAAAAAAATCCTAAAAAGGAGAGAAAAACAGGAGGGGAAGGGGGTGAACTGCTGGAACCAAATTCAAGGAATAGTTTTCATTTGATTATCCAAATTATCACATACTAAATATAATCAATTCAAAAAGATGACTACGAGCAGTAGAACATCAGAGTTCAGACATTATTATATATTATTTTGATATTTTAGAAAAACTAATAACCTACACTTTCTAATCCTACTAACATCAAATTGATTTATTTTTCAGAAGAAAACATACCAAGCAGCGATGAGAATCAGGGTGTTCGGCATCCAACCTCAGTAACTGCTTTACAGCCTACATATCCCAAGATAGAAAACACTACACATTAAACCGGCATCATCTTGAAAAATGACAGTGCAGTATAGATAGCCTAACCTTAAGATATGCAAAATAAATAAATATTCAATAAATCGAACAAAGGTTCTAAACTCTTTTAATGAGCTTTAAATGTAAAAGATAACCTTACAAAATCATTTAGCCGGGAATAAGATGCTGGAAAAAAAATATTCTGGCTCCTCATTTAACACATCAATACCTGGAAGGCTAGCAAAATTTTCTGTCTTCTCATATGTAATTCAAAAGAGAGCAAGTGTGTCTCCAATGAATCAGGTGAATTCTTCTGCAGCAACTTCAAGTACTTTGTAGCTTCCAACAGTGGGTCTTCAACCTAAAAGCAGGACAAAATTGATCAATAAACAGGACAATATCAGAGTTTTTAGTGGTTTCAAATGAATTCTTACAGAAAACTTTAAGTGTTGAAATTAGTATTAGATATATCAAATACTTTGTTCACCCATGTTGATGTTAAACATCTTGTTAATCATGACATGCACAGCAACAAAACAATGAAAGCCGTTGTTCTATTTAGCATTTTAACAAGAAAATCTAGTCCATTTCGATATTTTATATAATTTTTGTTTAAGTAAAATAAGACGGGAAAAAAATCCCCAACGAAACATAGAATATTGTTAGTCAAATTAGCATAATCTAACTTCACCTATTTTTACCCTACCAACACTATAGCCAGCAACATAAAGGTATGAGCTTGCAACACTACAGCCACAACACTAACCACCGGAATACTCTCGCTCACACAGACAAGCAAGCCCATACACACACATATCCTGCCAAACAACAGGAATAGTATCCAAACATTGTTTGAAGAAAAAAAAATTGAATTCATTACAAGGTAGAGTAGACATGGTCCTTGTCCACAATGAGTCCAAATAGCTCTTGCCTTAGGAGGCATGTTAGAGACAAAATATAGCCTTTCAAAGCCTTGACGGCTTCACATAACATCTCAAACTTCTGGTGAAGTTGGTTCTAGACAGGTTTCATCCATCTTCTACATGAATTTGTAGATGAAAGATTTATTTTGTATACTAAATGAAATTTAAAACAGGTCTCTATTATTCATGGAATGATATTTCAATAATCATTAAGGCACATATATATTGAAATTTAACCTGCAACAATTTTTCCCCACGTGGATCTGGATCAACAGGTTTTGCCTGTCGTTTCCCAGACTTTGATATCCCACTGGCACTTGATTCTTCATTCTTTTCTTCTGCCTCCTAATGGAAAATCAAATAATAGCATGAATATTTTCCAGCAAGAAGTGACAAAGAAGCTACAGAAATTGTTAATACTTTCTTAGCTCTTGCTTCCGCCTTTCTCTGTTTTTGCCTCAATTTCTTTTTCTGAGATGGAAGCAACTTAGACATATCATCATCTTCCTCAGCTGTAGACTTTGGAGGAGAATCGTGCAATTTTATGTAACATCTGCAGCACAAAACATTACAAGCATGAGATCATAAACACAAGATCAGAAGTAAATTATATTTGCTTATGCAAAATTTATGATGAATTGTTATGGAAGTCCCAAAGGGATGATGTTTTGAACAACATTATAAGATCATACTGGAATAGATGCAAACTTGACATACAAGAACTGTGATGCAGAGTAACAATTGGAGAAAACCCACTGTTCAATTTCCCAATACACTTTGGAACTCAAGTGTAGGAATAAAGGGCTTTGAACTTCATGAATGTGCCACGAAGTACTGCAAAACACTTACTAGCTAACAACTCTGCCGTAGACCAATTAATACGACATGTACTCACCTGATAGCACCAACAGCGGCTTTATGAAAATATACATGTGAATGCAACCGGTCTTGAAATTTAAGCATCTCCACATACGTACGCAATGTCATTTTCCTTAAGCAATATGAATGAAAATCAAATTGATCTTCAGTAATATCTGTATAATGTTTCTCCACTGCTAAAAATTTCTTGAGAGCCAGTCCAAGATCACCTTGGCGGAAATAGCTTTCAGCAGAGGCAAGCTCATACCTTTCAGACATAGATGTTACAATGTGTTACGAAATTAAACATCAAAATCACTAGAACAATACAGAATTCTACACATCATTAGATACAGACCACATGCACTGCATGTCATGCAGGTTGTTGTGCTGATCCCCTTCTTTTGTGAATAACACAGCAGTTTTTTCTGCCAAAACCACCTTGATATGAAAGCAAATCAAAGTCAGAAAAGGCAAAAGAGGAAGCTACACAAATTAAAACACTCGAAGTGAATCAAATTCAATCGTATAGATAGACAAAACCTGATCAGCTTGCAGCATGCGTTTAACGCATTCACTATTAACATAGCGATCTGAAAGATCCATGCATCTAGCTTCATCTGCAAATGCAGCAGCAGCAGCCAAGTCACCAGCATGCTTCAGTATCCTACTCTGTAATTCAAAGACACATAACAATCATTCAACAAGTTTTCCACATGCTATTGACTATCAAGGCATTTTATCAGTCACAACTACATTAATCCCAACTGTATTAAATCATTGTCACCCATCTTCGGTCTGAAACACATGACGTGATCATTTAACTTGCCTCCCTTTTCTCTATAATTATTTACCCTCAAACAGCACAACTTTTTTTGTTTTAAAGTTTTCTACGTTTAGAATCAATTTTATCGCGTATGAACTATCCCCTCCAGACTTCTAAATAATTCACAGTACATGTCAGCTCTCGAATGACCAGGGAAAATATATTCTTGCTGCCTTCATCAATAGTTAGAGTAGACTTTATGATATTATTAGATATCGCGACTTTTTAACAGGAACAGAAAATTAAACATGTTTTTACTGTCGTGTTTGTTTGACATACTAATGAATTGATTTATTGGATAAAAAATATAATATAGTACCTCATTTTGCATCATATTTATATTCAAAAAATAAATACATAACTGGAATTTGAACTTTTTTTATACAAAGCAAGTTCATCATATAATAAACGAGTGAAGCATTTACAAGAAATAGATAGATTAAAGTAATGTTCTATGCTAGAGGGCAAAAATGACAGTTTAGTCCATAGCTTTTTCACAAAGAAATACACACCAAATTGTACGTAATAGTTACTTGTGAATCCTGTTCAAAAAAAAAAATTACTTGTGAATCAAGGCACCAACATGCAATATTTCATGTTAACTGGTGATTTACATATCTCTGTGGTGACTCTGTACATTATTATGCTAATAGCACTTCTCAAAGTTAATTAAGCAAACCAGAGTTAGATGTTATTCCAAACATTCGGTTGAATAGAATACAAATGCACACACATAGCAGAATGACCAGTAGAAATGAAATAATCCTGAAACAAGCAGATAACTAGTAAGAAATAAACCTTGACAGAATATAGATCAATGACGGTAGGTGTGTGTTCAATAGCCTCATTGATTTTAGAAAGAGCAATTTCATATTGACTCCGCCTGTCATAATGCTGTGCCAATAAAATATCACTTATTATTAATAATAATAATAATAATAAAAATAATAAGGAGAAGAAGAAGCAAGGAAACCCACAAAAAATGCATTAACAAATCATCCCAAAATAGCCACAAACCTGAGACAACAAGAACAAAATCCACATAAGAGTTGAAGGGGGCTCTTTTTCCACCCTATATACAAGAAAAACAGCAGTTAGTTTATATCCACTATCCAGTACAAGGTATAAGCTGCAGAGCATCAAATTTTCAATGTAAACTATGAGAACCAACTTTGAATATTCTGGATCCTGACAACGAAAGACTGTTATGGAATCTAGCTTAGTTAGATATGCTATCAATAGTTAGGTCGTGTTCAAATCTTAGAGCAAGAATTGAATCAAACAACTCAGATAACTTTCTCTCGATTTTACCCTGTCTCTCTTTGCTTCTCTCAATATTTCTAGCACAACATAGATGTTAACGTGCATATCTTACCTCCCAGGGTATGTACCAGTAGTCCTAATTGAATTCTCTAACTCAAGAATAAGTTGTTCCAAAATGTCTGCCTGGACAAGAGTAAAAAGGGGGGATAACAGAACCAAGAATCAGAAATAGTATTTTTATAACTCTATAATATACAAAAATAATACATACCAAACTATTTAAGCAGTAAATAACTAAATATATAAGTAATAAAACTTGCCTTCCCAGGGTGATCGTACAAAGAAGAAAGATCAGAGAATAGAGATGGAACTCCCTAGAAAAAACAGACAACAAAATCCCAATTTAATTTTGAAACTAGTAAACCAGGTAGCATATCGCACCAAAAAAGATTTATGTATACCTTAGTAAGGAGAGGTCTCATATAACTATCAGCTGCTTCTCGAAATCTATCACCTTGTAGAAAATCCAGTGGTATTCTCTGACAAAAATTAATAATAAAGGATGAATTTCACTCTAAAATATTAGGCGCTAAAATAGTAATGCTCATGTTTACAAGAGCGAAAAGGCACCCAAATGCCAAACTGTTAGAGGAGGTAATCAAAGTGGGCCTTTGGTACAAGATGACGTAGGACCCAAGGTGTGGAAAGTGTATTCTAGAAGGGAGAAAGGGGGAAAAAGGGAATCTTCTGCTAACTGACTAATCCCTAACAGAATGGCAGATGGCAGAGAGAGAAAGGCTAGATTGTATTTAGATCTTGTATAAGAAGGACGTTGGAGAGGGGTTGAGGGGTTATCTAAATTCATACCTTCTTTAGAGAAATGGATAGGAAGCCATAAGCTTCCAATTAGGAGCTTGCTCTTGTCAGAATTAGGGATCATTCCCCTTCTCTGTAATTCACCCAAGTCAATCAATAAATAATCTGTTTCCTCTGCTATTCCTCTGTTTGTTTGCTTGTTTCATTGTTAGGAAAGAAACGTTTCCTAACAATTTGGTCCGACCTACCGGATCAGTCGCCGGAGCTAGTGAATGCCACCCAGGAAGACCAAGGGTGTAGTCGTTCCAATGGAAGCCAAGATCGATGCGCTGGAGAGTGAGCTGGCTGCTATGCGCACCACACTCACGGCGGTAACTTCCGCAATGAAGGACCTACCTACCACACTGGTAGCGATGGTGGAGAAGGCGGTGGGAAAATCTGTCGCCATTGATGTCGAATCTGGGGAGAAAACCCCTGAGTCAACCGGAGGAAAAGTGGTGGGTTCGAGCCAACCTGTGCTGCATGGCGAGGCTCTGAACGAGTTCCGTCACTCGGTAAAGAAGGTAGAGTTACCGATGTTTGATGGGAAGGACCCAGCTGGATGGATCTCACGCGCTGAGATCTATTTCAAGGTGCAGGAGACGTCGCCGGAAGTCAAAGTAAGCTTGGCTCAACTAAGCATGGAGGGAGGCACCATCCATTTTTACAACTCCCTCCTCGAATTGGAGGAGGAGCTGACGTGGGATCGATTCCGCGATGCGCTACTGGAACGTTACGGCGGCAACGGTGATGGAGACGTCTACGAGCAGCTTTCCGATCTCCGTCAGCGAGGCACGGTGGAGGAATACATAACGGATTTTGAGTACTTGACAGCGCAGATTCCCAAGCTACCGGAAAAGCAGTACCAGGGGTATTTCTTGCACGGGTTGAAGGATGAAATTCGTGGCAAGGTTCGCAGTTTAATAGCCATGGGTGGAGTGAATCGAGCTCGTTTGCTCGTAGTGACGCGAGCGGTGGAGAAGGAGGTTAGGGGTGATGGGGGATCGGGTCAGGCTCGATCTAACCAAATTGGTGGAACGGGTACAAGAACCGGGTTGGGAGGATCCAACAGGGC
The DNA here is from genome assembly GCF_012489685.1 of Lotus japonicus. Lineage (NCBI taxonomy): Eukaryota > Viridiplantae > Streptophyta > Magnoliopsida > Fabales > Fabaceae > Lotus > Lotus japonicus. Next base: position 1,557,125 of record NC_080043.1, read on the forward strand.
AGGAGGAGCTGATTGGGTGTGGGTCCGGGGGAATAAAGAAACAAGCCCAACAAGTGCCAGGCCCAAGTCTAATCCACCAAGGGCAGAGCAAACAAAAAATGTTGGAGAGACTCGTCGGGCTGGGCCAAGAGATCGGGGTTTCAATCATTTGTCTTACCCCCAGCTGATGGAGCGTCGCCAAAAGGGCCTTTGTTTCAAGTGTGGCGGATCATACCACCCAAATCACGTTTGCCCCGATAGACACCTACGTCTTCTTATTCTCGAGGATGAAGAAGAAGAGCTCGAGGATAGTAAAATTCTAGCAATGGAGGTCAAGGAAGATGGAGAGGACCCGGAATGCGAGCTTAGTTTGATGAGTTTGGGAGATTTTGGAGGGAAAGCTGGTGACATGCCTCGTACGATGCGCCTTAGAGGTACCATAGCTGGGATTCCGGTGATGGTACTTGTGGACAGTGGGGCTACCCATAACTTCGCCGATTGTCGAGTGGTGCGCAGGATGGGTTGGGAAACGGTGGAGACTCCATTGATGACGGTCAAGCTTGGTGATGGTTACAAAGCACAAGCCCAGGGTCGCTGTGTTGGGTTGCTACTCAACCTCGGTGGCTATCAATTGCAATGCGCACCTCAGTTGTTTGATTTGGGGGGTCCTGACATAGTGCTGGGAATCGAATGGTTGAGGACTTTGGGGGATACACTGGTCAATTGGGATGCTCATAGGATGAGTTTTTGGAGTAATCACAAGTGGGTCACGCTGCAAGGGGTTCGTGCGGAAGATGAGAAAATGGTCGCTTTGCAGAGTATTTTAGCACCAGGAGAGAAGGAGCAAGGTTTTCGGGGAGCAAAGAACTTTAAGCAGGCACCCTCGCAACCTCAGGAGAGTTTAACCCCAAGTCAGTTGAAAGAGCTTGAGCAGTTGCTGCAAGCCTTTGAGGAAGTGTTCCAAGAAAAACAGGGTCTACCTCCAAGCAGGGGCAGAGCACATGGAATCACGATCATGGAGGGGCAAGGACCGGTGAACGTGAGGCCATATCGCTATTCGCATCATCAGAAGAATGAAATCGAAAAGCAAGTGAAGGAGTTGCTCTCAGCAGGTGTTATCAGGCATAGCACAAGCGCTTATTCAAGCCCGGTTATTTTGGTTAAAAAGAAAGACCAAACTTGGCGTATGTGTGTAGATTATAGGGCTTTGAATAGGGTGACTGTGCCCGACAAATTTCCGATTCCGGTGATTGAGGAACTGTTAGATGAACTCCATGGTTCAGTTTTCTTCTCCAAGCTGGATTTAAAGTCAGGGTATCACCAGGTCTTGGTTAGGGAAGAGGACGTCCACAAAACAGCTTTTCGTACTCACGAAGGACACTATGAATACTTGGTCATGCCTTTCGGTTTGATGAATGCCCCTTCGACGTTTCAGAGTCTCATGAATGAGGTGTTTCGACCTATGCTAAGGAAGGGGGTGCTGGTGTTTTTTGACGACATTTTAGTTTATAGCAAAACCTGGGAGGCACACTTGCTGCAATTGGAGAAGGTCTTGAGTCTCTTACAGCAGCACTGCTTGACTGTAAATAAGAAGAAATGTCACTTTGCTACAAAATCAGTGGAGTATTTGGGGCACCTCATTTCTGAGCAGGGAGTGGCTGTTGATCCCAACAAGGTCCTTAGTGTGCAAGCGTGGCCAGTCCCCAAGAATGTGAAGGGAGTTCGTGGATTCTTAGGACTAACGGGGTATTACCGCAAGTTTATTCAGAACTATGGGAAGATCGCGAAGCCATTAACAGAGCTTACCAAGAAGGAAGCTTTCAAGTGGGGGGCACAGGCTCAGGAGGCTTTTGATATCCTCAAGCAAAAGTTGACTTCTGCTCCCGTCCTGGTTTTGCCTGATTTTTCTCAGGAATTTCGCTTGGAATGTGATGCATCTGGAACGGGAATTGGGGCGATTTTACTGCAAGGAAATCATCCTATAGCTTACTTCAGTAAGGCATTAGGACCAAGGAATTTGGCTAAGTCTGCCTAGGAAAAAGAGCTGATGGCTGTTGCTTTAGCGATTCAACACTGGAGGCCATATTTGTTGGGTCGTAAATTTGTGGTATCTACAGATCAAAGGAGCCTTAAGGAGTTCTTACACCAGAAAATTGTGACAGGGGATCAACAAAACTGGGCTGCAAAGCTTCTAGGGTACAACTTCGATATCGTGTACAAGCCTGGGAAAAGCAACCGTGGGGCAGATGCTTTATCTCGCAGGGAAGAAACAGGGGAACTTTGTCCTCTAATTTCGTATCCTCGATGGGAAGAGCAGGGGGTGGTGCATGACGAGGTTCAACGTGATCCTAAGTTGAAGGCTATAATTGAAGCATTGGCTCACAATCCTCAAGCACATCCAGGGTACAGTTTTATTCGAGGGGCCCTGTTTTACCATAATCGCCTTGTCCTGTCCAGAACTTCTTCTTTAATTCCTCAAATGTTACAAGAGTTTCATACATCTCCTCACGGGGGTCATTCTGGTTTCTTGCGTACCTATAGGCGCATAGCTGCTAACATCTACTGGCGTGGCATGACTCGCACGATTCAGGAGTTTGTGCATGCTTGTGATGTGTGCCAGCGTCATAAGTACTTAGCGGCGTCTCCGGCGGGTCTTCTTCAGCCGTTACCCATTCCGGAGCGAGTGTGGGAGGATGTCTCGCTGGATTTCATCACTGGGCTTCCGCGATCCAAAGGCTTTGAGGCCATCTTCGTGGTGGTTGATCGACTCACCAAGTACGCGCATTTCATTCCCCTTCGTCATCCTTATACCGCGCGGAGTGTAGCTGAGCAATTTGCCAGGGAAATCGTTCGTTTGCACGGCGTTCCCTCGTCAATTGTAAGTGATCGCGATCCATTGTTTGTGAGTCATTTCTGGAAGGAGCTTTTCCGTTTACAGGGGACACAGCTCAAGATGAGCTCAGCTTATCATCCCGAGTCGGATGGACAAACGGAAGTTGTTAATCGTTGCTTGGAGACTTATCTTCGTTGTTTCGCTGCCGATCAGCCTCGTTCTTGGGCCAATTGGTTACACTGGGCTGAGTATTGGTTCAACACCTCTTTCCACTCAGCTATCCAACAAACTCCATTCGAGGCGGTGTATGGCCGCAAGCCACCAGTATTGACACGATGGGCTATTGGAGAGACACGCGTGCAAGCAGTAGCGCAGGATTTGCAAGACAGGGATGAGGCTCTTCGTCAGCTCAAACAACATCTCCTTCTCGCGCAAGATCGTATGCGTGCCCAAGCTAATTCGAAACGCAGAGCATCGGAGTTTGAGGTGGGGGAATGGGTCTTTGTGAAGCTTCGTGCTCATCGCCAGTTATCTCTAGCAAATCGCGTCCACGCGAAGCTTGCAGCACGTTATTTTGGGCCTTATCCTATCATAGCTCGTGTTGGGGCAGTCGCGTACCGTTTGAAGCTTCCTGAGAATGCACGCATTCACCCTGTTTTTCACATTTCCCTGCTCAAGAAGGCAGTAGGTACTTATGCAGAGGAGACTGAATTA